>NC_030815.1:21208595-21518325 GCF_001704415.2 Capra hircus
GTAACAATCTCATAAATTCATATTCCAGTTTAAATTCTAGAGGGTGCATTGATACACTTTTAATAAAATAGAGGAAAAATATATAAAGATATAATTGGGAGAAAATAACATGAGATTTCATAATAAGAAGTCACTTTATTCACTCATGTTTTCTTTTAGGAAAGGAGTATATTTAAGCAAGTGCTGTAGGAAAGGAGTTCCTAGTTTAAATGTGTGGTAGAAATGTGTAGGGCACCAGCTGTTTTGCATATATGGGGAGAAGAACATGTTTGTTTCTAAAGCAAGTTGGAGAGAAAAATAAGTAGGAGAGGAAACGGAAATTGAATTGATGAGACCAGAAAAACCATAAGCTATATGATACAATCATATTCAAAGTTACTTATCCCAGGGGCATAAAAGCATTCAATAAAATTACCAAAGTAACTTCTTTGGGGGGATTTTTGATAGGGCTGACATTTTATCCAGATTGATTTGGGGTAGAAGAGAGGCAGGAAATGCATATGGATGAAAAAATATTAATGAATTCCTAGAATTCAAAGAATTTACAAGATTGTGCAATGTCAGTTCATATCAAGTTTAACTAGCTCTCCAAAGGCCAAAGGGTTCTCAGTTAGTACTTGAGTTTTTATGCTACTAAAAATCATTTATATATTATATACATACATGATTTTCCATCTTCCTAGCACTGGATAATTCCAAAGTAATATGTCCATATATAATTAAAATAATTACATGATTCCTGGCCATCCCCAAACATACTTAGTATACAAATATAAGTAATTGTTAGCTGAATCTACGAAGCCACACAATAAGAAATAAATCCACATCAAACTGAGGTGAAGGTAAAAGTCACTTAGTCATGTATGACTTGATTTGCTCTTTCCTGAGGAGCTTCAGCATCAGTCTTTCCAATGAATATTCAGGACTGACTTCCTTTAGGATTGACTGGTTGGATCTCCTTGAAGTCCAAAGGACTCTCAAGAGTCTTCTCCAACACCATGGTTCAAAAGCATCAATTCTTTGGCGCTCAGCTCTCTTCACAGTCCAACTTTCACATGCATACATGACCACTGGAAAAACCATAGCCTTGACTAGATGGACCTTTGTTGGCAAAGTAATGTCTCTGCTTTTTAATAAGCTGTCTAGGTTGGCCATAGCTTTTCCTCCAAGGAGCAAGTGTCTTTTAATTTCATGGCTGCAATCACCACTGCAGTGATTTTGGAGCCCAAGAAAATAAAGTCTGTCACTGTTTCCACTGTTTCCCCATCTATTTCCCATGAAGTGATGGCACCAGTGATGGGACAGTGTGTAAAACTGTTTTACACAGTGTCAACACAGTAAGTAGTCAGGAAGCACCTATTATGTGTTTGGCTAAGTCAGAGCTGGTATACCCAGTCTACGAAGTCATCTCTTCTAGTTCTCTGTGTTAGAGGTAGCCGGACAGTTTTAAAATATCATGTGTGCTTAGTCACTCAGTTGTGTCCGACTCTTTGGGACCCTATGAACTGTAGCCTGCCAGGCTCCTCTGTCCATTGGGATGCTGCAGGCAAGAATTCTGGAGTGGGTGGCCATGCCCTCCTCTAGGGGATATTCTGAACCCAGGGATCAAACCAAGGTCTCCCACATTGCAGGTAAATTCTTGACCATTTGAGCCACCAGGGAAGCCCCTCGAAGTATCATACTAAAAATACATTTTTATATACCTTTGTTTATTTATATATTTATCTCTTGTCTTTATCTTTCTATCTTCATTGTCTTTATCATGTATTATCATATTCTATTTTTAATATTCTATTGTTTATCCGTATACCTATTCACCATTTATCTATGTAACTCATATATCTCCAGTCTTCATCTGTTCATACTCATTTTACCTTTTCCAGATTCCTGAGAGGTGACCCTGGCTGGTCTCAGGCTCATATTGCCATGTCCATCCAGCTTCATGCCAACATATATAGCAAAAAGGAAAGGAGGCCAGGGAACAAGTAAAAATGTTTAGCTGGGAAACGTTTTCCTTGATCTTATTCTCTGTATTTGGAGTGAAGTTTATGTTGATAGCATTTACTTCAACAGCAAAAGATGTTTTGTTTCTTTTTACTCAATTGCTAAACTTGGATAGAAAAGGGAAAAACTGTACCTCTTGTTTTTTTTCCCAGACTATAAAGCTTGAATAAAATTTAAATACTCATAGATGTAGATCTAGGGCTGGCCAGCTGTTCCCTGCAGATGGCTAGTTGTAATGACTCCCTGGGTTCCATCACCCTAAAACATACTTTAAAAAAGGTTGTCATGTGAACATAGCACCTGCCCTATCACACATGTCTCCAGCATCTGGAATGCAGCATAACCAAGACCTTGACTCAATGTTTTATTTACTCCAGTTTTGTTGCAAGGAGGAGAAGGCAGTGGCACCCCACTCCAGTACTCTTGCCTGGAGAATCCCAGGGACAAGGGAGCCTGGTGGGCTGCCGTTTATGGGATCGTGCAGAGTTGGACACAACTGAAGCGACTTAGCAGCAGCAGCAGCTGCAAGGAACTTAAAAAAATCTTTCAAAAATCATCTGAAAGATATCATGACCCATACAAAGAGCTAAAATAATATTTATATCTTAATAACACTAAGTATATAAATAATACTTGTGATGTTTTTAAAAAGAGAGTACTTTATATTTTTCAAGGATATTCTAGGCTCTGAAGTAAATTTGCATTATCTCTTTGCATATTTTTTCTTTAATTCATGAAACATGGCTAAATGTACTTCATATAAACTTTTTGACTTCTCAAGAAAATATCAGAACGGTGCACCTATTGACTACTTTAACACTTCAATATAATATAATTTTTGAGGACAGGGAATGCTATAAAACAAGCTAGAAACAGATATAATATACCTGAAATCTTATTAGTTTTAGTTTGTGCAATTATATACATGTGTGTGTGTTAGTCTCTCAGTCCTGTCTGATTCTTTGTGACCCCATGGACTGTAGCCTGCCAGACTCCTCTGTCCATGGAATTCTCCAGGCAAGAATACTGGAATGGGTACCCATTTCCTTCTCCAGGGGATCTTCCCGACCTAGGGATTGAACCTGGGTCTCCTGCACTGCAGGTGGGTTCTTTACTGTCTGAGCTACCAGGGAAGCCCTAATCATATATGTATTAGTGAAGTATACAATGGGGATATCTGGCGTTTATATACAAATTAAGCAATACAGAATTTCTGATGTATTCTTACTATTTTCATAGCACAAAGCATACTACAGCATTCTAACATGAGTCAAAGGAAGTGTAGTTTTAATTCTTTGAATAAAAAAAAAATCAGATAGCTAAAAATTAGCTTAACCTATTGATCACATTACTTTAAAAAAGAAACCCTCAAAATTATCCTAAAATGTCTTGTGTCTGTAATGTACATTTTTTTGTTTCAAAAATAAACTCTCAAAAATGTATTTTTGATTTTGCATTAATGAACTTTCTTTTGGTTCAAAGGAAACATTGGTAGTAGCCTAAACATCTGAAAGTACAACAGCCATTGTAAGGTAGTGTTTGCTGCTACTACAGTTGTAGTTAAAATAGATGTTTGTCAGCTTCATACTAGTGAATTAGCAATAAATACCTTGTGTTGTATTCTGGTACAATGAATTCATGTATGAATTTATGAGTGAATTTATGTTTGAAGCCCTGTATGTACCAGCGCTTCCCTGGTTGCTCAGACAGCAGAGAATCTGCCTGTAATGTGGGAGATCCAGGTTTGATCCCTGGGTTTGGAAGATCCCCTGGAGGAGGGCATGGCAACCCACTCCAGTGTTCTTGCCTGGAGAATCCTCACGGAGAGAGGAACCTGTTGGGCTATAGCCCATGGGGCCACAACGTGTCAGACATGACTGAAGCGACTAAGCTCAGCACAGCATGTATTATAACTCCAGGAGGGAATACGTTATTGTCTAGTACAGATACATGCATATGATACAAACCATGCGCTTGAGACAGAAAAATACTGCAAATCACACTCACTATATAGTAATACACTCTTGGCAACAGTGTCACAACTAGGAAACAATACTTGTCTCAACAGTTGCCTTCCATGAAACGCTCCTACTTCCATCAGTTTTATTTCAACCGATCACCATATTCTGTAGATGGCTGTGCTGATATTATAATCCTTTTTCTCTCTCTAGTCAAAATGTTTTATATTTTTTGTCATTTTATTAATTTCCTGCTTTGGGAGTAATTTTACTGTCAATTCATGAGAACTTTGAAGTGTCATAAAATTTCTAGAAAGTATAGTACTAACAATTAAAATTTAACCAGAAGTACCTCTGACAGTATCATTTGAATGTGCAATCTCTTCATATAATATAAGTGAAGGCAAAGGGAAAAATCTGTAAAATGAATAGTTTTGACAGCAAATATACCCACTGTATAGCACGTACTGATATATGTCATAGTAGTAGCTTCTGTAACATACAAATACATTGGAAAATAAAACGCACAGAGACATGAAGCTATTGGATCATGCAGACTGCCTTTCTCATGTTAGCATGTAAAATGTTATTTCATGTTAGTATGTCAGCCTTATCCAGCAAAAACTCTGATGTATAAAAAAACATTGCTAACAGATCGGTCACCCTCTGTCCTTCCGTTTTACTTTGCATATACATCTCACAATTCTCTAAAAGGACGTCTCACAATTCTCTGAAGGGCTTGTCTCTTCATTTAGCCCTTCGTGAAATCCCTGAGCTGCCTTTTTCATCTGGTGCCATTGTGCACAATTGTGACTACTTTATCTTTCATCTCACCTGATAGGTGAGGCTTCCTCAAATTCCAGGTACTGTTAGAGGATTTGAGGAATGCTCTGTGAGAAGGAAAGCACGAGAGAACAGAAGGATATACTGCTCTCCAGGGAAGCCACTGCAGAAAAAAATCAATCACGTGAATTAAGAGCTTTTGATGAATAAATAATTCATATGCGCTAAATTAATTAACCAATTTCCAAGATAGGCTTAGTATAGCATTCCAGAGTTAGCTAGCATTGCATCAATCGAAACGCAATCATTTAGTTTTGCTTCATACGATTTTCAAATACAAAATGACTGTGCCGATTGAAGACTACCATCTAAGAGGCTGTAACAGCCAAAATCAGGTGGTTGGGAAGTTACTTTCCAAGGCACAAACCAAAGACTAAAACAAGTATTTCTTCCTAAACCACTATGACCACTGTATTTAATAGTGTTGACATTTACATAAATGGATTGCAGTGTAGTTGTCGAACATATACTAAGATGATTCCATAATCCTGTTTTAATTAGATGGATGTTGTGAGTATAGAAAAATCACAAGCTGCACTCCCTGTGGTGATGCCATACTGGCAAGGAATCAATCACCACGGCTCTGGTTGCCATAGAAACTGATAGCTCCTGCACCACCATTAAGTGGCAAATGATTGGTGGTGTACTCATAACACAGGGAAAGCAATGAGTTTTTCTATCCTGTCCAGCAGCTGTGCCAGAGAGTTAATTAAAAGCAGAGAACATGAAATAAATCTAAATCTGTGAAGAAATGAAATGTACAGTACAAATTGAATTCCCGTGTCGAACAGGAATTAATATGCAGCGCAAACCACAGAGCTGCCTGAACAAGCAGCAACTGGGAATCTTGGGAAATGTTGCCTCTGAGGTGGTTAGAGCTGAAATGTGGAGAGGGCACCTCCTTATCTTATTACCTAAACAAGCACTTTGTTCAGCATTTGTGTGGACTGATGCATGCAAATTGCAGCCTCAAATGTTAAGAGTTCCCATTTCTAAGCAGGAAGGACAAAGCTTAACTAAGATTTAATTAACAAACTGTTAGCAACTGCAGTTTATCAGCTGTGAACACAATGTAAGTAAATGTTTCTACTCCTGTACTAGAATTCACCAGACAACCTCTGTGAAAGTCAATGTGTTTTTATTGATAAGCCACAAATACAGCATTCATATATCAAATATTGCGAGTCGAGGAGCAAACATCTGAAATGCTTTCCTAGGAAATAAGAGAAGCTTGACATAGAAATAAAGTTTATTTTCGTTTTTCCATAGAATGAGCTACAACAGATCAGGCATGAAATATTTAACTAGAGAGTATCACGATTTCTTGGTTCAGTCCACACTCATTCTGTGACTTCAGTGTTACCATTTGGAAAAGCTTAGTATTCCAGTAACCTATTCTCTATTTGAAGCCAACCAATCCCACTGGGCAAATAGAACAACTAGGGGGCACACCATGTATCTCTACAGCTGCCAAATATGCATGTTTATATGAGTTAGAGAAAAGAATAACACTTTAAATCATGCACTTCCCTCTTCTCCCCTCAACTAGGACAAAATCAGGAAGTGAGCACGGCTGGCTACGGAAGAGCAAAAACTGGGAAACTTCAGCAATTATATCATTATGATGCATTTATATGCACTTAATGCCCATTTAATGAACTGCTAGAGTTTTTATTTTATCAAGATGTATTTTTATCTGGTTCTCTATTTCTAACAGCAATTGGATTGCTCATCTAAGAAGAATTTACTTAATTCTTTCAATCACCCACTTTAAGTATATTTTCCTGTCTGAAAAAAACAGGAAACAAACACCACGCTTCTATATTTATTTATAATGGATTCACCTATATGAATCAGATTTTCATATATAGTTAAGAACTACTTGGTTTGAAATATATATATATATATATATATATATATATATATATATGTACTTGGCATAGGGAGCAAAGTTCTAAAGTAGCTTTTTCAAGAGGAGTTTTGTACACTTTGCAGACCATGAATACGTTTCCAACAACTGGTCAAATCAGTGCTATTTTAAAAGAAAGACTTCAGTCTGACACAAGGTGAAAGAGATGAACAAAAATGTTATTGAAATAAAGGGAGAAGGAGTTTCCAATATTAATTTCACTTTACAAGTTTAATATAGTCAAGTTAATTATACCACACTTATTATCACCTCTGAGTAGAATCATATATGATCATTAGTAGGAAAACTATCTTCTATTTTTGTGGGAGTGAGTATCTGAGTGCACGAAAAGAAGAATTTTTTTGAAAGTATGTAAGGTATCCAGAAATACTGAAATATGTCAGAATACACAAAAGTAAAAGTTTGTGTAGTTAATGTGTAAGGCTAGAAATCTGTATGGTAAATATATCTTTTAGTAAACATTTCAAAATGGAGTTCAAAAATGCTAATACTGATCAAAAAATTCCTTTAAATTAACAGAGGTAGGAAGTTGCAGGGTAAATGTATACTTTTTCAAATTTTTATCCAGTTAGAACCCATTACATCTGGTGTTAGGGTCATGTCATGGGATCTTATGAATCATGAAATAGTAAACTCTGTGGTTAATAGCACTATGGATAAATTTCATGAATACATATCTTTTTTCCCATTATCATTGTCTTGATTTATACCCCTGTAATCTCTGATTGGATTTTTACTATTGTTCCTTAACTGATCTCTTTGGAGTACCATTTTCATCATTTTGTGGGGAGTGGATTGATATACATCACTTGATAAAGATTCTATAGGTGTTTTTCTAAAATTGTATTGTGTTTCATTTTACTCACCATACCCAGATGAGAACCAGAGCTCTACAGGAGTGTTTTTATTTATCAAAATTAGAAAAAAACTAGAAAATTTGAAGATGAGAGAGAGAGAGATTGAGTGCTGGCTGGCATATTCCCAGAATATGTAAATTCTGATCTAGTGCTTCTGCAAAGCACCGAACATTCAAATTTTTAATAACTTTCAGAAGAGCTATGACCAGTGCATTTTTCTTGGCAAAACTCTATTAGTCTTTGCCCTGCTTCATTCTGCATCCCAAGGCCAAATTTGCCTGTTACTCCAGGTGTTTCTTGACTTCCTAATTTTGCATTCCAGTCCTCTATAATGAAAAGGACATCTTTTTTGGGTGTTAGTTCTAAAAGGTCTTGCAGGTCTTCATAAAACCATTCAATTTCAGTTTCTTCAGCGTTACTGGTTGGGGCATAGGCTTGGATTACTGTGATATTGAATGGTTTGCCTTGGAGACGAACAGAGATCATTCTGTCGTTTTTGAGATTGCATCCAAGTACTGCATTTTGGACTCTTCTGTTGACCATGATGGCTACTCCATTTCTTCTGAGGGATTCCTGCCTGCAGTAGTAGAGATAATGGTCATCTGAGTTAAATTCACCCATTCCAGTCCATTGCAGTTTGCTGATTCCTAGAATGTCGACGTTCACCCTTGCCATCTCTTGTCTGACCACTTCCAATTTGCCTTGATTCATGGACCTGACATTCCAGGTTCCTATGCAATATTGCTCTTTACAGCATCAGATCTTTCTTCTATCACCAGTCACATCCACAACTGGGTATTGTGTTTGCTTTCGCTCCATCCCTTCATTCTTTCTGGAGTTATTTCTCCACTGATCTCCAGTAGCATATTGGGCACCTAATGACCTCGGGAGCTCCTTTTTTGGTATCCTATCATTTTGCCTTTTCATACTGTTCATGGGGTTCTCAAGGCAAGAATACTGAAGTGGCTTGCCATTCCCTTCTCCAGTGGACCACATTCTGTCAGGCGTCTCCACCATGACCCGCCCATCTTGGGTTGCCCTGCAGGCATGGCTTGGTTTCATTGAGTTAGACAAGGCTGTGGTCCTACTGTGATTAGATTGACTAGCTTTCTGTGAGTATGGTTTCAGTGTGTCTGCCCTCTGATGCCCTCTTGCAACACCTACCACTTTACTTGGGTTCTCTTACCTTTGGCATGGGGTAGCTCTTCCCGGCTGCTCCAGCAAAGCATAGCTGCTGCTCCTTACCCTGGACAAGGGGTATCTCCTTACCGCCGCCGTTCCTGACCTTCAACGTGGGATAGCTCCTCTAGGGAAAACCGCTAGACCATTCAGGTATGACTTAAATCAAATCTATTATGATTATAGAGTGGAAGTGAGAAATAGATTTAAGAGACTAGATCTGGTAGATAGAGTGCCTGATGAACTATGGAATGAGGTTCATGGCATTGTACAGGAGACAGGGATCAAGACCATCCCCATGGGAGAGAAATGCAAAAAAGCAAAATGGCTGTCGGGGGAGGCCTTACAAATAGCTGTGAAAAGAAGAGAAGTGAAAAGCCAAGGAGAAAAGGAAAGATATAAGCATCTGAATGCAGAGCTCCAAAGAATAGCAAGAAGAGATAAGAAAGCCTTCTTCAGCAATCAATGGAAAGAAATAAAGGAAAACAACAGAATGGGAAAGACTAGAGATCTTTTTAAGAAAATTAGAGATACCAAGGGAACATTTCATGCAAAGATGGGCTCGATAAAGGACAGAAATGGTATGGACCTAACAGAAGCAGAAGATATTAAGAAGAGGTGGCAAGAATACACGGAAGAACTGTACAAAAAAGATCTTCACAACCCAGATAATCATGATGGTGTGATCACTCACCTAGAGCCAGACATCCTGGAATGCAAAGTCAAGTGGGCCTTAGAAAGCATCACTATGAACAAAGCTAGTGGAGGTGACGGAATTCCAGTTGAGCTGTTTCAAATCCTGAAAGATGATGCTGTGAAAGTGCTGCACTCAATATGCCAGCAAATTTGGAAAACTCACAGTGGCCACAGGACTGGAAAAGGTCAGTTTTCATTCCAATTCCAAAGAAAGGCAATGCCAAAGAATGCTCAAACTACCGCACAATTGCACTCATCTCACATGCTAGTAAAGTAATGCTCAAAGTTCTCCAAGCCAGGCTTCAGCAATACGTGAACCGTGAACTCCCTGATGTTCAAGCTGGTTTTCGAAAAGGCAGAGGAACCAGAGATCAAATAGCCAACATCTGCTGGATCATGGAAAAAGCAAGAGAGTTCCAGAAAAACATCTATTTCTGCTTTATTGACTATGCCAAAGCCTTTGACTGTGTGGATCACAATAAACTGTGGGAAATGCTGAAAGAGATGGGAATACCAGACCACCTAACCTGCCTCTTGAGAAATCTGTATGCAGGCCAGGAAGCACCAGTTAGAACTGGACATGGAACAACAGACTGGTTCCAAATAGGAAAAGGAGTATGTCAAGGCTGTATATTGTCACCCTGCTTATTTAACTTCTATGCAGAGTACATCATGAGAAACGTTGGACTGAAAGAAGCACATGCTGGAATCAAGATTGCCGGGAGAAATATCAATAACCTCAGATATGCAGATGATACCACCCTTATGGCAGAAAGTGAAGAGGAGCTAAAAAGCCTCTTGACAAAAGTGAAAGAGGAGAGTGGAAATGTTGACTTAAAGCTCAACATTCAGAAAATGAAGATCATGGCATCCGGTCCCATCACTTCATGGGAAATAGATGGGGAAACAGTGGAAACAATGTCAAACTTTATTTTTTGGGGCTCCAAAATCACTGCAGATGGTGACTGCAGCCATGAAATTAAAAGATGCTTACTCCTTGGAAGAAAAGTTATGAGCAACCTAGATAGTATATTCAAAAGCAGAGACATTACTTTGCCGACTAAGGTCCGTCTAGCCAAGGCTATGATTTTTCCAGTGGTCATGTATGGATGTGAGAGTTGGACTGTGAAGAAGGCTGAGTGCCGAAGAATTGATGCTTTTGAACTGTGGTGTTGGACAAGACTCTTGGGAGTCCCTTGGACTGCAAGGAGATCCCACCAGTCCATTCTGTAGGAGATCAGCCCTGGGATTTCTTTGGAAGGAATGATGCTAAAGCTGAAGCTGCAGTACTTTGGCCACCTCATGAGAAGAGTTGACTCATTGGAAAAGACTCTGATGCTGGGAGGGACTGGGGGCAGGAGGAGAAGGGGACGACCGAGGATGAGATGGCTGGATGGCATCACGGACTCGATGGAAGTGAGTCTGAGTGAACTCCAGGAGTTGGTGATGGACAGGGAGGCCTGGCTTGCTGCGGTTCATGGGGTTTCAAAGAGTCGGACACGACTGAGTGACTGAACTGAATTAAACATCAGAAAAGCAAAATTGCTTTAGAAAATGAGACAAAAATTAAGTCCTAATCAATCTGATATCTATTGATATTTCAACCATTTTTATTGATGACCATCTTATCAGGGGAAAATTATGGTGAAGTTCCATAATTTGTATAAGCTATACCAATCTTGTTACCCTCTCAGTCAATTTTTTAAACTACTTTCGTGGGACTGAATTTATGAGAATAACAATAAGCAAAGGATCTTTTCTTCATAAAAATATGCATAAATTTGCAAAGAATTCACAATATTTTACTGAATTCTCAGAACCATCCCTGATAAAATAACCCTTCTTTATATACTCTAAGTTACGTATTTGGCATTCTCAGAATTCCTTCTGACTTGTACTTTGCATCATGTACTTAGTGAAATTCTCGTTGCTATTATTATCATAGTTATTTATTATAAGTAAGATCCTTTATATAAAGACTTTATAAATATCTTTATATCTATGTATCAGGAAATAAAGCTTTGTTCCTCCTGAAAATTAAATCATATGCGTTTTAAAAGAATGTTAAAGTGCAACCATTTAATTTTCAGTTTCAAGTGAAGTGCCAAAGTGATTTATGTCGTAGACTAACTTGAAGTACAAGACCAGTAAGCACAATATCACTTGCAAATTAAGTTTATAGAAAACTTATCCTGCAATTCTTTCCTCATCATCACAGTAAGGATATATATCAGTTAGGATGTTAAAGGATGATTCCTTGAACAAAGTTGGTTGTGTGTGACCCCATCCCATTAGTGGTTTCCTCCCCTCTCATCTCTATTCAAAATAGAAAAACTTTAAGAAGACCTTTTGAAGAAAGTATAATGTTTCCCCTGATATGTGTAAGCAAAAATCAACTGATATTCAACCAAGCTTAGGAAGTCTCAAAGATGAGAGACTGGAAGCCTAATCGTTCTCACAACAGAGAAACAGAGAGATGGCCATGTCAGGCCAGATGTTGTTAGAAGAAAGTATTTATGGAAGTTTCCGCTGGACCATAGCTATACTACATACAATAGAAAGCTGGTATGCGGCTGTCTTAGAGACTGACACAGAATATCACATAGAGAGGCAAGGAGCAAGATAACCCAGATGTTTCTTAAAAGAATAAATATACTGACCATTATAGATGTTGCCTTTCTCTAGTAAGGTAAGGGTTTTGAAAACCCACAAAATGTCCCACAAGAAAATGAATCATTTCTGAAAAAACTTGTGAGTCTTAGAGAGCTTGACACATAATTACAGCTTTAGTCAAGTAAGACATTCTTCGTCCTTCTCTTCTTTTGTCAAGCATCTGTACCTCACCTGATCTTGGCACTAGATTCACCTATAATATTTGAGGGACCCAAGAAACATTATATGTTTAAATAGTTCTATGAATTAAAATAAAACACTCTTAGATAAAATATGCTCTGTTATTTTTACCTCAAAAATATACATCCCTAAATATCCAAGAGACCAGAATTAAATTTAAAATTCTTAACATCATTTTGGTCCAGTGCTAGAAACTGGCAGCATGTAGAAAACCCGCCATTGGTCTCCTGAAATTTTGGGAAAGCCTGTAGCCTGTCTCTCTTCTCTTTTTGCCCCAGCTTCTTTCAGCACTGTGAGAAATCTCACTAACATGCATACAAATACCTGAAACCATATGCCCACATTTCATCCTCATTACTACAGACAACTGGCTCTTGGCCAACCCCCAATCCAAGGTGTGATCACTCCAGCAGATCAGCCCTCTTAGGAAGGCAACCCCTAGGGAAGTGCCCTGAACAGACCAAATTCAGGGTTGGCATCATTTGGACAAAGAGTAGCAGGGTCTGGCATTTTTCTAGCATAGTGAGGCTAGAGAATACTGATTCATAAAAAGTATTCCTCTTTGTTTTGCATAATCTCTCCATCCCATGTAGCTGGGCAAGACTAGAAGATAGTCAATAGGAGACACCCTAAAGCATGGAATCCAGGGTAAGAGCTCACATTGCTGTTTAAAGGTAAAACTGTCTGGAAAAATTGATAACCATTATTAGCATGATAGAGAATAGAAAACACACAAAGATACACACACAGACACACACACACACAAGGCAGAGAAAGAGAGCAGAAGCCACCATGCCCTCTCTCTGCTGGGGGCTGGCCTATGGCTTGCGCAAGCTGGTAAAAGGAGTAAACTTTGATAAAATCTAACATATTGATTCCTTTAGGCATTTAAATAGCTCGATTAGACATTTAAATTACTGACTAGAGGACTTTTTATCACCTGATAGTGATTCAAAATTAATGAGACTTGACCAAAATTCCATTCAGAGGAAAAGAAAGAAATGGCCCCAAAGGAAAACAAAAAGCAAAAGAAAACATGTTGCTTATAATTGAATTTACAAGTCCTGCTTTTTCAATCTATTTATTACAACTTTGTTCCTATAATCAATGAGAATTTTGTAGCTAATCATGTCTTCATTTTGCTTTTTAGGAATCTCTGTCAAGTATGCATACTGACTCTTATAGACTATGCTTGCATAGTACCTTTTGCTCCAGACTTATGTTTCCATCCACATTGTTCAGTTCATACTTCTACTTTATTTGTAGTGCATATATTTTCATAAACTGGCCAAAAGAATTTATGATAATTATATATGTGTGTGTATATGTATATATATGTGTGTGTGTGTGTGCGTGTGTGTGTGTGTGTGTGTGTGTGCGTGCGTGTGTGTGTGTATATATATGTGCTGTCCTCTGCTTAGTTGCTCAGTTGTGTCTAACTCGTGACCCCATGGACTGTAGCCTGCCAGGCTCCTCTGTCCGTGGGGATTCTCCAGGTGAGAATATTGGAGTGGGTTGCCATGCCCTCCTCCAGGGGATCTTCCTGTCTTAGGGATGAAAACTGCATCTCCTGCGTTGGCAGGCAGATTCTTTACCACTGCACCACCTGGGAAGCAATATCTCCAAGACATCTCGTTAATAAAAACCAGAATATCAAATGTTAATTGTTGAATCAAAATGTAGAAGTAAACACTGGATATCACTCTCTGGTTTCTCATAAATTCTATACAAGTCACATACCCACTTTATGTAAACATGCTCTCTTTCACAAGGATACTAAGATAATTAAAGGCAAAACACTTAAAATATATATATACACTTTTTTAAATGAATTGGTTACAAAACAAAGCTAGATCATACCAGAGCAGACTGAAACCAGGGAAGCTGGAGGACCACCAGTATTGTCTAAAGCACCATTCAGGAGGCAAGAAGAATAATGCTATCTAAAGAGATCCCCTTTCATTAACTGGCTGTGTGTGATGGGTAAAACATAAATCCTAGTCAGCATCTTACTTTATTCACTTAGCAGACATATGTTGAGTGCTCATTCTGTGTTAGTCATAGCAAGTAGACAAAATGCGCCTGGCCTCTCCACCACTGAGTGAGGTTAGTGGCAAAGCTGCTTTATAGGCTTCCTACCTATGTACTATACTGGGCCCAGACTCAGGAGGACTCCACATTTGGTTTAATGTTATCTGGTTGCTGTATTGAAATTCTAACCATTTCTGAATAAGGAGAGTTTTCAATTTGTACTGGGCTCTGCCATTTATTGGAGCTGGTCCTGGACAGTGGCTGCATATTCTAAATCTTTGCCAGTCTACAGATTCCCCCAAACACTCTCATGTCTTATTTGGATCTAGCATTCACACTTTTATGCCTGTGAATGGATTTTGGCTTTTTTGTTAAGACACAACTCCGGCCTATTAGTGTGTCCCTATCAGGAATAAAAAAGAATAATTTGAAAATGTACACAAATCCTCTCCTGCGTCAGCAAGACTCCAGAGTGTTTTATGTAAATGATTAGTTTGTAATGTGCTTATGCTTGAGGAGAACAAGTCTCATGGGAGAAAGAATTGTGTAAATTAAAAAAAAAAAGAAGTGAAGTCTGTCCTTAGTAACCTGCAGAGATGACACCGTGCATCATTCTTATTTTCCCTTTGTGACTTCTGCTGGGTAGTGCTTTCTAGCTATATCCTTGAGCAGAGAATCATGAAGCCTTAGAGGACATTAATTTCTCTTTCACAATTCTCTGCTATTGAGGTTTGTTTGTTTGCTGCCTATTTATTTATCTGCTATTCAGTTCTAACAAACACAAACTGGGCACCCACAAAAACTTTAGTCTTATTACGTGTGTATGGATTCTTTCCTTGCATGGCCTACCATTTATTTTGGATCCTCAGTGCCTACTCAAGGCAGGGTCTGAAACCTAGAAATTTTTACCAAGTGACTGAAATAACTTCTCATATTCAGGACTCAGATTAACATTTTACATGTGCCATTTTATGGAATTATATGGCAGAAAGTGAAGAGGAACTAAAAAGCCTCTTGATGAAAGTGAAAGAGGAGAGTGAAAAATTTGGCTTAAAGCTCAACATTTGGAAAACGAAGATCATGGCATCTGGTCCAATCACTTCATGGGAAATAGATGGGGAAACAGTGTCAGACTTTATTTTGGGTTGGAAAAGACTCTGATGCTGGGAGGGATTGTGGGTAGAAGGAGAAGGGGACAACAGAGGATGAGATGGCTGGATGGCATCACTGACTCGATGGATGTGAGTCTGAGTGAACTCCGGGAGTTGGTGATGGACAGGGAGGCCTGCTGTGCTGCAATTCATGGGGTTGCAAAGAGTCGGACACGACTGAGCAACTGAAATGAACTGAACTGAACTGAACTGATCTATATCTGTAAACTTTTATAAAATTCAGAAAGCTGTGTTTGATCCCTGTAATGCTCTCTTTGATATCTTTGCAATGGGTATTTTCTTAGCAATGCAATTCTTCATGGTATATCAAGGCCTGTTTGGTAGTTCAGAAACTGCAGCTTCTGCATGGGATCTCAAACATCCACCTTAGACTGCAGTGTCATGTTAAGATGTTCATTTAAAACTTAGGTCAGTCACTGTCCCAGGCTGAGTCCTCTGCAAGCACAGCTGTTACAGAATTTTCGGTGCAAGTTGTTTAAAGGGGATTGAAAGTGGTGCAGGGCATGGGAAGGAGCAGGATTAGTGAGAGGAAGAAGTCACACTGTAATGTGCCTTGACCAACAGAGAGCTCTGGAGGAAGTCTCACTTCTGGTTGAAATAGCAGGGCCTGTATATCGTCATCTCATTTTCACCAGGGGCACCTTGCTTTGGGGGTGGGTTTGCCCTTGAGTAAAGTGGTCTTTGCCACTGAGGCAGACCCTCAATTTGCAGAAAGCTGAAGGCTATCCCCTGACTTCTCTCTATGTAGCTGGCCAACAAGTTCTTCCTTGAAATGAGACCTGGGTAGTGCATCCCCATGTCTATCACAGATTTTCATCATAATGGCTCCTGGTCTAACTTCTTAGACCAAATGATCAGAATAATTAAATGCAGAAAAACTAAAATTCTGTTGTAAAGTGAAGCGTTCAAAACAGGTGTACTATCATGAAAATTAGACCAGCAGTTATATTCTATAGAGCACTACAAAAAAAGGTTTCACAATTTATTTCTTTATATTCATTATGTGTCTTCTCAACATTGTATTTTCTATTTGCCAACAGTCTGAGTGAGGAAACTTGAATAAAATATTACTGTATCACTGGCAGTGTCATTATTCTCATGATTCTGGGTGACTCTAGACAGTCTTTTTATGTCTCAAAATAGAACTGTTGCTGGCTTTGTTAGTCACGAGGTAAGTAAGTAAGTAAAGTCACTCAGTCGTGTCCGACTCTTTGTGACCCCGTGGACTGCAGCCCACCAGGCTCCTCAATCCATGGGATTCTCCAGGCAAGAATATTGGAGTGGGTTGCCATTTCCTTCTCCAGGGGATCTTCCGGACCCAGGGATCGAACCTGGGTCTCCTGCATTGGAGGCAGATGCTTTAACCTCTGAGCCACCAGGGAAAGATGTGATATTTAATTGTCAAAGTCATTACTATTTCTATTATTCTATTACTGTTTTCCTATGCTCCAAAGGGTATTATTTATTATGTTTTATAGTTAATTTTTTAAATTGCTCATTTGAGTAATTTTTATATAAAACTTCCAAACACTTTAACAGAATTAACTTTTTTTTTTTCATAATTATATACCCAGTACATAGATGAAGTTCCCAGGACAATTTGGGAGGTAAGTAAATATTTAAGTGACTAAAATAAAAATGAATAAGTGAATGAATGAGTTGGTAACACCCTGTGACCATCTTCAATAAAGGTATGATCAACTACCGAAATGATGGTACAGTACAACACTGAACATTTAAAATGACTTAAATTCTCCAGCTCTCTAAACACAGAAGACATTCATAAATGGAATTCACACAGTGTTAAAACACATGAAAAAGGCCAATGTGTGTGTAGAGAGATGCTAACCTTATGCTAAATATGATTTTTCAACACACTGCTGTTGTAAGGACTAATGCTGGCACAACCTATGAGTTCTCTAATGAAAGCAGAGCATTCTAAAAAAAAAAAAAAGACAATAGTGGTGCTATGTTTCTTTTAATTAATTTGATCATATCTGAGGTCAGTTGCTTTAGTTTTTGACAAATTGAGTCAGTTTGTAGGATGAAGAGCTATAGGACAATGAGAGAGATGTAAATATATATTTCTTTTGGACTATCTTCTTAATCTTCAAAAACAAGCAAAGAAACAAACCCTGTATGTTGGCCCTATAATTCTAGGAGAATCCCAAAAGAAATATAAAATTCAAAAAACTTACGATAGATCACTGTATGTAAGTTTTCATCCTAGGAATACACAATTAAAAAATAAAGCAATTTACATGGATGATGAGAGGAGCGTGTTCAGTGAGTGAGGATGAGATGCAGTCACTAAAAGTAATGCTTAAGAAAGTTTTACAGGATTTTGAGAAGGCTTGTGATATATTTCAATGAAAAGTAATCTGGTCTCAAACTGTTACTAAAAATGTAAGTTCAAAACATACATTATTCTCTTTTCATAATCAGAGGGAAATACACCAAAAATTTTAAAAATGGTATTAATTTTCTTCCTTTTTTATGTTTTCCACAGTAATGATTTTTAAAAAATTTTTATAATCAGGAAAAGAAAGTTTTTTGTACAAGTAAATTATTATAATTTTTGCTCCTTTCTCTACATTGCAAAACTAAAATTTACAACTTATTTCCTAACAAAGAAAAAGAAAATATGCTTGGGGATTAAACACTATGTGTTAATTTAGTGTTTTTATTTTCTACTACTTGAGTTTCCTTTCTTCATGGACTATGAACAAAGGTGAGCACCGAAGAATTGATGCTTTTGAACTGTGGTGTTGGAGAAGACTCTTGAGAGTTCCTTGGACTGCAAGGAGATACAACTAGTCCATCCTAAAGGAAACCAGTCCTGAATATTCATTGGAAGGACTGATGCTGAAACTGAAACTCCAATATTTTGGCCACCTGATGCAAAGAACTGACTCATTTGAAAAGACCATAATGCTGGGAAAGATTGAAGGTGGGAGGGGAAGGAGATGACAGAGGATAAGGTGGCTGAATGGCAACACCAACTGGATGGACATGAGTTTGAGTAAGCTCCAGTAGTTGGTGATGGACAGGGAAGCCTGGCATACTGCAGTCCATGGGTTGGCAAAGAGTCAGACACGACTGAGAGATTGAAGTGTACTGAACTGAGTTTCCTAAATAATATTGATTTGAACATGTCTGCATTCAAAATTTGTTCAATTCAGCTTACTTAGATAAATGCAGGAAGAATAAGTCCAAAATCATACAATTTAGGACAAAAGAAAAAAGTCAAGAAGTAAATAGGGTAAGGAAAATAAAAAGCTTAACAGGAAATCTTATCAGGGAAATTCCAGCAGTTGAATCAAAATAAGTCTTATAGCTTGTATGAAAAAGGCAGAAAAACATTATTCTAATTAATTAATCATTTGGAAAGTATTAGCTTATCAAGACAGACTGGACATATACTGTGAAAATTTTTTCCATATTAACCAGTTCATTCATGTATTTAGTGAAAGTTCATCAACTATAAACCACACTATAAGGAATTAAATTGGGCTTCCCAGGTGGCTCAGTGGTAAAGAATCCTCCTGCCAACGTAGGAGACTCAGGTTCGATCCCTGGGTTGGGAAGATCTCCTGGAGAAGAAAATGGCAACCCACTTCAGTATTCTTGCCTGGGAAATCCCATGGACAGGGGAAACTGGTGAGCTACTGTCCATGGGGTCACAAAAATGCCAGAAACAACTTAGTGACTAAAAAACAAGAGTAGCAAGGAATTAAACTAGAGAGGGAAAAATATAGGCAATGCAGTCACAAGTGAAGGTGGGGTCATGGCAAATGAGGGAGAAAAGTCCAGGCCTAAAATACTCATTATCTTTGTCTCTGAGGTGCTAGTCTTTCTTGTACCATTGCATATGTTTTCAAGATCTGTGTTGGGTTATAAGCACCTTGGAGGCTGTGAAGTCCTTTGATATACAGTCCTTGATACTGGAGCTTATACTGATGACATATCCAGAAATTATAAGGATTGTCTGTTTAATGTCTGTCTTCCCCAATTTTCAGTGTTCTGCGCTCTCTCCCCATAAAACCTAAACTCTATAAAGCCAGTGGTTGCATACTTTCCCAAGCTTGATCTCGAGAGCTTAGAAGAGCACTTGTTCCACGGTAAGACTCAATAAATATTCCTTTACATATTGATGAATTGATTGAATGAATGACTATAATCATCTCTTAAGACTCAAATTTCAGCATGATGTTCTTAATTTATAGCTACAACTGTTGTTTCTTTTTAATAACATTGATTTCCCTAACTACAGTCAGCTGGATACTAACATGCAGAGGACTTTTAGGGGTTATATTTTACTGGCTGCTCAAATTTAAAATTGTATAGGCCATCTCTGTATTAGTTAGTGTAATTTTAAAAGGAGTGTTGCATATTTTCATAAGAAACACTTTCTTATAATAGCCATTTTCATTATAATCTATGGATTAAATTCTCCCTGATCCTTGTGGTCTTTAAATCTATACAAACAATATAGAAATTATAAGAATCAGCATAAAATGTAAAAAAATATTATATCTCAATATGCATCCTTAGTTTTCAAATATTTTCTGAGCACAGGAGTTCTTCCATCAAAAGAAATCCAATGGAAGACTCTCATGTCAAAATCTTCTGAGCATCTCTTATTGAAATAGTATATGAACAAATTGAAAGATAAAAAGCATATGATTACCTCAATAGACCGAGAGAAAGCTTTTGACAAATTCAACACCCACTTATGACAAAAACTCTCCAGAAAACTGGAATAGAAGGAACCTACCTCAAAATAATAAAGGTCATATATGACAAACCCACAGCAAGCATTATTGTTAACCACACACACACAAAAAAGGAGAAAGCATTTCCTCTAAGGTCAGGAACAAGACAAGGGTGCCCACTGTCACCACTGGTATTCAATATAGTCATGGCAATCAGAGAAGAAAAAGAAATAAAAGGAATCCAGATTGGAAAAGAAGTAAAGTCTCATTGTTTGCAGATGACATGATACTATATATAGAAAACCCTAAAATCATCACCAAAATACTACTAGAATTAATAAATGGATTTAGTAAAGTCACTAGATATAAAATTAATACACAGAGATCCTTTGCATCCCTATATACTAACAATGAAAAATCATAAAGAAAAATTAAGGACAACAATCAGGTTCACCATTTGTAATAAAAATAATAAAATACCTAGGACTAAACTTACCTAATGAGACAAAAGACTTGTATTCAGAAAACTCTAAGGCACTGATAAAAGAAATCAAAGACAACACAAACAGATGGAGAGATATACCACGCTCTTGAACTGGAAAAATCAATATTGTCAAAATGACTATACCATCCAAAGCATTCTTCAGATTAAATGCTGCTGCTGCTGCTGCTAAGTCACTTCAGTCATGTCTTACTCTGTGTGACCCCAGAGACGGCAGCCCTGTCCCTGGGATTCTCCAGGCAAGAACACTGGAGTGGGTTGCCATTTCCTTTTCCAATGCAGGAAAGTGAAAAGTGAAAGTGAAGTCACTCAGTCATGTCTGACTCTTAGCGACCCCATGGACTGCAGCCTACCATGCTCCTCCTCCCATGGGATTTTCCAGGCAACAGTACTGGAAAATCCCATGGGCAGAGGAGCCTGGTAGCAACAGCATTTTTCACAGAACTAGAATGAAAAATATCAAAATTTGTAGAGAAGAATAAAATACCTTAAATAGCAAAAGCAATCTTGAGAAAGAAAAATAGAGCTGGAGAAATCAACCTCCCCGACTTCAAATTATACTACAAAGCTACAGTCATCAAGACAGTTTGGTGCCGGCACAAAAAGAGAAATATAGACCAATGGAACAAGATAGAAAGCACAGAGGTAAATCCATGCATCTATTGGCACCTAGTCTTTGACAAAGGAGACAAGAATATACAATGCAGAAAAGACAGCCTCTTCAATAAGTGGTGCTGGAAAAACTGTACAGCTACATGTAAAAGAATGAAATTAGAACACTTCCTAACACCATACACAAAAATAAATTCAAATGGATTAAAGACTTAAATGTAAGGCCAGAAACTACAAAGCTCTTAGAGGAAAACATATGTAGTATGTTTTCTTTGACATAAATGGCAACAAGAGTCTTTCTGACCTATCTTCTAGATTGATGGAAACAAAAACAAAAATAAACAAATATGGCCTAATAAAACTTAAAAGTTTTGTACAGCAAAGGAAGCTATAAATAATGAAAAACAACCTCAGAATGGGAGAAAATAATTGCAAACAAAGAAACTGACAAAGTTAATCTCCAAAATACAGAAGCAGTTAATTCAGATCAATATATGAAAAACAAACAAACCAATCAATAAGTGGGCAGAACCTAATAGGCATTTCTGCAAAGAAATGCAGATGGTAAATAAATACATGAAAAGATGCTCAGCATCACCCATTATTAAGTACAGTCGCTCAGTCGTGTCCAACTCTTTGCAACCCCATGTATCACAGCACGCCAGGCGTCCCTGTCCATTAACAACTCCTGGAGTTCACTCAAACTCATGTCCATCGAGTCCGTGATGCCATCCAACCATCTCATCCTCTGTCATCCCCTTCTCCTCCTGCCCCCAATCCCTCCCAGCATCTGGGTCTTTTCCAATGAGTCAACTCTTCACATGAAGTTGCCAAAGTACTGCAGCTTCAGCTTTAGCATCAGTCCTTCTAATGAACACCCAGGACAGATCTCTAGAATGGACTGGTTGGATCTCCTTGCAGTCCAAGGGACTCTCAAGAATCTTCTCCAACACCACAGTTCAAAAGCATCAATTCTTCGGCGCTCAGCTTTCTTCACAGTCCAACTCTCACATCCACACATGACCACAGGAAAAGCCATAGCCTTGACTAGATGGACCTTTGTTGGCAAAGTAATGTCTCTACTTTTGAATATGCTATCTAGGTTGTTCATAACTTTCCTTCCAAGGAGTGTCTTTTAATTTCATGGTGGCAATCACCATCTGCAGTGATTTTGGAGCCCCAAAAAATAAAGTCTGACACTGTTTCCCCATCTATTTCCCATGAAGTGATGGGACCAGATGCCACAATCTTAGTTCGCGGGTGGAGGAGGGCCGAGAGGAGCTACTCCATGTTCAAGGTCAGGAGGGGCGGCTGTGAGGAGATTCACCTCGTTCAAGGTAAGGAGCAGCGGCTGCCCTTTGCTGGAGCAGCTGTGAAGAGTTGTCCCATGTCCAAGGTAAGAGAAACCCAAGTAAGATGGTAGGTGTTGCAAGAGGGCATCAGAGGACAGACACACTGAAACCATACTCAGAAAACTAGCCAATCAGATCACACAGACCACAGCCTTGTCTAACTCAATGAAATTAAGCCATGCCATGTGGGGCCACCCAAGACAGACAGGTCATGGTGGAGAGGTCTGACACAATGTGGTCCACTGGAGAAGGGAATGGCAAACCACTTCAGTATTCTTGCCTTGAGAACCCCATGAACAGTATGAAAAGGCAAAATGATAGGATACTGAAAGAGGAACTCTCCAGGTTGGTAGGTGCCCAATATGCTACTGGAGATCAGTGGAGAAATAACTCCAGAAAGAATGAAGGGATGGAGCAAAACAAACAAACAAACAAACAAACCAATACTCAGTTGTGGATGTCACTGGTGATAGAAGCAAGGTCCAATGCTGGCAAGAGCAATATTACATAGGAACCTAAAATGTTAGGTCCATGAATCAAGGCAAACTGGAAGTGGTCAAACAGGAGATGGCAAAAGTGAACGTTGACATTCTAGGAATCAGCAAACTAAAATGGGCTGGAATGGGTGAATTTAACTCAGATGACCATTATATCTACTACTGTGGGCAGGAATCCCTTAGAAGAAATGGAGTAGCCATCATGGTCAACAAAAGAGTCTGAAATGCAGTACTTGGATGCAATCTCAGAAATAACAGAATGATCTATGTTCATTTCCAAGGCAAACCATTCAATATCACAGTAATCCAAGCCTATGCCCCAACCAGTAACACTGAAGAATCTGAAGTTGAACGGTTTTATGAAGACCTACAAGACCTTTTAGAACTAACACCCAAAAAAGACGTCCTTTTCATTATAGGGGACTGGAATGTAAAAGTAGGAAGTCAAGAAACACCTGAAGTAACAGGAAAATTTGGCCTCGGAGTATTGAATGAAGCAGGGCAAATGCTAACAGAGTTTTGCCAAGAGAACGCAGTGGGCATAGCAAACACTCCCTTCCAACAACACAAGAGAAGACTCTACAAATGGACATCAGCAGACGGTCAACACCAGTATAAGACTGACTATATTCTTTGCAGCCAAACATGGAGAAGCTCTCTACAGTCAGCAGAAAAAAGACCGGGGGCAGACTGTGGCTCAGATCTTGAACTTCTTATCGCTAAATTCAGACTTAAATTGAAGAACGTAGGGAAAATCACTAGACCATTCAGGTATGACCTAAATCAAATCCCTTATGATCATACAGTGGAAGTGAGAAATAGATTTAAGGGCCTAGATCTGATAGATAGAGTGCCTGATGAACTATGGACAGAGGTTCGTGACATTGTACAGGAGACAGGGATCAAGACCATTCCCATGGAAAAAAAGTGCAAAAAAGTAAAATGGCTGTCTGGGGAGGCCTTACAAATAGCTGTGAAAAGAAGAGAAGTGAAAAGCAAAGGAGAAAAGGAAGATATTCCCATCTGAATGCAGAGTTCCAAAGAATATCAAAGAGAGATAAGAAAGCCTTCCTCAGTGATCAATGCAAAGAAATAAAGGAAAACAACAGAATGGGAAAGACTAGAGATCTCTTCAAGATAATTAGAGATACCAAGGGAACATTTCATGCAATGATGGGCTCAATAAAGGACAGAAATTGTATGGACCTAACAGAAGCAGAAGGTATTAAGAAAGGTAGCAAGAATACACAGAAGAACTGTACAAAAAAAGAGCTTCATGACCCACATAATCATGATGGTGTAATCACTCACCTAGAGCCAGACATCCTGGACTGTGAAGTCAATTGGGCCTTAGAAAGCATCACTACAAACAAAGCTAGTGGAAGTGATGGGATCCCAGTTGAGCTATTTCAAATGCTGAAAGATGATGCTGTGAAAATGCTGCACTCAACATGCCAGCAAATTTGGAAAACTCACAGTGGCCACAGGACTGGAAAAGGTCAGTTTTCATTCTAATCCCAAAGAAAGGCAATGCCAAAGAATGCTCAAACTACCACACAATTGCACTCATCTCACATGCTAGTAAAGTAATGCTCAAAATTCTCCAAGCCAGGCTTCAGCAATGTGAACCGTGTACCTCCAGACATTTAAGCTGGTTTTAGAAAAGGCAGAGGAACCAGAGATCAAACTGCCGACATCCACTGGATCATCAAAAAAGCAAGAGAGTTCCAGAAAAACATCTGTTTCTGCTTTATTGACTATGCCAAAGCCTTTGACTGTGTGGATCACAATAAACTGTGGAAAATTCTGAAAGAGATGGGGATACCAGATCACCTGACCTGCCTCTTGAGAAACCCATATGCAGGTCAGGAAGAAACAGTTAGAACTGGACATGGAACAACAGACTGGTTCCAAATAGGAAAAGGAGTACGTCAAGGCTGTATATTGTCACCCTGCTTATTTAACTTCTATGCAGAGTACATCATGAGAAACGCTGGGCTGGAAGAAGCACAAGCTGGAATCAAGATTGCTGGAAGCAATCTCAATAACCTCAGATATGCAGGTGACACCACCATTATAGCAGATAGTGGAGACGAACTAAAAGTCTCTTGATGAAAGTGAAAGAGGAGCGTGAAATATTTGGCTTAAAACTCAACAATCAGAAAACTAAGATCATTACCCATTATTATAGAAATACAAATTGAAATTACAGTGAGGTATCACCTCACACTGGTCAGAATGGTAAAAAAAAAAAAAAATATATATATATATATACACACACAGCAACTTCTGGAAAGGATGTGGAGAAAAGGGAACCCTCCTACACTGTTGGTGGAAGTGTAAACTTATACAGCCATTAAGGAGAACAGTATGGAGATTCCTTAAGAAACTAGGAATAAATCTATGAAATGGCCTAGCAACCACACTACTGGGCATATACCCTGAGAATACAACAGTTCTAAAAGACACATGTACCTGAATGTTCATTGAAGCAATATTTAGAAAACGCCAGACATGGATGCAATCTAGATGCCCATCAATAGATGAATGGATAAAGTGTTGTGGTACATTTATACAATGGAATATTACTCAGCCATAAAAAGGAATGAATTTGAGTCATTTGTAATGACGTAGATGAACTTAGAGCCTCTTATACAGACTGAAGTAAGTCAGAAAGAGAAAAACAAGTATTGTATATTAACACATTATATGTAGATTCTAGAAAAGTGGTACTGATGACCCTAGTAGAGAATGGACTTGTGAACACAGTGAAGGAAGATGAGGGTAGGATGACTTGAGAAGGTAGCATTAACATATATATACTGTCATGTGTAAAATAGTTAGTGGAAAGTTGCCAAATAACATAGGGAGCCCATCTGGCACTCTGTGATGACCTAGAGGGGTGGTATGGCAGGATAGGATAAGGCCAGGAGGAAGGCTATATATATATATAATTATGACTGATATATGTTGTACTATAGAAACCAGCAGATGTTGGCAATTTGATCTCTGGTTCCTCTGCCTTTTCTAAAACCAGCTTGGACATCTAGAAGTTCATGGTTCACATATTGCTGAAGCCTGACTTGGAGAATTTTGAGCATTTCTTTACTAGCGTGTGAGATGAGTGCAATTGTGTGGTAGTTTGAGCGTTCTTTGGCATTGCCTTTCTTTGGGATTGGAATGAAAACTGACCTTTTTCCAGGCCTGTGGCCACTGCTGAGTTTTCCAAATTTGCTGGCATATTGAGTGCAGCACTTTCACAGCATCATCTTTCAGGATTTGAAAAAGTTCAACTGGAATTCCGTCACCTCCACTAGCTTTGTTTGTAGTGATGCTTCCTAGGGCCCACCTGACTTCACATTCCAGGATGTCCAGCTCTAGGTGAGTGTGAGTGATCACACCTTTATGATTATCTGGGTCATGAAGATCTTTTTCATACAGTTCTTCTGTGTATTCTTGCCACCTCTTCTTAATGTCTTCTGTTTCTGTTGGCCAATAGCATTTCTGGTCAGGAAGCAACAGTTAGAACTGAACATGGAACAACAGGCTGGTTCCAAATAGGAAAAGGAGTATGTCAAGGTTGTATATTGTCACCCTGCTTCTTTAACTTATATGCAGAGTACATCATGAGAAACACTGGCCTGGAGGAAGCACAGGCTGGAATCAAGATTGCCGGGAGAAATATCAATAACCTCAGATATGCAGATGACATCATCCTTATGGCAGAAACTGAAGAAGAACTAAATAGCCTCTTGATGAAAGTGAAAGAGGAGAGTGAAAAAGTTGGCTTAAAGCTCAACATTCAGAAAACTAAGATCATGGCATCTGGTCCCATCACTTCATGGGAAATAGATTGGGAACCAGTGGAAACAGTGGCTGACTGTATATTTTGGGCTCCAAAATCACTGAAGATGGTGATTGCAGCCATGACATTAAAAGACACTTACTCCTTGGAAGGAAAGTTATGACCAACCTAGACAGTATATTAAAAAGCAGAGACATTACTTTGTCAACAAAGTCAAGGCTATGGTTTTTCCAGTGGTCATGTATGGATGTAAGAGCTGGACTATAGAGAAAGCTAGTGCTGAAGAATTGATGCTTTTGAACTGTGGTGTTGGAGAAGACTCTTGACAGTCCCTTGGACTGGAAGGAGTTCCAACCAGTCCATTCTAGAGGAGATCAGTCCTGGGTGTTTATTGGAAGGAATGATGCTAAAGCTGAAACTCCAATACTTTGGCCACCTAATGCGAAGAGCTGACTCATTTGAAAAGACCCTGACGCTGGGTAAAATTGAGGGCAGGAGGAGAAGGGGATGACAGAGGATGAGATGGTTGGATGGCATCACTGACTCTATGGACATGGGTTTGGGTGGACTTCAGGAGTTGGTGATGGACAGGAAGGCCTGGTGTGCTGCGGTTCATGGGGTCTCAAAGAGTCAGAAACGACTGAGCAACTGAATTGAGCTATAGAAACCAACACAAAATTGTAAAGCCATTTTCCATCAATTAACAAAAGAAATCCGATGGAAGATTCTCTTATCAACAGCTTCAAGAGCACCTCTTATTCAAAGGATATAAGGAGAAAATATGTGATCTCTTATTCCTTATTCTCTTTGTTATTTCTTTCTCTTTCTACCTTAACACAATTCGGTAGCATTTGCTATGTCTGTTCAGAAATCTATGGCTTCTAAGAGTTAGAAAACCACTATAGAACATAAGTTTTGATAGTTAATGTGAAATATTTCTTCTGCGGAGAAGGTTGCACCAATATATCTGGCATCAAAATCATGTTAAAATCTGTCCTACAAAAAGAGAGCAGGTTCTAACTCAACTTCTGCTGTATTTAGAAATGTGTGGAAATAACTCATTTTAGATGTTAAAGAGAAGCAGTTTGGCTCAGAACATTAAGCAATTGGATGGCGATTCACAGGCTCAGGCTTTTAAGTTTTCTCTTAGCTGACATGTCTGACATTGGGAAAATCACTGCTTCTCTTTACTTTGGCTTACTCATCAATAAAGCAGCACATGATTATGCTGACTCACCTCATTCTCACAGCATGCTTATTCACTAGTACTGAGAATGCACTATTCCATTTAAGAAACCAAAGAAAAATGGTTCAAGTAGCAGGTAAAAGTGGTCACATTTGTAGCTAAATAATAATTTGAAGGAAACTTACAGAACTTCATGTATAAAAATAAGGAAAAAAAACTTTGGATAATGTAGGTAAAATTTAACAAAAAAATAATTTTCAGTGAAAATGTACAAAGTATCTTCGAATAGTTTAATTTTACTGTAAACTGGAGAGACAGCCAGAGTTAGGATTGGGGCAGGAGGTGTGAGTAGCACTTAGGATGTGTGCTATAATTCTAATAGGTAAGTATGCACTGCTTTCAAGACTTTGAAAAGAAAGAGGAAATTTTTGACTTGTTGGAAGTTTGAAAGAAAAAGATGTTGCTAGTTCTGAATACTGGAATACTGAAACTAATAAAAAAAATACCTGTCATTGTAAATCTGACTTCATGATGTTGCTTTTGACACTAGTAAATTCAGTCCCTTAATTATTTCTGAGAAGGTATATTTATTCCAGCTAGAATATAGAATATGAAAAATAATAATGATAACTTACTAAATAAAATGGCCATTCTTTATCTCATATTTAAGGTAATTACATTTTACACCCTAAGCAACAGTTTCATGCCTTGTTCTTAGTTATGTATACAACAATGTTAGATTAATAGCTGAATATTCTTAGAAAAGAATTTGAGCTTCATAAAAGGTCACTCTCTTCAGTTCAAAATGTTTTTCTAACATTTCAATTACTTTGCATTTTTATCAATTCTCTCACTGTGTGGCTCAAATCATTTCACCAAATGATCATTTCAGATGAAGTGAGTCAACCATCTTTGGGAAATTCATTAGAAAGGAGGCCACCAGGGCACCATTTGCTCAGCTGAAGGCTCACACAGGCTCAAGAAGTTAATGTCCTTATTAAGTGCTTGCAAAATAGTTTATTCCCCCAACAAAGTCTCTCCCCAAAACTCATTAATTCTTTTAACATGCTAGCAATGACAGGATGCAAAGATTTGAATCCTAATCCACTGGATAAATTTCAGATTGTTCAAGGTGACTTTTTTTTTACTTTAAGAGCAAAGTCAGGGAAGACACTAATTAGAAGGGGAAAATACAAAATCTCAAAATCAGCAGAGCTGGATTAAAGCCTTGACTTCAGTCAACTTCAGTCATTGTGCATGTTGCCTATTCTGTGCTAGGATGAAGATGCAAAAGTAAGCAAGACAGAGTTCTTTCCTTGAAGTAGTCCACAAGCACATGGGAAAAGCACTTTAACCTTAGACAAGCTAATCAATTCCCTTCTTTGTAAAGTGGAGCAAATAGTATACATCCAAGATACTACAATATAATAACAAAGAATGCAGGTTATAGCTAGAGTCAGATAGTCCTGAACTTGAATGTAGATTTTACCCACAGCTTGACTAAATATGACAATGGGCAATTTACATAACTCAACTAAACTTGAGATTCCCTGTCTTTAAATTCTGTTATACCATTACTTAGGTGAAATGGTTATTGTGGAAATTTGACTTGCTAATATACAAAGTACTTGACACAGTGCCTGGTATACAAGAAGCTACCTAATTATACAGACAGACAATCACACTTAGATATTCATTGAGTTTCAGTTCAGTTCCAGTCACTCAGTCGTGTCCAACTCTTTGCAACGCCATGGACTGCAGCATGCCAGGCTTCCCTGTCCATCACCAACTCCCAGAGCTTATTCAAACTCATGTCAATTGAGTCAGTGTCGTCCCTTTCCCCTCCTGCCTTCAATCTTTCCCAGCATCAGGGACTTTTCAAATGAATCAGTTCTCTGCATCAGGTGGCCAAAGTATTGTAGTTTCAGCTTCAGCATCAGTCCTTCCAGTGAAGATTCAGGACTGATTTCCTTTAGGATTGACTGGTTGGTTCTCCTTGCAGTCCAAGGGACTCTCAAGAGTCTTCTCCAACACCACAGTTCAAAAGCATCAATTCTTCAGCACTCAGTTTTCTTTATAGTCCAACTCTCACAACTTTGACTAGAGGGACTTTGTTGGCAAAGTAATCTCTCTGCTTTTTAACATGCTGTCTATGTTGGTCATAGTTTTTCTTCCAAGAGCAAGCGTCTTTTACTTTCATGCCTGCATTCTCATGTGCAGTGATAGTGGAGCCCCCCAAAATAAAGTCTCTCAGTGTTTCCACAGTTTCCCCATCTATTGGCCATGAAGTGATGGGACTGGATGCCATGATCTTAGTTTTCTGAATGTTGAGCTTTAAGCCAACTTTTTCACTCTCTTCTTTCACTTTCATCAAGAGGCTCTTTAGTTCTTCACATTCTGCCATAAGTGTGGTGTCATCTGCATATCTGAGGTTATTGATATTTCTCCCAGCCATCTTGATTCCAGCTTGTGCTTCATCCAGTCCAGCATTTCTCATGATGTACTCTGCATATAATTTAAATAAGCAGGGTCATCATACACAGCCTTGACATACTCCTTTCCTGATTTGGAACCAGTCTGTTGTTCCATGTCCAGTTCTAACTGTTGCTTCCTAAGAGGCAGGTCAGGTGGTCTGCTATTCCCATCTCTCTCAGAATTTTCCACAGTTTGTTGTGATACACACAGTCGAAGGCTATGGTGTAGTCAATAAAGCAGAAGTAGATGATTTATGGAACTCTCTTGCTTTTTCGATGATCTAACGGATATTTGCAATTCAATCTCTGGTTCCTCTGCCTTTTCTAAATCCAGCTTGAACATCTGGAAGTTCATGGTTCATGTACTTTTGAAGCCTGGCTTGGAGAATTTTGAGCATTACCTGTTAGTATGTGAGATGAGTGCAATTGTGTGGTAGTTTGAACATTCTTTGACATTGCCTTTCTTTGGGATTGGTTTGAAAGCTGACCTTTTCCAGTCCTGTGGCCATTGCTGAGTTTTCCAGATTTTCTGGCATATTGAGTGCATCATTTTCACAGCATCATTTTTTAGGATTTGAAATAGCTCAACTGGAATTCCATCACCTCCACTAGCTTTGTTTGTAGTGATGCTTCCTAAGGCCCACTTGACTTCACATTCCAGAATGTCTAGCTCTAGGTGGGTGATCCCATCATCATGGTTATCTGGGTCATGAAGATCATTTTTGTATAGTTCTTCTGTGTATTCTTATCACCTCTTTTTAATATCTTCTGCTTCTGTTAGGTTCATACCATTTCTGTCCTCTATTGAGCCCATCTTTGAATGAAAGATGGGCTTGATATCTCTAATGTTCTTGAAGAGCTCTCTAGTCTTTCCTTTTCTATTGCTTTCCTCTATCTCTTTGCATTGATTACTAAGAAAGGCTTTCTTTTCTCTCCTTGCTGTTCTTTGGAACTCTGCATTTAATGAGTATATCTTTTTTATTCTCCTTTTCATTTTGTGTCTTTTCTTTTCTCAGCTATTTGTAAGGCCTCCTCAGACAACCATTTCACCTTTTTGAATTTCCTTTTCTTGGATATGGTCTTGGTCACTCCCTCCTATACAATGTCATGAACCTTGGTCCATAGTTCTTCAAGCACTCTGTCTATCAGATTTAATCCTGTGAATCTATTCATCACTTCTACTGTATAATCATAGGATTTTATTTAGGTCATACCTGAATGGTCTAGTGACTTTCCCCACTTTCTTCAATTTCAGCCTGAATTTGGCAATAGGCAGCTTATGATCTGAGCCACAGTCAGCTCCTGGTCTTGTTTTTGCTGACTGTATAAAGCTTCTCCATCTTTGGCTGCAAATAATATAATCAATCTGATTTTGGTATTGACCATCTGGTGATGCCCATGTGTAGAGTTGTCTCTTGTGTTGCTGGAATTCCAAGGCCAAATTTGCCTGTTACTTCAGGTATCTCTTTACTTCCTACTTTTGCATTCCAGTCCCCTATAATGAAAAGGACAACATTTTTGGGTGTTAGTTCTAGAAGGTCTTGTATGTCTTCATAGAAGACCTTGTTTAACTTCAGCTTCTTTTGCATTCCTGATTGGGGCATATACTGGGATTACTGTGATATTGAATGGTTTGCTTTGGAAACTAACAGAGATAATTTTCTTTTTTTTTTTTTTAATTTTAAAATCTTTAATTCTTACATGCGTTCCCAAACATGAACCCCCATCCCACCTCCCTCCCCACAACCTCTCTGGGTCATCCCCATGCACCAGCCCCAAGCATGCTGCACCCTGCGTCAGACATAGACTGGCGATTCAATTCTTACATGATAGTATACATGTTAGAATGCCATTCTCCCAAATCATCCCACCCTCTCCCTCTCCCTCTGATTCCAAAAGTCCATTATACACAGCTGTGTCTTTTTTCCTGTCTTGCATACAGGGTAGTCATTGCCATCTTCCTAAATTCCATATATATGTGTTAGTATATTGTATTGGTGTTTTTCTTTCTGGCTTACTTCACTTTGTATAATTGGCTCCAGTTTCATCCATCTCATCAGAACGGATTCAAATGAATTCTTTTTAACGGCTGAGTAATACTCCATTGTGTATATGTACCACAGCTTTCTTAGCCATTCATCTGCTGATGGACATCTAAGTTGTTTCCATGACCTGGCTATTATAAACAGTGCTGCAATGAACATTGGGGTACATGTGTCTCTTTCAATTCTGGTTTCCTCGGTGTGTATGCCCAGCAGTGGGATTGCTGGGTCATAAGGTAGTTCTATTTGCAATTTTTTTAAGGAATCTCCACACTGTTCTCCATAGTGGCTGTACTAGTTTGCATTCCCACCAACAGTGTAGGAGGGTTCCCTTTTCTCCACACCCTCTCCAGCATTTATTGCTTGCAGATTTTTGGATCGCAGCCATTCTGACTGGTGTGAAGTGGTACCTCATTGTGGTTTTGATTTGCATTTCTCTAATAATGAGTGATATTGAGCATCTTTTCATGTGTTTGTTAGCCATCCGTATGTCTTCTTTGCAGAAATGTCTATTTAGTTCTTTGACCCATTTTTTGATTGGGTCGTTTATTTTTCTGGAATTGAGCTGCATAAGTTGCTTATATATTTTTGAGATGAGTTGTTTGTCAGTTGCTTCATTTGCTATTATTTTCTCCCATTCAGAAGGCTGTCTTTTCACCTTGCTTATATTTTCCTTTGTTGTGCAGAAGCTGTTAATTTTAATTAGATCCCATTTGTTTCTTTTTGCTTTTATTTCCAGAATTCTGGGAGGTGGATCATAGAGGATCCTGCTGTGATTTATGTCTGAGAGTGTTTTGCCTATGTTCTCCTCTAGGAGTTTTATAGTTTCTGATCTTACATTTAGATCTTTAATCCATTTTAAGCTTATTTTTGTGTGGGGTGTTAGAAAGTGATCTAGTTTCATTCTTTTACAAGTGGTTGACCAGTTTTCCCAGCACCACTTGTTAAAGAGATTGTCTTTACTCCATTGTATATTCTTGCCTCCTTTGTCAAAGATAAGGTGTCCATAGGTGTGTGGATTTATCTCTGGGCTTTCTATTTTGTTCCATTGATCTATATGTCTGTCTTTGTGCCAGTACCATACTGTCTTGATGACTGTGGCTTTGTAGTAGAGCCTGAAGTCAGGCAAGTTGATTCCTCCAGTTCCATTCTTCTTTCTCAAGATTGCTTTGGCTATTCGAGGTTTTTTGTATTTCCATACAAATCTTGAAATTATTTGTTCTAGTTCTGTGAAAAATGTGGCTGGTAGCTTGATAGGGATTGCATTGAATTTGTAAATTGCTTTGGGTAGTATACTCATTTTCACTATATTGATTCTTCCGATCCATGAACATGGTATATTTCTCCATCTATTAGTGTCCTCTTTGATTTCTTTCATCAGTGTTTTATAGTTTTCTATATATAGGTCTTTAGTTTCTTTAGGTAGATATATTCCTAAGTATTTTATTCTTTTCGTTGCAACGGTGAATGGAATTGTTTCCTTAATTTCTTTTTCTACTTTCTCATTATTCGTGTATAGGAATGCAAGGGATTTCTGTGTGTTGATTTTATATCCTGCAACTTTACTATATTCATTGATGAGCTCTAGTAATTTTCTGGTGGAGTCTTTAGGGTTTTCCATGTAGAGGATCATGTCATCTGCAAACAGTGAGAGTTTTACTTCTTCTTTTCCAATTTGGATTCCTTTTATTTCTTTTTCTGCTCTGATTGCTGTGGCCAAAACTTCCAGAACTATGTTGAATAGTAGCGGTGAAAGTGGACACCCTTGTCTTGTTCCTGACTTTAGGGGAAATGCTTTCAATTTTTCACCATTGAGGATAATGTTTGCTGTGGGTTTGTCATATATAGCTTTTATTATGTTGAGGTATGTTCCTTCTCCAAGTACTGCATTTCGGACTCTTTTGTTGACCATGATGGCTACCCCTTTTCTTCTAAGGAATTCTTGCCCAGGTAGTAGATATAATGGTCATCTGATTTAAATTCACCCATTCCAGTCCATTTTAGTTTGCTGATTCCTAAAATGTCGATGTTTACTCTTGCCATCTCCTGTTTGATCACTTCCAATTTGCCTTGATTCATGGACCTGACATTCCAGGTTCCTATGCAATATTGCTCTTATAGCATCGGAGTTTACCTCTAACACCAGTCACATGCACAGCTGGGTGTTGGTTTTGCTTTGGCTCTGTCTCTTCATTCTTTCTAGAGTAATTTCTGCACTGATCTCCAGTAGCATATTGGGCACCTACTGACTTGGGGAGTTCATCTTTCGGTGTCCTATCTTTTTGCATTTTCATACTGTTAAGGGAGTTCTCAAGGCAAGGATACTGAAGTGCTTTGCCATTCCCTTCTCCAGTGGACCACATTTTGTCAAAACTCTCCACCATGACCCGTTTGTTTTGGGTGGCCCTACACGGCATGGTTTATAGTTCCACTGAGTTTATATATATTTAAATCTTTGCTGCTGCTGCTGCTAAGTTACTTAAGTCATGTCCAACTCTGTGTGACCCCATAGATGGCAGCCCACCAGGCTTCCCTGTCCCTGGGATTCTCCAGGCAAGAACACTGGAGTGGGTTGCCATTTCCTTTACCAATGCAGGAAAGTGAAAAGTGAAAGTGAAGTCACTCAATCGCTTCTGACTCTTCGCGACCCCATGGACTGCAGCCCACCAGGCTCCTCATCCGTGGGATTTTCCAGGCAAGAGTACTGGAGTGGGGTGCCATAGCCTTCTCTGATTTAAATCTTTAAGTCACGATACAATGTTATTGCCTTCTTGCAATTATATAGACAAACTATCAATGTTGATGACATTAACATACTTTTAAAAACACTTTGAAAGATTAAAATATTATACAAATTGAAACATTCATAATATGGACAAAAAAAGCATGATATTTTAAAGAACACCAGTTACTCCAGTTATTGACTTCAGTTACTTTCTAAAGCCTTATGAGTGAGAGGTGAGACCAGTGATCACCTGCCATTTCCCTATCATGGGTCACACACAAGCTTTAGTCAATAGAGCATTTGGTTAATAGGTTAATAGTGAGCTCTCATCTGACATGCACATACAAATGCTTCTTATGACATGTAAACCCTAAGATTCTGCTGATTAGCCCCAAATTCCCAGCTCATCATGTCTCCTCCTTTGTCTAATGCCATCTCCTTGAGTATATAGATGGGAACTATCACTTGTTTCTACTCAAGAGAATTCAGCAAAGGTAAAGGAAGGAGCCGGTGTAGTTAAGGTCCTATATCAGTTGATTTTGAATTCATCAAAGGAAGATTGGGTGGGTATTATTTGTTTTTTTTTTTTTCAGTTTCCTTTGTTTATTTTTTTTTTTAGTTTTTTATTTTTTTAATTTTAAAATCTTTAATTCTTACATGCGTTCCCAAACATGAACCCCCCTCCCACCTCCCTCCCCATAACATCTCTCTGGGTCATCCCCATGCACCAGACCCAAGCATGCTGTATCTTGCATCAGACATAGACTGGCGATTCAATTCTTACATGATAGTATACATGTTAGAATGCCATTCTCCCAAATCATCCCACCCTCTCCCTCTCCCTCTGAGTCCAGAAGTCCGTTATACACATCCGTGTCTTTTTTCCTGTCTTGCATACAGGGTAGTCATTGCCATCTTTCTAAATTCCATACATATGTGTTAGTATACTGTATTGGTGTTTTTCTTTCTGGCTTACTTCACTCTGTATAATCAGCTCCAGTTTCATCCATCTCATCAGAACGGATTCAAATGAATTCTTTTTAACGGCTGAGTAATACTCCATTGTGTATATGTACCACAGCTTTCTTAGCCATTCATCTGCTGATGGACATCTAGGTTGTTTCCATGTCCTGGCTATTATAATCAGTGCTGCGATGAACATTGGGGTACATGTGTCTCTTTCAATTCTGGTTTCCTCGGTGTGTATGCCCAGCAGTGGGATTGCTGGGTCATAAGGTAGTTCTATTTGCAGTTTTTTTAAGGAGTCTCCACACTGTTCTCCATAGTGGCTGTACTAGTTTGCATTCCCACCAACAGTGTAGGAGGGTTCCCTTTTCTCCACACCCTCTCCAGCATTTATTGCTTGCAGATTTTTGGATCGCAGCCATTCTGACTGGTGTGAAGTGGTACCTCATTGTGGTTTTGATTTGCATTTCTCTAATAATGAGTGATATTGAGCATCTTTTCATGTGTTTGTTAGCCATCCGTATGTCTTCTTTGCAGAAATGTCTATTTAGTTCTTTGACCCATTTTTTGATTGGGTCGTTTATTTTTCTGGAATTGAGCTGCATAAGTTGCTTGTATATTTTTGAGATTAGTTGTTTGTCAGTTGCTTCATTTGCTGTTATTTTCTCCCATTCAGAAGGCTGTCTTTTCACCTTGCTTATATTTTCCTTTGTTGTGCAGAAGCTGTTAATTTTAATTAGATCCCATTTGTTTCTTTTTGCTTTTATTTCCAGAATTCTGGGAGGTGGATCATAGAGGATCCTGCGTGATTTATGTCTGAGAGTGTTTTGCCTATGTTCTCCTCTAGGAGTTTTATAGTTTCTGGTCTTACATTTAGATCTTTAATCCATTTTGAGTTTATTTTTGTGTGGGGTGTTAGAAAGTGATCTAGTTTCATTCTTTTACAAGTGGTTGACCAGTTTTCCCAGCACCACTTGTTAAAGAGATTGTCTTTACTCCATTGTATATTCTTGCCTCCTTTGTCAAAGATAAGGTGTCCATAGGTGTGTGGATTTATCTCTGGGCTTTCTATTTTGTTCCATTGATCTATATGTCTGTCTTTGTGCCAGTACCATACTGTCTTGATGACTGTGGCTTTGTAGTAGAGCCTGAAGTCAGGCAAGTTGATTCCTCCAGTTCCATTCTTCTTTCTCAAGATTGCTTTGGCTATTCGAGGTTTTTTGTATTTCCATACAAATCTTGAAATTATTTGTTCTAGTTCTGTGAAAAATGTGGCTGGTAGCTTGATAGGGATTGCATTGAATTTGTAAATTGCTTTGGGTAGTATACTCATTTTCACTATATTGATTCTTCCGATCCATGAACATGGTATATTTCTCCATCTATTAGTGTCCTCTTTGATTTCTTTCATCAGTGTTTTATAGTTTTCTATATATAGGTCTTTAGTTTCTTTAGGTAGATATATTCCTAAGTATTTTATTCTTTTCGTTACAATGGTGAATGGAATTGTTTCCTTAATTTCTTTTTCTACTTTCTCATTATTCGTGTATAGGAATGCAAGGGATTTCTGTGTGTTGATTTTATATCCTGCAACTTTACTATATTCATTGATGAGCTCTAGTAATTTTCTGGTGGAGTCTTTAGGGTTTTCCATGTAGAGGATCATGTCATCTGCAAACAGTGAGAGTTTTACTTCTTCTTTTCCAATTTGGATTCCTTTTATTTCTTTTTCTGCTCTGATTGCTGTGGCCAAAACTTCCAGAACTATGTTGAATAGTAGCGGTGAAAGTGGACACCCTTGTCTTGTTCCTGACTTTAGGGGAAATGCTTTCAATTTTTCACCATTGAGGATAATGTTTGCTGTGGGTTTGTCATATATAGCTTTTATTATGTTGAGGTATGTTCCTTCTATTCCTGCTTTCTGGAGAGTTTTTATCATAAATGGATGTTGAATTTTGTCGAAGGCCTTCTCTGCATCTATTGAGATAATCATATGGTTTTTATTTTTCAGTTTGTTAATGTGGTGAATTACATTGATTGATTTGCGGATATTGAAGAATCCTTGCATCCCTGGGATAAAGCCCACTTGGTCATGGTGTATGATCTTTTTAATGTGTTGTTGGATTCTGATTGCTAGAATTTTGTTGAGGATATTTGCATCTATGTTCATCAGTGATATTGGCCTGTAGTTTTCTTTTTTTGTGACATCTTTGTCAGGTTTTGGTATTAGGGTGATGGTGGCCTCATAGAATGAGTTTGGAAGTTTACCTTCCTCTGCAATTTTCTGGAAGAGTTTGAGGAGGATAGGTGTTAGCTCTTCTCTAAATTTTTGGTAGAATTCAGCTGTGAAGCCATCTGGACCTGGGCTTTTGTTTGCTGGAAGATTTCTGATTACAGTTTCAATTTCCGTGCTTGTGATGGGTCTGTTAAGATTTTCTATTTCTTCCTGGTTCAGTTTTGGAAAATTGTACTTTTCTAAGAATTTGTCCATTTCTTCCACGTTGTCCATTTTATTGGCATACAACTGCTGATAGTAGTCTCTTATGATCCTTTGTATTTCTGTGTTGTCTGTTGTGATCTCTCCATTTTCATTTCTAATTTTATTGATTTGATTTTTCTCTCTTTGCTTCTTGATGAGTCTGGCTAATGGTTTGTCAATTTTATTTATCCTTTCAAAGAACCAACTTTTGGCTTTGTTGATTTTTGCTATGGTCTCTTTTGTTTCTTTTGCATTTATTTCTGCCCTAATTTTTAAGATTTCTTTCCTTCTACTAACTCTGGGGTTCTCCAATTCTTCCTTTTCTAGTTGCTTTAGGTGTAGAGTTAGGTTATTTATTTGACTTTTTTCTTGTTTCTTGAGGTATGCCTGTATTGCTATGAACTTTCCTCTTAGCACTGCTTTTATAGTGTCCCACAGGTTTTGGGTTGTTGTGTTTTCATTTTCATTAGTTTCTATGCATATTTTGATTTCTTTTTTGATTTCTTCTGTGATTTGTTGGTTATTTAGAAGCATGTTGTTCAACCTCCATATGTTGGAATTTTTAATAGTTTTTCTCCTGTAATTGAGATCTAATCTTAATGGATTATGGTCAGAAAAGATGCTTGGAATGATTTCGATTTTTTTGAATTTATCAAGTTTAGATTTATGGCCCAGGATGTGATCTATCCTGGAGAAGGTTCCATGAGCACTTGAAAAAAAGGTGAAATTCATTGTTTTGGGGTGAAATGTCCTATAGATATCAATTAGGTCTAACTAATCTAATATATCATTTAAAGTTTGCATTTCTTTGTTAATTTTCTGTTTAGTTGATCTGTCCATAGGTGTGAGTTGATCTGTCCATAGGTGTGAGTGGGGTCTCCCACTATTATTGTATTATTGTTGATTTCCCCTTTCATACTTGTTAGCATTTGTCTTACATATTGCGGTGCTCCTATATTGGGTGCATATATATTTATAATTGTTATATCTTCTTCTTGGATTGATCCTTTGATCATTATGTAGTGGCCTTCTTTGTCTCTTTTCACAGCCTTTGTTTTAAAGTCTATTTTATCGGATATGAGTATTGCCACTCCTGCTTTCTTTTGGTCTCTATTTGCGTGGTATATCTTTTTCCAGCCCTTCACTTTCAGTCTGTATGTGTCCCTTGTTTTGAGGTGGGTCTCTTGCAAGCAGCATATAGAGGGGTCTTGTTTTTGTATCCATTTGACCAGTCTTTGCCTTTTGGTTGGGGCATTCAACCCATTTATGTTTAAGGTAATTATTGATAAGTATGATCCCGTTACCATTTACTTGATTGTTTTGGGTTCGGGTTTATACACCCTTTTCGTGTTTCCTGTCTAAAGAATATCCTTTAGAATTTGTTGGAGAGATGGTTTGGTGGTGCTGAATTCTCTCAGCTTTTGCTTGTCTGTAAAGCTTTTGATTTCTCCTTCGTATTTGAATGAGATCCTTGCTGGGTACAGTAATCTGGGCTGTAGGTTATTGTCTTTCATCACTTTAAGTATGTCTTGCCATTCCCTCCTGGCCTGAAGAGTTTCTATTGAAAAATCAGCTGTTATCCTTATGGGAATCCCCTTGTGTGTTATTTGTTGTTTTTCCCTTGCTGCTTTTAATATTTGTTCTTTGTGTTTGATCTTTGTTAATTTGATTAATATGTGTCTTGGGGTGTTTCGCCTTGGGTTTATCCTATTTGGAACTCTCTGTGTTTCTTGGACTTGGGTGATTATTTCCTTCCCCATTTTAGGGAAGTTTTCAACTATTATCTCCTCAAGGATTTTCTCATGATCTTTCTTTCTGTCTTCTTCTTCTGGGATTCCTATAATTCGAATGTTGGAGCGTGTCATATTGTCCTGGAGGTCTCTGAGATTGTCCTCATTTCTTTTAATTCGTTTTTCTTGTTTCCTCTATGATTCATTTATTTCTACCATTCTATCTTCTATTTCACTAATCCTGTCTTCTGCCTCTGTTATTCTACTATTTGTTGCTCCAGAGTGTTTCTGATCTCATTTATTGCATTATTCATTATATTTTGACTCTTTTATTTCTTCTAGGTCCTTGTTAAACCTTTCTTGCATCTTCTCAATCCTTGTCTCTAGGCTATTTATCTGTGACTCCATTTTGATTTCAAGATTTTGGATCATTTTCACTATCAATATTCGGAATCCCTTCTCAGGTAGATTCCCTACTTCTTCCTCTTTTGTTTGGTTTGGTGGGCAACTCTCCTGTTCCTTTACCTGCTGAGTACTCCTCTGTCTCTTCATGTTGGTTATATTGCTGCGTTTGGGGTGGCCTTTTTATATTCTGGTAATTTGTGGAGTTCTCTTTATTATGGAGCTTCCTCACTGTGGGTGGGGTTGTATCAGTGGCTTGTCAAGGTTTCCTGGTTAGGGAGGCTTGTGTTGGAGTTCTGGTGGGTGGAGCTGGGTTTCTTCTCTCTGGAGTGCAATGGAGTGACCCGTAATGGGCTATGAGACATCAAAGGTTTTGGAATAATTTTGAGCTGCCTGTATACTGAAGCTCAGGGGAGTATTCCTGTGTTGCTGGAGAATTTGCGTGGTATGTCTTGTTTTGGAACTTGTTGGCCCTTGGGTGGAGCTTGGTTTCGGTGTAGGTATGAAGGCATTTGATGAGCTCCTATTGCTTAATGTTCCCTGAATTCAAGAGTTCTCTAATGTTTTCAGGCTTTGGATTTAAGCCTCCTGCTTCTGGTTTTCAGTTTTATTTTTACAGTAGCCTCTAGACTTCTCCATCTATACAGCACCGATGATAAAACATCTAGGTTAAAGATGAAAAGTTTCTCCACATTGAGGGACACTCAGAGAGGTTCACTGAGTTACAAGGAGAAGAGAAGATGGAGGGGGTAGTTAGAGGTAACTGGAATGAGATGCGGTGAGATCAAAAGAGGAGAGAGCAAGCTAGCCAGTAGTCACTTCCTTATGTGCGCTCTATAGTCTGGACCGCTCAGAGGTATTTACGGAGTTATACGGGGAAGAGGAGAGGGAGGAAGTAGACAGAGGTGACCAGGAGGATGAGAGAGAGGAATGAGAAGGAGAGAGACAAATCCTGCCAGTAACCATTTCCTTAGGTGTTCTCCACCGTCTGGAACACACAGAGATTCACAGAGTTGGATAGAGAAGAGATGGGGGAGAAAAGAGACAGAGGCCACCTGGTGGAGAAAAAGGAGGGTCCAAAGGAGGAGAGAGTGGTCAAGCCAGTAATCTCGCTCTCAGGTAAACTTGGGTAGTGAAGTTTGGGTTTTTAAATGTACAAAATTGACAACAAAAACCTAAGAGCAAAGATTAAAAATCTGTTTTTGAAGACAATGGTCTGCTTTTCTGGTTGCCTGATGTCCTCTGCCAGCCTACAGAAGCTGTTTTGTGGAGTTTGCTCGGCGTTGAAATGTTCTTTTGAGGAATTTGTGAGGGAGAAAGTGGTCTTCCCGTCCTATTCCTCCGCCATCTTTTCAGCCTCCTATTTGTTTTTTGATAGTTGAAAGTTCTATAAAATGGGAATGGGAGCTCCCTGAGGTCAAAGACTAGTGAATATAAAGAAAAAAAAACAAAATGTCTGTGTGTAGGTGCTTTGGTGTGAGAGAAAGGATAGAAAGTGCTTTGGAGGCATCATAGTCCTTTGCAACCTGAGAGGAAAGGAGTGGAATTGTTCATGTGAAGAAAAACAAAACTATTTTATGTAGGTCTGTGGGAAGGGCCCTAAGGGGCATGATTGGAGTTTCAGATGAATCTAGGGGCCTTACTGGATAGACACCCACTGGACCACTTCTAAACTTATAAAACACAAGGAAATACAACAGCTCCTCTTGCAGTTCATATGTAGAAAATTTAACTGTTTACACAAAATATAGACTCACAATAGAGATGAAATGGAGCTTAAGAGTCCTTGAATCTATTTCTTTTCTTGTGCTGGTGAGAAAATAAGGACAAGGTATGGTAAATGACTGCTTTACTGGCATTCAGCAAGTTATTATTAGAGCTGGAAACAGAATAAATATATTGATATAGTAGTATGTATTTAATAGACATCTATAAATGATGTATGGACTAGATTAAATATATATGTATATATGTAATTAAAGATATACTATTTCATTTAATTATATATTAATTTACATAATAAATTATTGTATAAATGCATTATTATTATATAACTCTATATTAAATATATATATTTAGCCCAAAAGGCACTTTAAATATAATTTAGTTCAAAGGAAATGTAGGAGACCTGGGTTCAAACCCTGGGTCAGGAAGATCCTCTGGAGAAGGGAATTGCAACCCACTCCAGTATTCTTGCTTGGAGAATTCCATGGACAGAGGAACTTGGTGGGCATTTCCTTGGGGTCACAAAAAGTTGAACATGATTGAGCAACTACACACAGTCTGATGCTTTGCTTTTATAGACTGGGAAAACTGGGAGCCTGTAGAATTACATGACAAACTCATTGTCTCTAGACAAAACACCAATAATTTTGTGAAATGAATCGAAGTAATTCATTTGTGTTGTTTTTTCATTTTTCCATTTTACTTCTTTCTACTATTTATGAGCACACTAATATTACATAGATTTGCACATATTTATCCTTCCCCGTGATACTCCTGATTTCTCCTGCTCCACCTATGAAACTCCTGTGGTACTAGATTAGCTCATCTACCTTCTGTCTGTCCCCTCACATATCAGAATTCACCTGCCCCTTATCCCAGTCCTTCTGAGCCTTTTGTCAAGTCATTGTTTTCTAGGTTTGTGAGGAAGTCATTCTAAAGTGTTAAAAAGTTACTATTTTCTCTCCTAGAGATATATGCATTTGCAAAGCAATCATGAACATACCACGATTAAATTTCTTAAATAATGTCTGATATTAGAAATTTTACATTGTTGCGAAAATGTTTCTGGAGAATATATTTGAAGCTTTTAGACAACATCATAAAATGGTTTAGAAACATAGGTAAAGCTAGTTGCTAGGAAGTCACTTCAAAAGGTAAACTGGAAGTAAACTGGGGACTTGGCAATAACATCTTTTTTTAAAAAAAAATCAATGCTTTATAAGTTATAGGCACAGATACTTTCTGCACCTTTCTATTCTCAGTGTAGAACTTGAATTGAATCTAAAGTGCTTAGATAGGCTAGGAAAATCCCAGAGTATATGTTGCTTAAACTGTTTTGTTGGTCCCCCACTATTTTTAATGATATTTTTTCCCTTACCTGAATAACCCAGAGGCTGAGCAAATGCATCCCAAATCCTGTGGTTCTTTTTAAACTCAGCTCCATTCTCACCTATCTTGCTCTGCTTCTTCCCACCCCCTACTCAGTTGCCATTTCAACAACACTTCAAAGGTGTGGCTGGCTTCATTTCTGGGCTTAGATTCTTTTTAAAGAAAAAGCTAAATTGGAATCAGTTTATCACCCTTGGCTAGGATTTTTAACAGAATTCAAAACCAGAGAGGAACCCCAGCCACATCTACAATGATACCAAGTATATCAGCTGGGTGCTTGATCTTCAGAGGAAGCTATAGACCTGTATAAAGTTCCCTTGACACTGTTAGCACTGTATCTTGAACCACGACATACAGCTTCATGGACGTCCAGGGTACTTTAAGTATTTTTAGTTTTCTTTAAAAGAGGAGAAATTAGGCTTATTTTACATATATTTCTCTATATGATGATGCTTTTACTAAAATTAAACCAAATGGAGAGAAATGAGTAGATACACAAGCACAAAAGATTCTCAAATTAACCTTTCATTTACTTGAATCATTTGAGTGGTAGTACGTCAAGGCTGTATATTGTCACCCTGCTTATTTAACTTCTATGCAGAGTACATCATGAGAAATGCTGGACTGGAAGAAACACAAGCTGGACTCAAGATTGCCGGGAGAAATATCAATAACCTCAGATATGCAGATGACACCACCCTTATGGCAGAAAGTGAAGAGGAACTAAAAATCCTCTTGATGAAAGTGAAAGAGGAGAGTGAAAAGGTTGGCTTAAAGCTCAACATTCAGAAAACAAAGATCATGGCATCTGGTCCCATCACTTCATGGGAAATAGACGGGGAAGCAGTGGAAACAGTATCAGACTTCATTTTGGGGGGCTCCAAAATCACTGCAGAGTGTGACTGCAGCCGTGAAATTAAAAGACACTTACTCCTTGGAAGAAAACTTATGAGCAACCTAGATAGCATATTCAAAAGCAGAGACATTATTTTGCCGACTAAGGTCTGTCTGGTCAAGGCTATGGTTTTTCCAGTGGTCATGTATGGATGTGAGAGTTGGACTGTGGAGAAGGCTGAGTGCCGAAGAATTGATGCTTTTGAACTGTGGTGTTGGAGAAGACTCTTGAGAGTCCCATGGACTGCAAGGAGATCCAACCAGTCCATTCTAAAGGAGATCAGCCCTGGGATTTCTTTGGAAGGAATGATGCTAAAGCTGAAACTCCAGTACTTTGGCCACCTCATGCGAAGAGGTGACTCATTGGAAAAGACTCTGAAGCTAGGAGGGATTGGGGGCAGAAGGCGAAGGGGACGACAGAGGATGAGATGGCTGGATGGCATCACTGACTCGATGGACATGAACCTGAGTGAACTCCGGGAGTTGGTGATGGACAGGGAGGCCTGGCGTGCTGTGATTCATGGGGTTGCAAAGAGTGAGACACGACTGAGCGACTGAACTGAACTGAACTGAGAGCATAAGCCCTAACTGTCAATTAACTTATAGGGTGGAGAAAGCACAACTACCATCGAGCTCCTTCATCTAACGGGCTGTGGTAAGAGGGGTGTAGTCAGTTGAAAGCAGAACCATTGTTTTTAAGAAAGTGTTAAGCCTTATTCCATGTTTCCTTTTGGTATCAAGCTTTGCTTAACATATATCTTACATTTAACAAAGCTGCTCTGTGCCTAATCAGAGGCTTGAATACTATATTTTATCCTCTGTAAGTGTCATGATAGATTTTAAAAAAGACTTTTCACTTGAGATGAATGTTGAATGATGGACAGATCTTCTCCATAGGATAGGACAGGAAAACTCCAAGCAAAGACAGTAGCATAAACAAAAGGACAGTGGCATGAAATAACAGGACATATTTGTGAAACTGCATGCATTTCTAAGTGGCTGATATGAGGATGGAGACAGAGGTGACCTTACTAGGAAGTGAGGCTAAGGAACAGGCTGAAGAAACATTACTAGTTTAGACTGGCTGGCTGAGTGTGCAGAAGGGCTATTCGTAGGAGCACACATAGAAAAGAGAGACTCAAGGATCATGCGAAGAGTTTGAGAGTGTAGTAGGTCAGAAGGAAATGCAGCTAAGAGGACAGTGGACATAAAACTCAGGAGAGACTTGAAAGTAAATCAAGTTGAAGGGATAATCAAATAATATATTTATAAAATGGATCGTGGCGTTGGTATTCAATGATATGAGAAAGTGAAACAGAGAGAGGAACTGAATAAGTGAAGTGTGTCATTTTATGAGCTTAAAGCTGAAAACATGGTGACTATAGCAAGGTGATCCATTTGTTTAGAGTTTAATGCATGGAAGACAGGAAAGCTCCTCAAATGTACCTTTGTTAGACTACATGGTTCAGGGGAAAGCCCATGGCTTTTGAAGTCTGAAGACCCATGTTGCTTTTCCATCTGTGCCTCTGTATCAGTGAAATGTTGGAGTGTTGAGGTTTTCATGTGTATAAACTGAATAATAATACCAGTTATCCTACAGAATATTATAAATATTAAGTACATTTATGTAAAATACCTGACACAACTTTTGGCAGATACTGGCTGCATAATGAATGTTAATTTTCCTTACTGTAGAAAATCTACTTGAGGTATGTTTGCATTTTTCAGAGCTTTAGAAAGGATTTTGTAGTAAGATGCAGCAACATGGGCAGGAATATATAAATACAAGAAGAGAAAAAGGAGCCAGGGACCATAGTAAGGGTAAAGCCAATTGTGGCCAAGCAGTATAGAATTGAGCAACATTAAGCCTTAGGATTATCTTGAGAGAGACGTGAGCAGAGCTGTCTCCTTGGTAATTAGGGCCTGTGATCCTTCTAGGTTGATAACTTTTTTTATGAGCTTATCCTCCTGTCTTTATAATTTGATGCTATTTGAAAAAAATATATCCTGTTTATCCTAGTTATGAACACTTCAAGTAATGATTTCAGCCATCAAAATTTTGCACCAAAATGTCTTGTAACACAGTTTGCAGAACTTTATCTGTGAAAGTAATTAGTAAAACAGCTTCATTTTATTGTCATTCAATTAAATCTAGATCTCATTATTTGTGTTTCTACTACGTACTAAGCACCATGTGGATTCAGTGGGTAAAGAATACTTAAGAAATATCCCATTTCTGCAAAGACCTCACTTTTTAATATCCTATTTCTACTCATATGGACTTTTCTCATTACTGGCTCATGGGGTATAGTAACTTTACATACTACTGTGTTATGTTGGAGCCAGGTAAAGTTTATAAAACTGGACAAAATGTCATAGTCCTTTACATTATTTTTCAAAACCATCCAGTGTCCTTTCATACTAGAAGTTTATCTTTGCTTAAATTTTATCTGAATATCAAAAATAAGATAGAATGAAACTTCTGGAATCAACATTTATTTTCAGTGCAAGAAATTATTTTACTAGGCCCAAAACATTCTGATATCAATAAAATATTGTTTTAGCAATGTAATATAGTCTTCAAAGGCAGGTTTTATTTCTTGCTCTACTTTCTCAGGGACAGGGCTAGACTTTCCAAGGTTTCTCACCAAATTTTGCTCAGTAACCCTTTTCCAAAGCTGGGAGGTTGAGTGATAAAACTCTCTCTTACTTTGCTGCTGCTGCTGCTGCTAAGTTGCGTCAGTCGTGTCCGACTCTGTGCGACCGCATAGATGGCAGCCCACCAGGCTTCTCTGTCCTTGGGATTCTCCAGGCAAGAATACTGGAGTGGGTTGTCATTTCCTTCTCCAATGCATGAAAGTGAAAAGTGAATGTGAAGTAGCTCAGTCGTGTCCCACTCTTCGCAATCCCATGAATTGTAGCCCACCAGGCTCCTCCGTCCCTGGGATTCTCCAGGCAAGAGTACTGGAGTGGAGTGCCATTGCCTGCTCCACTCTCTTACTCTAAATGTGCACTTTTCCTCCTAGTAAGTACTCTTAAAATCTTATTTTTAAACTCTCATTCTCCCATCCAAATTGATACCTGATGATGCTAATTTCTAAATTAGAGCATCTTCTATCTCTACTCTCTCTAACTATGCCAGGCCCTTATTTATCATGCAATTCGTTGTAATAGCCTCCTAAACCAACTTCCTCTTCTGTCCTGCTCTATTGGCAAGTAATCATTCAAATAAGAGACTCTGGCCACAGAACTCACTTACTAAATAGTTTCAGTGGAGCCTTATTGTCTACAAGATCAAATTCAATTCTCTTTCTTTAGAATAAAAAAAGTCTTCCATAAACTGATCCCTGCCTAAATGTTTGGCATTTCTTCATGGCACTCCTTGCTTTACTTTCGCTACAAGATTAAAAATCTTTATGCCCTGTGATATTTCACCCCTCTCTGTGCTCACTGTGAAAATTCAGCTTGAAAAACCCTCTTCTTATCTCCTACTTTTTCACTTGACCACCTTGTTCCCTCATATTTCAAGAAGTTCATGTGTCATTTCTTCCAGGAAGCGTTCTCTGACACTTTTACATCAGGCAGGATCAAATCCACTTCTTAACTTAAACAGCTCTCTGTGTACCCGTTTATCATAATACTCATTATTGCAGTTACCTGTATAGACTCTGAGCCTCTTCATGTCAAAAGTCATTGTCCTAAGTTTTTCATGTCCATAAGTATTTCATGAAGCATACCTATTCTCCCTACTTTGCCAAAATATGCACAACATATTCACCATGGTTGCCATTTTCCTATGAATATGTCTCTCCACTCAGTCTTACTTAATAAATTTGACAACTCTCACTATCCTTGATAGACGTGATATTTTGAGTATTGGTGTTAGCTTTCCTATCTGCTCAGATTTGGTCACTTGTAACTATTCGGTGTTTTCTAGTCCTTAATTACTTTCATAATTTATTAGTGAATTTTATTCCAGGATTATCAGGTTTCTTTGGTAGCCTGTAGAGAGAGATTCAACAATAGACATATAAAATCTAAGTTATTTACAGTATCTGTCTTAATTACAGATATGCTATGCATTTTATTAACTCCTTCAAAGAATCTTAAGTATATGAAGAAAAGGAAAACTAACTTTGGTAATAATTACACTAATGTTATCTTGATAAATTCATCTTTGCTACCTTGGCTTCTAATAGCTAAAGTCTTTGTTGCAAAATAACCAGGGCCCAGATACTAAGTGTTTTGCTAATGGCTTACCTTTCTTGAAATCATAGCTTAACATGAACTTAAGCTTGAAAAAGTTGTGAATAAATTCCCAGTATAAAACTTTTTAAATTTTACCTATATATCAGCTCCCTAATATAAACTATACTGATTCTTTCTTATACTACTAACAGATCTTTTGTGACATACAGAAAGATGCCACCAATAGATGCTGGCTAATAGTTTTTATGCTTTTTTTTATATACTTAGATAATTGAAGTCTAAAGTAAACTTCATTTGAAATGCAATAGAGAAACTTCTATAACCAGTAATAGATATGTATTAAGGTAACCAATACTTGTAGTTAGATCTCATGGGAGATTTCTTGAATGGGTAAGTGTTAATCATTCAGTTGTGTGCAACTTTTTGTGAACTCATGGACTGGGGCTAGCCAGGCTTTTCTGTCCATGGGATTCTCCAGGCAAGAATACTGGAAAGGGTTGCCGTTTCCTTCTCCAGGAGATCTTCCCAACCCAGGGATTGAACCCAGGTCTCCAGCATCGCAGGCAGATTCTTTACCATCTGAGCCATCAGGGAAGCAGACCTAAGTAAATGTACCTTAGTTTAAAAGTGAGTATGGGGGTGGGAGGAGTGTGCCGAACTTCCCTGGTGGCTCAGATAGTAAAGAATCTGCCCACAATATGGGAGACCTGGGTTCAATCCCTGGGTCCAGGAGATCCCCTGGAGAAAAGAATGGCAACCCACTCCAATATTCTTGCCTGTGGAATTCCTTAGACAGAGAAGCCTGGTGGGCTACAGTCCACTGGGTCGCAAAGACTAGGATATGACTAAGTGACTAAAACACACACACACATATAAGAAAGGGACATCTGGAAGAACTATCCTCATACCAGTTTCTAACACATGGAATGAAAGCATGCTTAAAAATATTATTTGCTAGACAAAGGTATAAATATTACACTATGACTCCTGCAATTTAGGGACCTGGACTTTTATATTTACTATCTCTGTATCAAGTGGAACTACCTTTTCATTTAAGATGGTCACAGACATCAGAAGAAGCAAGAGCATTCCAGAAAAACATCTACTTCTGCTTTATTGACTACACCAAGGATTTGACTGTGTAGATCACAGCAAACTGTGAAAAAGTCTGAAAGAGATGGGAATACCAGACCACCTTACCTGCCTTCTGAGAAATTGTATGCAGGTCAAGAAGCATCAGTTGAAACTGGACATGGAACAACAGACTGGTTCCAAATTGGGAAAAGAGTACGTCAAGGCTGTATATTGTGACCCTGTTTATTTATCTTCTATGCAGAGTACATCATGCAAAATGCTGGGCTGGATGAAGCAGAACCTGGAATCAAGATTGCTTGGAGAAATATCAATAACCTCAGATATGCAGATGACACCACCCTTATGGCAGAAAGTGAAGAGAAACTGAAGAGCCTCTTGACGAAAGTGAAAGAGGAGAGTGAAAAAGTTGGCTTAAAGCTCAACATTCAAAAAACAAAGATCATGGCATCCGGTCCCATCACTTCATGGCAAATAGATGGGAAAAAATGGAAACAGTTGAGAGCCTTTACTTTTTTGGGTCTCCAAAATCACTGCATATGGTGACTACAGCCATGAAATTAAAAGACACTTGCTCCTTGAAAGAACAGCTATGACCAGGAAAGCTGAGTTTCCCTGGTGGCTTAGACAGTAAAGCATCTGCCTGCAATGTGGGAGACCCAGGTTTGATCCCTGGGTTGGGACAATCGCTTGGAGAAGGAAATGACAACCCACTCCACTATTCTTGCCTAGAGAATCCCATGAAGGGAGGAGCCTGGTAGGCTACAGTCCACGGGGTTGCAAAGAGTCATACGACTGAGCTACTTCACTTTCACTTTCCTATAGGATAAAAATATTAGGAATACACTACTGGCAACTTAGTATTTTGCAAATGTTCTCAGTCTCAAAAAGTCTGATCAAAGAGGGTGCTTCTGAGTTAGATACCTAATTTGAATAATACTATTTAAAACTTTACCATCTGAGCCACACTTCCAAGCAGGCAAAACAGAGCTGAGAACTTAACAGGTATACTCACAGGGATACAAAGATTTTACTCCCAACCTCATGGCCTTCATCTACAGATCTAATTCTAGTTCACTGAGGAAAAATAATTCCCTGGCCTTATCACAATGAATATTCCAATAGTGACCTCAATGTGGTGAGGAGGATGACAGATAATACAAGCAAAAGAGTCTATGGGAGGAAACTTCGGGGGAAATCCTAGCCAACTGTGCGCTGAAGTAACAGATACCCACCCTAGAAACCAGATAGTCTTGATAGAATTTTGACAAAATAGAATAAACAGAATAAATAACCTCCACACTGAGATTATAATAACAGCAGTTATTAGATGGCGTGTTTAGCTGAAGCTCTGTGATTTGGGATTTGGCATGCCATGTTCCACTGCAGCATAGTTATGGGACACTAATGTTTCTTTGGGTGACATTGACAGCATAATGGGAAAACTCAGAAGATCACAGCTGCCCCTACTGTATTATTTATTATTACTTGCCATACATTTCATAAGTAGGTTTATGCATTTGGACACAAGAAATAAACCTGAAGGCTCCAAGGAACACATAAAGTCAAATGGATAGACACAAGCTGGAATGTTGGGTCATTAGGTTTGCTTTTATATGGACTGACACATATGAATCAATAAAAAATCAGACTAACATACATTTCTCATGTCCATGGATTTAAGAAATACACATTATGCTTTTGAAAATCTGTGGTAAAATACAAACTTCTTAAAGAAAATTTGGTTTTATATAAATAATCAGAAAAGAATATTCTTTTATAATCTACCACTCAGCAATAGCTACTATTAATTTTTTAAAAAGTTTTTAAATGTAATATGCATGTGAAAAATATTGTGAAACAACCTCTCATAAATTCTCAACCAATAACTAATACTACAAGCAGCTATACAGCTCCGTCATTCCTTGGTAAGGGGGCAGGAATAACTCTAAGCGATATGTTTATACTGGTTCCTAAAGTGTTGCCAGTAGAATTAATTATCACCTCCACCTACATAAGAGGTACTTTTAAAACTAGTTTCCTTTCACTTTTCTACCCCTGCAATGGTTGTTACTTCACCTTCCAAATAAACTACTGGCACTTGAAATCTTATATCAAAGTCTGAATGATCCAAAACTAAGACAAATGGAGAAAATTGAAAATTTTCTACAGAAAATTGAAAATAGATACATCAGCTGTATAAAAAGATGAATAAAACTGATGTATAATTTGAAAGATGGAGGAAAAATGATAGAAGATATCAATACCAGTATCATAAATTTAAAAGAGGATATTTCTAGAAATATTACAGATATTTAAAAGATAATAATACAATATGAGAAACTTTATGACAGAAAATTGTCAAGTTAGATAAAAATGGATGATTCTCTAGAAAAACAAAATGAATAAAATTAACACTAGAATAAATAGTTTCAGTAGTCTTGTATCTGTTAAAGTAGTTGAACACATAAATAAGAACTCTTCCCCAGAAAACTTCAGTTACATATTTTACATATTTATATTTTAAAAACTGTTTCAGAAAATATAGAAGTAATACCTTTCCAATAATAATCTTAATATAAATATCTGACTAGGATATTTCCATAAATACAAATTACAGATGAATCATTCTCATGAATACAGTGCAAAATATCTCATGCAAAATCCAGTGATACTTAAAAAGTATATCATGATTAAACTGGATTTTCTCCAAGAATGCAGTTAGCTCAGTATTTAAAAATAAGTCAGTGAAAATTACAATATTAAGAGTATAAGGGGGAAATTAGTCATCTGAATAGAGGCAGAAAAGCAATGATTCGGTTTCAGGATACAGTCACATGTATCCTGAATAAGTCAGGATTCAAGACATATGGATCCATGTTCCAAGTATTTCTACCTCACGGGGGAAAAACCCTGCAAAATGGGTTACATAATTTTATGCTGTGTATGCTGGCTCAGATGGTAAAGAATCTGACTGCAGTGCAGGAGACCTGGGTTCAATCCCGGGGTTGGGAAGATTCCCCTGGAGAAGGGAATGGAAACTCATTCCAGTGTTCTTGCCTGGAGAATTCCATGGACAGAGGAGCCTGGCGGGTTAAAGCTCAAGGGGTCCGCAGAGTTGGACACAACTGAGCTACTAACAAAACCTTTCACTTTTTTCTTTCGTCCAGTATTTGTAACTTAAACAAATTTCTTCATCTCTTTTTTCCTTAGTTTTCAACACTGTAAAATTGCAATGCACTAAAACTGCCACTCCCTGAACTCACAACACATCATTTTAAGGATCTAAATTTTATAAAAGATATGTTGACATTTAATATATATAATTACATGTACATTTTTGTTATAATCTAATTTTTATTAACATCTTGACTATAATTCATAGAAATCAATGATGTGGTATACAAAATATTGTATCAGATAGTACAATATTATATGAAGAAGAGTTATATTAATAGTTAGAAATAAAATGCTTTGGTTCATTCTATGAGTGCTTAAGGATTTCAACCAGAATTTTAAATTCAGCAAATAAGTCCCATCTTTATTGGTGTCTTAAATTTCTTCCTTTGCCAACTGGAAGCAAGCTAGAGGAAGCCAGCTGAAAATGAATCAGTATAAATGCCACACATTTTACAAAGTTTCATTCTGTTTTCCTTTATGTTTGATATAATAAATCTTAGGAATATCGTAGTGTTTTAAAAAACTTATATGTAACCCAAACAATTAGACTTCTTATAGGTATAGTTAGTCCCTTGAGAGGAAAAATTTCAAGATTTCCTCTTTCATTTTAACACATGTGTATAAAGTAAAACTTACAATTAATGAATCTGCAGGCATTGTTTGCAAGTCTAAGTTTGTAACAGTATAGATGAGATAAGGAAGTAAGTACAGTACTCTCCATCATACACTGTTGTTTATCTCCTTTTTGGGTTTTCATAGTATTCTAGTCATCTGTCTATAATGTCACATATCCTCTATGCTTTATCTGTCTGCTACATGCCATCTCCCTCTTTAACCTAGGACTAATTCATAGATGAATTAATGATGTTGCTATTAACTGTTCTTGATTACCGCCTCAGTGCAGAATAAATACCAACAGATTTATTTTGAAAAACAAGTGAAACAATTTTCTATTTTTAAAAATTAGTAAACCAAGGGGTTCTCTTTTTTTGTAATGCAATGGGGCCAGTATTATGGTCTGATTAGAATCAGGTCTCCCAATAATTATTAACTAAACTATGTTTAGTTAAAAATTACTGTGTACCCTTTTAACAATTTAACAAGAAGAATAAAAGAAGGAAAAAAAAAAACAAGAACTTTGGAATTTTTTTTTTCTTTTTGGACCCTGTACCATCAAGAACATTTTAAGAAATTAAAAATAAGTATCAATAAAATATGTTTAAACAATCTTGCAACTTGCTTAAATGATTCAAGTAACGGAATAAGAAATGTGTGAATTTGAGCTGAGGTTATTAAGATTTGTTGCAAATATAAACTGAGTCCAAGAGGTAGGTAGGAATATATACAAAACATATAGTTTGCAAAGATAGTGAACATTTTGGGGATACTGAGTAGAACGATTAAGAATAGACTGAATACTTAGAAAGTAGTTAAGTAATCAGCTTGGATTGATGGGTTGGGTCATTTTTGGAAGGTAGCTAAGCTTACCACTATGCCACTGACACACACTAAAGGGAGTACATACTCATTTTTGAATGCTATTGTAGAAAGTGACAAAACCATTAAAAATTTTTGAGAAGAGTAATACACATAGACCTAAATTTAATAACATTAGTCCAGAGAATGTGTAGAATTTGTAGAGCATAAAGAGATTGAGAGCAGAAAATATTATTTTATTTAAATAAGATGATACCAAACTGATTTAACATTATGGATATTGTTGATACAATGAAGAAATAATAGATATAAGACCAATAAAAATTGACTAGGTATAGTCAGTGGGATATAAAGAAAAGACATGTCATGTCTACTCAACTATATTAAAACAAATGAATGAAGCATTATAAAATACTCCTTTTATGATTTAACACATAAATAAAACAAGCTGTATATTTTTATATGATTAAGTATCTTTTTCACTATTAGATATTATATATCTGAGGATTCAGTCATTTCTGTTTTCACTTCAGATCTTTTCAATAAAATATACCTTTCAATATTTTATAATTAAGAATATAGATATGTAATGGACTTTGAATAAAGCAATATTTGTTGTAGTCAAATATCACAATCTTTTCCTTACCTTGTTGCTGTAAAGAAGAAAATTTTGGGGAACAAGGAAAGACTTGACAGTCTCTGGCCTTTAGCATTCCTCAACTAGGAAATTATTCCCAATGTTCCCCTATTTTGTAGCCTACTTTTGAAGTAATTCCTTAAAGATTTCTTTCTGTTTTGAGCTCTGAGTATCATTTCATTTCCTGTCTTCCTATGTGATAGACAAAGCCTTCTTTGTTTTAAAAAAGAGCTTTATAAAACTATAGTTCATCCAAAGATGATATGTATGTTCATAGTGTACTCACACATAAATGGAGGAAAACAGCCTTGAAAACCCTCATGTGAGAGGATCCTGTTCCTCTAGACGAGGATCCTGTTCCTCTAGACAGGTTCCTCTAGAACTTGTTCACTGGAAACATCATCAATTTCAATTGGAACCACCATATCCACAATTCATCCTCTCCCATTCTGATTCCTCACTGTCCCATTAAAAAAAAGAAACAAGAGTTTATTCCTGAATACATGGTACCCAAATGAAACCTGGTTATTGGAAACTGGCCTTGTGGAGAGATGGGTGATTTCTAAGACAGTGTGAGCTCTACCCTTGCCGACACACTGATGTTCCATGAGTGAAGTCACCTTAATGCTAATAAAAATATTTTAGTGATTATAGCTGACCATGAATTAAAGAAATGTACATAAAACAAACTTCCAGTATTGCTGAGTTAATATGTTGGTGAACTCCGCCCATGGCAGGTGAAACCTTAACCAGAAGAAAATCCTATCCTGACCTCACCGAGACCTTCTGTCTTGTGTCATTCACCTATTTCTGCGCTGTTGCTTTAGCTTCTATGGCCTATCCCAAGGCACAATGTGACATAATCTGTATCACAGAACAACATATATGGGTATCACAACACTTGTAAATACGTAAATATTTTTGTGACTTCTCACTTTCTGGCTGTAACTTAGCAATGTTTGTGCTATATATTCACAGTTTTCAATAAACGCACCTCTGGAATTTTAGCTATTTTTGATGCAATGTTCCTATTGGACCGATCTTTATAATGTTTATGGATTTCTTCAGTGACATCTTCCTATTGTGGCTGTGTTTTATTGTGTCACTTGACTTGCAATTCAACTTTTTTTCAGACCTCCAATATCTTTTTCTTTTTTCTTTTTTTGCAATAGTAGTGAGATATTAACAATCTCATGGTAAAATAACAACTACTTAGATGACCTTCTTTCAGAGGACAGATTAATTCACTCTAATTACTCCAGTGTCCTGTTTTCTTTTCTAGGTTATGAACTCTTTGAGAACAGGATATGGGCACTCCCTTTATATCCTTGGCATTAAGGCAGTGCTGAGGTAGAAACAGTGTCAGACTTTATTTTTGGGGGCTCCAAAATCACTGCAGATCATGACTGCAGCCATGAAATTAAAAGACGCTTACTCCTTGGCAGGAAAGTTATGACCAACCTAGATAGCATATTCAAAAGCAAGACGTTACTTTGCCAACAAAGGTCCGTCTAGTCAAGGCTATTGTTTTCCCAGTGGTCGTCTATGGATGTGAGAGTTGGACTGCGAAGAAAACTGAGTGCCGAAGAACTGATGCTTTTGAACTGTGGTGTTGGAGAAGACTCTTGAGAGTCCCTTGGACTGCAAGGAGATCCAACCAGTCCATCCTAGAGGAGATCAGTCCTGGTGTTCATTGGAAGGACTGATTCTGAGGCTGAAGCTCCAATACTTTGGCCACCTCATGCGAAGAGTTGACTTATTGGAAAAAACCCTGATGCTGGGAGGGATTGAGGGCAAGAGGAGAAAGGGATGACCTAGGATGAGATGCCTGGATGGCATCACCGACTGGATGCACATGAGTTTGGGTGAACTCCGGGAGTTGGTGATGAACAGGGAGGCCTGGCGTGCTGCAGTTCATGGTGCGGCAAAGAGTCAGACACAACTGAGTGACTGAACTGAGCTGAACTGAGGAAGTAATCAGTGAAAGTGAAAGTTGCTCAGTTGTGACCAACTCTTTGCAACCTCATGGATTATACAGTCCCTGGAATTCTCCAGGCCAGAATACTGGAGAGGGTAGCTGTTCTCCTCTCCAGGGGATCTTCCCAACCCAGGGATCAAACCCAGGTCTCCCACATTGCAGGCAGATTCTTTATGAGCTGAGCCACCAGAGAAGCCCAAGAATACTGGAGTGGGTAGCCTATCCCTTCTCCAGTAGATCTTCCTGACCCAGAAATGAAACTAGCAGCTCCTTCATTGCAGGCAGATTCTTTACCAGCTCAGATACAGGGGAAGTCCTAGGAAGTAATGTGGCTCAGCTGGTAAAGAATCTGCCTGCAATGCAGGAGACCCTGGGTTGGGAAAGCCCCCAGAGAAGAGAATGGCTACCCACTCCAGTATTCTGGCCTAGAAAATTCCATGGAGTGTATAGTCCATGAGGTTGCAAAGAGTCGGACATGACTGAGCGATTTTCACTTTCAAAGGTTTGCTGACTTGATTAATGAGTTTATCACCAATTAACACCCTGTCCATGTTGTGGGTTTCAGTCACTTACTTGGAGGAGGGTCTTGGATCAGATAATCTTGTTTTTTTTTTTTCCTTTGTCTGATTTCATCATACTGTACCTATCTTAATCACCAATATGCATATAAACACTCTCTTCAGCTTGATGCAAAATCACTGTACATTGATTCCAAAAGTTCTATCTTTTTGAATCACTTGGCAAAGCACAAAAGTTGGTAGTTTTACTTCACAATGACCTTTTCGGCAGCTATACACAGTTTTGGATGTGGTCTTAAATGACTTCAACTTAGCAAATCATATGTTTTATTTTTTTTCCCCCAAAACTTAGCCCTACTAATGTCTGCAGAATCATAAATATATTACATTTACAGTTAGAGTATGATATTTTTAATGTGAATGGACTCTAAAGGTGATCAGTTTGATATTTACAGTCTGTGGCATTTCCAGAGATAAATCTTTGTTTACGGACTGTCTGGCAGTGTGGCTTCTTCAGATGAGGTAAACATCATCTATGGTTCAGCAGGAAGCACGCACCATATACACACAGTTCCTGAGCAACTGCTATTAGATGATCATTGATTATGCTTTTAGTGTTTTCAAGGTCAAGGAAAAGTCTGGTTAGGCTTATGCAACAGATAGCAAACTACATCCTCAGTTGAAAGGTCTTTGAAAGCCTTTTTTAGCTTTGTCAGTGATGTACTATCTGCTGCAGGCTTACTGTATCTCTTTAGCAGGTCATGTATTTTCTTTTATGCTCCACTGAGCAGAGCTAAATCAATTTTTAAATCACATTGCCATATTATGCATCTCTACAATTGAGACTAGGTAGATAATTGTTTGCTACTTTTAAAATAGCCTTTCGGTTATACAGCTTGAAAGGGAGAAAAGATAACTCTCTTCTTTATCATCCTGAATTGTTAGGTTATAAACTAAAATTAAGTCAAACAATGATGCAAAACCTCTACACTCTAGAGAAAAAGACCTTTTTTATTTTGTAGGGGTAAGTAAAAGTAAAGGGTAACTATAATAGCAATAAGGAATGCCTGATGGAAAATTAGAAGAATAAGCAGTTTTTCCATTTTGATCGAAACACTAACATAGTATGAAACCACTTGAGATACAATAAAATGTGAAAAAATATGTTAAAAGAACAGCATTTTTATTGTTATTATTATCATTATTACTACTAAATTTCCTAGTTAAATACTATATTTTTACTTAAAATGTAACCAGTAAAGTGAGTGAAGGGTACTTGGAACTTCTCTATGTCTTCTGAAACTTTCAGTGAATCTATATTTTTTCCAAAATTAAAAAAAAATCCCCAAAAGAAAAAAAAAATAGAATCACATTTGTGGATATCAAAAGGCAAAAATTAATACATTATATCATGAATTTTGCTCATCAAAATTCTAAGAAATTTCTTAGTTTTCACTTTTTACATAGGGTAACACTAAACTTGTTTTGGAATTGATTGACCAACCATCAGGTATTTAACATAAATTGGTAATGATGGTGATTAAATAAAGTCATGTGTTTTTCTTCTTAACCATAGGGAAATAGACAGCTTAGCAGTCTACATTGAATAAATGTGTGAAAGAAAGTAAATGCCTTTCACAATTCCTAAAAACAAATGAGAAAAATAATGTACAAATGGAAACTTGTGAATATTAGAAGGAATTAATGGGGAGGAGTTCTTAGAAAAATCAGAAACTTGTGTGAAATAGTTCATTCACTGAAAGTTAGAGCTGCAGTTTGCTTGACAGATGATTCAGATAAGCATGTTTAGAAAAACTACATTTTACATATCTTCAAATTTATTTCATAGTTTTAATGTTTAAATTATCAACTAAGATAAATTATTATATATTAAATTCAAAGAAGTAGAAAAAACACAACTTGGAAACTAAGAGAAACAAAAGAAGTGAATTTATAAAGAGAAGGAAAATTAAATACACAAATTTGAATATAGAAACATAGTATAATTAACAATTACAAGCAATAGCTTGTTCTTAAAGTAAACATGCAGTTAAATTACTAAAAACCACCAACCGTTTTTGAACTAGACATGGTGACTTAAAGGACTTTTAGAAAAATAACCTGTGGAAATAGGTAGAAAACTCTAAAAAAGAATCTTAGGAGTTGATGAACTTGGTCATAAATTAACGAATAATAGAATTTTGTAGTAGTTAAAAAACGTGGTCTTGGGACTTCCTTGGCAGTCCAGTGGCTACAGTTCCATGCTTCCACCGCAGGTGGCAAGGATTCAGTCCCTGGTGTGGGAACTAAGACCCCTCATCCTGCACGGTGTGGCCAAAAAACAAAAACACCCCCAAAACTTGGTCTTGCATTAAAAAATTAATTGAACTAAATAGAAAATCCAATGACATAGTTTTTTTTTAAAAAAAGAATTTAATATAATAAAGTTGGCTTTCTATTAATGGTGAAAAGTTGGTTTACTAAAAAGAAAAAATATATATGTATCTGTATACATATATATCATTGGAACAACTGGTTAGCCACGTGCGAAAACAAACCTATCTTTATCTCACTCTGTATGCCAAAATACATCCCAGGTGTTGCAGAAATTTAAATATAAAGTAGTTGAACTATGAAAGTAGTGAGAGGAATAGGAAGGGCTGTTTAATATGCTCAGAATGAAATCCCTGAAGCCATAAACAAATGATAAAACAGTAGGACTGACTAGGTAAAAACTGAATATGTCTGTATAGCAAAATTGTTTAAAAACAAAGTCAAAAGGCAAAAGACAAACTAGGAAAGTAATTTGTAATGTATTTTGAGGACAAAAGGCTCCTATTCTGAAAAGAAATACTTTCATTATTTAACCCATAGCTTCCTTGCCAACATCAGTTTCTAACACACTTGCCCTTACTCGATCCTTTTCAGTCACACTGCTCCTATTTTCCTTAAATATTCCGAACACTGTCCCTATCTCAAGGCATTTGAATTACAGTCATGTAAATGAGTTGGTATGTTATATCTCCGGAGAAACAGTTCCAGGACTCCCCCTCAGTTACCAAAATCCACAGTGATGTTCAAGTCCATACATAAAATGGCATAATACAAAGAATACAGTTGCCCCTCCCTATCCATAAATGCCCAACCTGTGCATTGGGGGGTCAACTGTACTGTTGCCTCCAACTAGAATGTTCTTCTTTCACATATCCACATAGCATGTACTCTCACACCTTTTAGTTTGTGTTTGTATATCCCCTTCCCAGATACTTTCCTGAGTAGTATAACCATATTAGTACCTTTGCCACTCTTAATTTCCATTATTTCTTTTCCAGCATCATTAATTCTTGGCATGATTTTCTGTATGTATGTTTACATATATATATATATAGTCAATATATATATTGATATAGTCAATATAGTCAAGATTGATATAGTCAATCTTCCTATTCTCAAAGTTCTTGCAAATAGGAACATCATATCGGAAAAAATTAAAATTCTGGTGACACAGAATTTTAGAAGATATGAGAAAACACAGCATCTTTGGGAATGATTTAGAATACTCCATCAAGATGCATTCTTTTACATTTCACTAAGAAATTACAGATCTAAAGAATACAGACAACTAATAGAAGCATATGTGTGTGTGTGTGTGTGTGTGTGTTCAATATATGTTGAACTTATTATTAGTAGTATTAACAATAAAAATAGAAACAATCAAAATCCCCTTTTGGGGGCCAAGTGAACAAATGAATAAGCATCAAAAATGTTGTTACATAGCATTTACAAAGAATGAAGCAGATTCACAATTATGTTACAAAAAAACAACAGGTGAAGCAAGGAAAGTAATATAAAATATCGTGTGTAGAATTTGGTTCCATGTATGTAAGAAACAAAAAAAAAATGAACTTGATCATTACAATATTGCAGGGAGTAGAATGAGGTGCCTGAGGTAGGAGCAAAAGACAATTTTGTATTATTTAACATTTTATGCACCACTGAAACAACAACAGCCACAATAAGAGAGACGGAAAGATGAGGGTTGGGGGCAAGCGGAATTTGTGCAGTGACCAGGCTGGTGAAGAGGCAGAAGTTTGACAGTTAAGAACCTTAGAGATAAGATGTCTGTGTGGAGGGATGGGAAACCATGAAGGGATTGATTTGACACTAACTGCCTAACCAAATTTGGCAGAGCCTGGATTTGAACCAGGCTTTGTCTAACTCTTCTCTACACCCCCGAATAAGATTATTTAAAGGAGCTGAACAATATGATTTGAAAACTTTGTAAATAAACTTAAGTTACCTAACTTTACGTGGGCATGCTATGTTGGATTTACCTGGTAGTATCATATGTACATCAGAGAACAGATTTTCTGACAAATAAATCCTTTACATGGAAATGTATAAAACACAGATGATGCATCTAAATTACAGATACCTTTCAAAGTGAGATACAGTATATAACCCTCTTTTCTCAGATGGGAAATTATATTTGCAACCTCTCCAACATGAACACCTGGAAGGTATATATTTATATAATATATTCATATTTATTTTGAAGTTTGAAATCCTTGGAATCATCAACATTAAGATGAAACACTAATATCAACATTATACCATTATACCAACATTAAGATCAACATTATCACTGAAAGATGAACGCTTCAATATGCTACTGGAGAAGAGTGGAGAAATAGTTCCAAAAAGAATGAAGAGGCTGAACCAAAGTGAAAATAATGCTTAGTTGTAGATGTGACTGGTGATGGAAATAAAGTCTGATAACGTAAAGAACAATATTGCATAGGAACCTGGAATGTTAGGTCCATGAATTAAGGTAAATTGGAAGTTGTCAAACAGGAGATGGTAAGTGAACATCAACATTTTAGGAATCAGTGAACTAAAATGGACTAGAATGGGTTAATTTAATTCAGATGACCATTATATCTACTACTGTGGGCAAGAATCCCTTAGAAGAAATGGAGTAGTCCTCACAGTCAACAAAAGAGTCCAAAATGCAGCACTTAGGTGCAGTCCCCAAAACAACAGAATGATCTCTGTCCTTTTCCAAGGCAAACCATTCAATATTACAGTAATCCAAGTCTATGCCCCAACCACTAATGACAAAGAAGCTGAAGTTAAACTGTTCTATGAAGACCTAAAATACCTCCTAGAACTAACACCAAAAAAATATGTCCTTTTCATCATACAGGACTCAAATGCAAAAATATGAAGTCAAGAGACACCTGGAGTAATACGCAAGTTTGGCCTTAGAGTACAAAATGAAGCAGGGCAAAGGTGAAAAGAGTTTTGCCAAAAGAATGCACTGATCATAGCAAACACACTCTTCCAACAACACAAGAGACAACTCTACACATGGACATCACCAGATAGTCAATATCGAAATCAGACTGATTCTATTCTTTGCAGCCGAAGATGGAGACACTCTATACAGTCTACAAAAACAAGACCGGGAACTGAGTGTGGCTCAGATCATGAGCTCCTTACTGCAAAATTCAGACTTGAATTAGAGAAAGTAGGGAAAACCACTAGACCATTCAGGTGTGACTTAAATCGTTTATGGTTATACAGTGGAAGTGACAAATAGATTCAAGGGATTAGATCTGATGGAGTGCTGGAAGAACTGTGGACACAGGTTTGTAACATTGTACAGGAAACTGTGACCAAAACCATCCCCAAGAAGAAGAAATGAAAAAGGCAAGACAGTTTTCTGAGGAGACCTTACAAATAGCTAAGAAAAGAAGAGAAGTGAACGGCAAAGAGGAAATGGAAAGATATATCCATCTGAATGCAGAGTTCCAAAGAATAGCAAGGAGAGACATAAGAAAACCTTCCTCAGTAATCAATGCAAAGAAATAGAGAAAAACAATAGAATGGGAAAGACCAGAGATCTCTTCAAGAATATCAGCGATACCAAGGGGACACTTCATGCAAAGATAGGCAAAATAAAGGACATAAATGGTATGGACCAACAGTAGCAGAAGATATTAAGAACAGGTGGCAAGAATAAACAGAAGAACTATACAAAAAACATCTTCATGACCCAGATAAACACGATGGTGTGATCACTCACCTAGAGCCAGACATCTTGGAGTACAGAGTCAAGTGGGCCTTAGGAAGCATCACTGCAAACAAAGTGGAGGAGATGAAAATCCAGGTAAGCTATTTTAAATCCTAAAAGATGATGCTGTGAAAATGCTACACTCAATATGCAGGAAAATCTGGAAAACTCAGTAATGGCCACAGGACTGGAAAAGGTCAATTTTTATTCCAATCCCAAAGAAAGGCAATGCCAAAGAATGTTCAAAGTACCACACAATTGCACTCATCTCACATGCTAGCAAAGTAATGCTTAAAATTCTTCAAGCCAGGCTTCAACAGTATATGAACCATGAAATTCCAGATGTTCAAGTTGGATTTGGAAAAGGCAGAGGAACCAGATATCAAATTGTGAACATCTGATGGATCATAGAAAAAGCAAGAGAATTCTAGAAACATACCTACTTCTGCTTCATTGACTATGCTAAAGCCTTTGACTGTGTGGATCAAAACAAACTGTGGAAAATTCTTAAAGAGAAGGGAATAATTTAGCTGCCTCCTGAGACATCTGTATGCAGGTCAAGAAGCAAAAGTTAGAACTGGACAAGAAACAACAGACTGGTTCCAAATTGGGAAAAGAGTTCATCAAGATTATATATTGTCACCCTGCTTATTTAACTTCTATGCAGAGTACATCATGAACATGCCGGACTGGATAAAGCACAAGCTGAAATCAAGATTACCAGGAGAAATATCAATGACCTCAGATATGCAGATGACACCACCCTTATGGCAGAAAGCAAAGAGGAACTAAAAAGCCTCTTGAAAGTTAAAGAGGAGAGTGAAAAAGCTGGCTTGAAACTCAACCATTCAAAAAACTCAGATCATGGCATCCAGTGCCATCACTTCATGAAGAATAGATGGGGAAACAATGGAAACAGTGACAGACTTTATTTTGGGGGAGGCTCCAAAATCACTGAAGATGGTGACTGCAGCCATGAATTTAAAAGACACTTGCTCCTATGGAAGAAAAGCGATGACCAACCTAGTTCAGTTCAGTTCAGTCACTCAGTTGTGTCCGACTCTGTGTGACCCCATGAAACGCATCACGCCAGGCCTCCCTGTCCATCACCAACTCCCGGAGTCCACCCAAACCCACGTCCATTGTGTCGGTGATGCCATCCAACCATATCATCCTCTGTCATCCCCTTCTCCTACTGCCCTCAATCTTTCCCAGTGTCAAGGTCTTTTCAAATGAGTCAGCTCTCCACATCAGGTGGCCAAAGTATTGGAGTTTCAGCCTCAACATCAGTCCCTCCAATGAACACCCAGGACTGATTTCCTTTAGGATGAACTGGTTGGGTCTCCTTGCAGTCCAAGGGTCTCAGACAGCATATTAAAAAGCAGAAACATTACTTTGCTGAAAAGTGTCCATCTAGTCAAAGGTATGGTTTTTCTAGTAGTCAGGTATGGATGTGAGAGTTAGATTCTAAAGAAGGTTGAGCATCGAAGAACTTATGATTTTGAACTGTGCTACTGGAGAAGACTCTTGAGAGTGCCTTGGACTGCAATGAGATCCAACCAGTCCATCCTAAAGGAAATCAGTCCTGAATATTCATTGGAAGGACTTATGCTAAAGCTGAAGCTTCAATACTTTGGCCACCTGATGCAAAGAACTGATTCATTTGAAAAGACCCTGATGCTGGAAAGATTGAAGGCAGGAGGAGAAAGGGATGACAGCAGATGAGATGATTGGATGGTATCACTGACTTGATGGACATGAGTTTGAGTAAGCTCGGGGAGTTGGTGATGGACAGGGAAGCCTGACATGCTGCAGTCCATGGGGTTGCAAAGAGTCTGATGTGAATGAGCAACTGAAGTGATATGAACTGATTTTTGTGTTTTTTTTAAAGTGAATTGAACAGGGAATGCTTAAACTAACATGCAGGCTCTAGTTTTTCTCTGTACACTGATAATATATGAACATAAATGAAAAAATGTAAGTTATCAGAATAAAATTTAAAGGTGATGAATGATTATATAAATAAATAGTTCTGTTATAGCTGCTATGTGCAATTCTAATATTTGTTTGGGAAACTCTAATTGTTTCCTTTATTAAAATTAAGAAAGTAGTAGATAAAGCTTCAAAGAAAGCCATTACCTCTGTCTTTTTTGAAGTAATTTTATTCTATAACTACATTTTATTATGCTATACCTTTACTGACTATTGAATAAACATGATGTTAGAAGATTTTTTTTTTCAAAATTATTTCTCCAAAAGATAGTTTGAAATTCTCTTGATGTTCATATCCTTTTCATTTCTATTTGTCATCTTTTTAAGGTCATATTTATATTATTAAAACAGCTTTCTAATGGGGAGCCTTGCTTTTAGTCCACTCCTCTCATTCAAGTCTGCTAAAGTTCTGTTTTATTTCTGTGCTAAAGCATTAAATGATGCCTTAATGTTCAAAGGGTAGAGTTTCAAATCATTTGTTTGACAGAGAAAACCTTTAGGACTGAGTATGAATATAACTGGATTATCGTACATACAGATAATTAGAGGAAAATGGTCTTAATTTGTGGGATCTGAGTTCTGGAATTAGAATCTGCCATTGGGAATGGAGCAAAAGCTGAAGGAATTGAACTACAATCAGACATGTAAGAAATTTAGACTAAAAGCCCAAGCTTGTTATTCCTTCTCCTCCTAATAAATCAAGAGACACCATGTCAAAGTGGAAATATGGAGGGAAATGACTAGGGGTAGTTAATTAATATACACTGTTTGTTCTGAAGTGGCAGTAGGGACTGAGGCAACTTTCAATATATTAATGAGAGTGTTCCAATAGGTTAGTGGAGAATTCCAATGGGAAATCCAGAAGTCTTAGCAGATGGTCAGAAACAAAATCATTTTTAGAAATAAATATTATATTTGAGTAGCACTTCAAGATCTGTTATTTTATTTATCCTTCTTTATTTATATGTAATAAAATAGTAACTATTTATTTAAAAGAAAAAAAAAAAACCTCATTGGAAAAGGCCCTGATACTGGGAAAGATTACCGGCAAAAGGAGTAGGGGGTGGCAGGGGATGAGATGGTTAGATAGCATCATTGACTCAATGGACATGAATTTAAGCAAACTCCAGGAGACAGTGGAGGACAGAGGAGGCTGGCATGCTACAGTCCATAGGGTCACAAAGAGCTGGATGCAATTAAGTGACTGGATAACAATGTGTAAAATTAGTAAAAATATATAAGGTGCTTTCCATGCTTTTATTTCATTTATCATCAAAATAATCAATCCTTTGTTGCTGCTGCTCTAAGTTGCTTCAGTTTGTCTGATTCTTTGCAACCCCATGGCTCTGTCCATGGAATTCTCCAGGCAAGAACACTGGACTGGGTTGCCATTTCCTTCTCCAAGGGATTGTCCCAACCCAGGGAGGGAACCCACGTCTCTCTTGTCCCCTGCATTGGCAGGCAGGTTCTTTACCACCAGGACCATCTAGGAATCTCAGTGCTATGAGGTAAGAACTATTATTATTATAACATCGATTACAGAACAGAAAAAGTGAATGCCGTGTTGAAGATAACATTGTTAGTAAGTGACACAGTTGGGACTGGAAGCCAAGTTTTGCAGACACCAAAGTGTATGCTGTGGGCTCCTACACTGCTTCTCCCACCAATAACTGTTGCACATTCTCGATGCTATACAGCTACAAATATGTTGACAAAAGAAGAGAAACGTGAAAGCCAATATTTATATTTATTATCTACAGAGTTGTAGTTACCTTTCTGAATAGGAACTGAGACTAGATATGTATTCTTCAGAAAATGACGCACTCTCTTTAAGGAAAGGTTTGTTTCATGAACTCTCCTTTATTCTCAGTTCAGTTGATGCCCTAAGCTAGACATTTTCCTTTGGGGTATGCTATTTGACTGGCTAGATCATACCCACCTAGGTCATTTCTTTGTGACTGGTCTACTTAATACGTGCTAATGTTTTAACAAATGATTAATTTTTGTCATTTGAGACATTTTAGCTATCTTACAGAGCAAACCATTTTAGGTAATGAACAATATGGATGCTTACAAAGTAACTTTTTCTCTGGCTCTTAACCAAAGGAATCTGAGATACTAATTTTTCTTTGTTTGTGATGGCAAAACATTTAGAAAAAAAAAGAAGGGCAGTTTAGTAATACTCATTTAATTTGCTCTTATTTAATACTCTAATAAGAAAGGAACTATTCTTTCCCCTACAGTGTTTCAGCCTCTATACTTTAAAATTGTTTTCATTTCTTTCCTTATATAGGGAGGAATATTTTAGCTATAATTTATACTGCTTACAATTACAATCTATTAAGACCTCAGCCTAATCATTTCATTATACTGGATTATTTGGTTTTAGTCTACTGAACATTAATGCAGCTTTTAATATCATTGGTTTTTATATCCTTATAAAGAGCTCATTTGTTTTACTATACAAAATTATCTTTTTACTGATGTGCTGAGGTAGATACCTACAATAGAAGGTCATCAAAATAAAATGTGATTTTTGTGACTCAAGTTTCATGTTTTGATTTCTTCAGTGATTTTGTTACCTTACTCTTTGGCTGCAGGTGTTTTTATAGATAAACAATTGGATTAATTCGGAAGCCTTAGAGCTGCTCACCCATTACACATTCACAAGTCAATAACATCAACAAGTATATTGTAAGGACTCATTCTCTTACAGGTAGAAAAGTCGAATGTAACAATAAACTAAATTAACCAAGAGATTCTGTTTCATGGATCAAAAAGACAATCAAATGAGAAAAGATATGTGAGTGGGGAAATATATTAGGAGCTAAGAGCTGTGTAGAATTAATTCCTCAAATTGAAATTGGTCTAATGGGCTTTGAGATGCTTTGGAGAAGAAATGGCGATTTTTGAGAGAGGACAAAAGAGATGACGAGTGACAGCACACTGTTTTACGTATTACCAAATTGTCTCCCAACAACAAAAGCAAAAATGGACTGTTAGTGTAAATGCTGATGCACCCCCTCCATCACGTCATGTTCAGCCAAACAGATGCAGACTCGGAGGCCAGCCAGGATCACGGTCACACTCATTCTTCAAAACAGAAATTTTGTTCCTAATCAGTTTAACACAGACTTTCTGTGTCCTTTTTCTACCTGCTTTTGGGATGGAAGACACTGAGATTTAGAGCACACGAAAGGAAATTAACAAAAAGATGAGTTTACAGTTTGCTTGTAGAATGAAGCAACATGGATGATGTGTAGGTGGTGGAATAGATTGAGAAGAATGGCAAGAAAATTGGGGAAAATCTAAGACAAAGTGATTAGAGGAAGAAGGAATAAAGCTAAGGTAAACAGATTTTCTTGCTGACCTGAGGACTCATTGAAGTCTATAATTATATCTATATGGTGACAATAAAATTTAGGTTTTAGTGGTTTTCCATAGCAGTGATCTGGAATGGGGAGGCAGAAAATGTAGATAAACAAAGAGATGTAAGAATTAATATTATTGGATATAATCTGGCTGAATGATGAAATATAATTTTAGGATGAAAAGGAGGTACAGAGGGAGTAAAATGGGGAGTGTAGGCAAGGAAGAGAAGAAAGACAATGAAATACTGAGAGAAAACGTGTGGTCAAAATGAGACCTCTAAAAATCCTCTATTCCATAAAGGCAAGGAGAAATCTGGCCAAAAAGCCAGAATCAACCATTTCAGAGCTGTATAAATTAACCAAAGGCTTATAGCAACCAAGGGAATATTTATACAAGAAAAATCGCTCTATGAGTGCCAGCTTTGTGGCCTTTTAGCTTCCCCTATTCCCATCTTCAGCTCTCCCAACATTTGCTGTGGAAAATCAACAAGGCAATGACTGGAGGGAGCAGAAAAGGGCTAGATCTCTTTCAATGTCTCATTCCAAAAGAACTGTCACTATTTGATTTGCCTGGTGGTTTCCCAGAAGTTCTCACTTGCAAAACTACTTACACTGATATGATTTGGAGCTTATATAGCATTGAACAACTGTTCCTCTGGGAGAATATTGAGGGAGGGTATTTGTCATAAGAAATTACAGGTAATTGTTTAACTTGTGGTCCCTTGGGGGCACCTGGGGCAACCAACAGTAAAAATAAAAACGTTTAAAAGGAAAAATTCGAAATGAGAGGGCTTTGAAAATCTCTGAAGTATTATTGGGAATCTAGAAGACCACATGCATGCGTAGAGCACAAGTCCCAGGCAGTGTTCTCAGGAGAGTCATATGAAGGCCCTAAGTTCTCATCCTGCCTGAGCTTTTGGCTCTGTACAAGCAGGAAGTGAAAGTAGAGTTGATAAATACCTGTCTGAGTGTTGAAGGTATGCCACTTGGCAAATACTTAGTGCATTTTGCCAAAAATGAATTATTCACATACAGTGGGGATCTACTTCTGAACTCTGCCATTTTCCATTGATCTGTGAATAAAGAACAGTTATCATTGCTCACCACCCTGTCTTATAAGAATTTAATCTTAACTTACCAGTCTCTGACCAGAAGTGCACCCTGATTGGAAATTAAGACAATAACCAAATAAGGCATTCTGTGCTTTGGACAAGCAGGTCCCTTAAATAGTTAGATACATACTTCAGGAAGAATTTTAATGAACTCAGATTCTTACATCTTCCCATACAAAGAAAAGCACTGAAATCATTGACTTCAGATAACCATTCTTTGTGACTAGCAATAATATTTTATCAAGATGTATGCCTGTCTGCACGTATTCCCTAGTTTAAAAAAAAAATCTTACATAACTGGATTCTACCCAACTCTTTGGACCATTTTTCTCAGAGCCAGCTAGGTGTCTGGCTTCTGGCCTAGTCATCAGCAATACCCTGAATAAAACTTAACTCACAACTCTTATGTTGCGTGATTTTCTTTAAGTCAACAGATCAATATGTCTATCTTTTCAATGAAATAATACTGTTCTGATTACTATAGATTTATACATTTTTCTTCTTTCTCAAATTTAGTTTTCTGGTATTATATTTGGGTATCTTTCATTTCCATATTAATTTAGAATCAGCTTTATTCTATAACAATACTTTTTTAAAGGAATTGCATTGAAAATAGCTCTATAGATAGTTTTATCTGTAAAAAGTTGATGTCTTAACAGTGTTGAAAATTCCAATCAATGAACAAGGGATATGTCTTCACTTATTTAGGTTTTAAAATTTTTCTCAGACAAGTTTTGAGTATATAAATAATTCACACATTTTATCAGATTTATCTTTAATATTTTTAATTTTATGCTAATTTAAATGGTTTATTAAATTTTTAAATCTCAGATTGTATGAAAATACAATTGATTTGTACAAAGTGGTTTTTCTGCTTTGCACACTGCATGCATGCATGCTAAATTCATATATTTAACAGCAGTAGTAAGGCTGAATATCCTTGGCTTTTACTGTATTAGGGAAAAAACTTTCATTTTCCACCAATATGAATATGTTAGCTTTTATAAAACTTTTTTTTTTTCTTTTAGGTTGAGGATGTACCCTTCTAATTCTAGTTGGCTGTGGGTTTTTTTGTTTTGTTTTTTTGTTTATTTATTTAATCCAGGGTGACTATTGATTTCATCAAATATTTTTCAGTGTCTATTGATAATGTACACATTATCATTTTTTGGCCTTTAATATGGTAAATTGACATTGATTGATTTTTGAATACTGAAACAACCTTGCATTCTTGGGATAAACTGCACTTTGTCACAGATATTATCTTTTTATGTATATCTGGATTTGATTTACTAACATTTAGATGAGGATTTTATTGTTTATGTCCAAGGGATAATGTTCTATGTATACATAATTGTTCTTATAATCTCTTGCTGGTTTTGGTACTGTATAATGCTGCCTTTAAAATACTAGTTGGGAAGTATTCTCATATTTTCAGATTCTGGATGAGTGTATAGAATCAGTATAACTTCTTCCCTAAATATTTGCTGATGGTGGTATACTCATTAAGTTGTGTACAGCTCTTGGAACCTCATGGACTGTAGCTGTGTAAAATCACTTGGACTTGAAGTATTGCTTTTAGGAAGATTTTACTTACAAATACAATATATTTCATTGACATAACTCTCAATTCAGTTCAGTTCAGTCACTCAATCATGTCTGACACTTTGCAACCCCATGGACTACAGCATGCCAGACTTCTCTGTCCATCACCAACACCCACAGCTTATTCAAACTCACATCCATTGAGTCAGTGATGCCATCCAACCGTTTCACCCTCTGTAGTCCACTTCCTTCCTGCCTTCAATCTTTCCCTGCATCAGGATCTTTTCCAATGAGTCAGTTCTTTGCATCACATGGCCAAAGTATTGGAGTTTCTACTTCAGCATCAGTCCTTCCAATGAATATTCAGGACTGACTTCCTTTAGAATTGACTTGGATCTCCTTGCTGTCCAATGGATTGTCAGGAGTCTTCTCCAACACCACAGTTCAAAAGCATCAATTCTTCAGTGCTCACATCCATACATGACTACTGGAAAAATGACAGCTTTGACTAGATAGACATTTGTTAGCAAAGTAATGTCTCTGCTGTTTAATATGTTGTCAAGGTTGGTCATAACTTTTCTTCCAAGGAGCAAAGTGTCTTTTAATTTCATGGCTACAGTCACCATCTGCAGTGATTTTGGAGCCACAAAAAATAAAGTCTGTGACTGTTTCCATTGTTTCCAATCTATTTACCAGGAAGTGATGGGACTGGATGTCATGATCTTAGTTTTTTTTAATGTTGAGCTTTAAGCCAACTTTTTCACTCTCTTCTTTCACTTTCCTCAAGAGGCTCTTTAGTTCTTCTTCACTTTCTGCCATAAGGGTGGTGTCATCTGCATATCTGAGGTTATTGATATTTCTCCCGGCAATCTTGATTCCAGCTTGTGCTTCATCTATCCCAGCATTTTTAATGATGTGCTCTGCATATAAGTTAAATAAGCAGGGTGACATATACAGCCTTGACATACTCCTTTCCTGATTTGGAAGCAGACTGTTGTTCCATGTCCAGGTCTAACTACTGCTTCTTGACCTGCACCCAGATTTTTCAGGAGGCAGGTCCGGTGGTCTGGTATTCCCATTTCTTTAAGAATTTTCCACAGTTTGTTGTGATCCACACAGTCAAAGGCTATGGTGTAGTCAATAAAGCAGAAGCAGATGTTTTTCTGGAACTCTCTTGCTTTTTTAATGATCTAACGGATATTTGCAATTTGATCTCTGGTTCCTCTGCCTTTTCTAAATCCAGCTTGAACATCTGGAACTTCATAGTAAACATACTGCTGAAGCCTGGCTTGGAGAATTTCGAGCATTACTTTGCTGGCTTGTGAGATGAGTGCAATTGTGCGGTAGTTTGAACATTCTTTGGCATTGCCTTTCTTTGGGATTGGAATGAAAACTGACCTTTTCCAATCCTGTGGATACTGCTGAGTTTTCCAGATTTGCTGGCAAATTGAGTGCAGCACTTTCACAGCACCATTTTTCAGGATTTGAAATGGCTCAACTGGAATTCCATCACCTCCACTAGCTTTGTTCGAAGTGATGCTTTGTGAGGCCCACTTGACTTTGCATTCCAGGATGTCTGGCTCTAGATGAGTGATCACACCATTGTGGTTATCTGGATCATGAAGATGTTTTTTGTATAGTTCTGTGTCTTCTTGCCACCTCTTCTTAATATCTTCTGCTTCTGTTAGGTCCATACCATTTCTGTCCTTTATTGTGCCCATCTTCACATGAAATGTTCCTTTGGTGTCTCTTTTTCTTGAAGAGATCTCTAGTGTTTCTCATTTTATTGTTTCCCCATTTCTTTGCATTGCTCGCTGAGAAAGGCTTTCTTATCTCTCCTTGCTATTCTTTGGAACTCTGCATCCAAAGGAGTATATTTTTCCTTTATTCCTTTGCCTTTCACATATTTTCTTTTCTCAGCTATTTGTAAGGCCTCCTCAGGCTACCATTTTGCCTTTTTGCACTTGTTTTTCTTGGGGGTGGTCTTGATCACTGCCTCCTGTACAATGTCACGAATCACTGTCCATAGTTCTTCAGGCACTCTGTCTATCAGATCTAATCCTTTGAATCTATTTGTCATTTCCTTGTATAATTGTAAGGGACAGAATGATGTCTGTTCATTTCCAGGGCAAACCATTAAGTATCACAGTAATCCAAGTCTATGCCCCGTCGAGTAATGCTGAAAAGCTGGAGTTGAACAAGGTTTTCTATGAAGACCTACAAGACCTTCTGGAACTAACACCTAAAAAATATGTCCTTTTCATTATTGGGAACTGGAATGCAAAAGTAAGAAGTCAAGAGATACCTGGAGTAACATGCAAGTTTGGCCTTGGATTGCAAAATGAAGCAGGTCAAAGGCTAACAGAGTTTTGCCAAGAGAAAGTGCTGGTCATAACAAACACCCTCTTCCAACAACATATGAGAAGGTTCTACACATAAACATCACCAGATGATCAATACAGAAATCAGATTGATTATATTATTTGCAGTCAAAGATGGGGAAGCTTTATACAGTCAGCAAAAATAAGACTGGGAGCTGACTGTGGCTCAGATCATGAACTCCTTATTGCCAAATTCAGACATAACTCTAGTCTTGTTATTTATATATCTTGAGTAAGCTTTGGTAGTTTGGATATTTTAAGGAGTTTGTCTACTTCATCTAGGTTGTTAAATTTATTTATAAAAAATTGTTTATAATATTCAATTATTATCCTTTTAACATCTATAGAACAATGCTCTTCAACTTTAATTATTATCTTAAGATTTAAAGGAAAAAGAAGTGAAGAAAAGAGCAAGATTTAAAGGAGCCTTTTTAGACTTTTAGTTAATTGGTTCTCTCATAAAACTTTAATTCCACAGATATACTATATGTCTTTTTATATACTGTAGATAATATGTGCTTTGTACATAAAAAGAGTAAAATTTTTGCTCAGTCAGATCAATTTTATCGCCCCCATTGAAAATACATACTCTAGAATCTGTAGTGATTTCAATTCTCATTTTTGATGTTAATTCTTTGCATCTCTTTCTCTATCTCTCTTTCCTGATTGGTCTCTCTAGAGATTTAATCTAATTTCTCTTTTCCATTGGCAGATAATTTTCCTTAAGTTTGAATATTGGGGAAATTTCTAGTCACAAGCAAATTATTTTGGTTTATCAGGAATAACAATGGTAATGTAAATTTTCTCTCTTTATTAGCTTTACATTTAATTTTTCATTTTTTCCCAGATCTTAATTTTACTCTACATATTATCTTATTTACAGAATTACCTATGTTGCTTCTATAGTTTTTCTCATGTTTACTGTGTTTTAATTACTTCAGATTCTTATCACTCATTAAATATTACTGCAAAATCACCCTCATTTATATTCAGCAAAGAAACTGTTTAAATGTCTTGTTGAATGGAATATATATTAAAGAATAAATATTTTCTATAAGATATAAAGGTATTTTTATACAAGGAACAGAAGTATTCTCTTTCCTCCAAGAACCCTATTATCACCCTATTTTCATCAATAATAGTTTATAAAAATATGATGCCCATCAGGGATCATAGAAAATAATATAATAATTTAAAATAATAATAACCATTACTTTCATACTGTGCTTTAGAACCTATAGAGTTGTTAATAACTTCTCCTTTAATTGTCACAAGACATTCTAGGTTAGTGTGATAATATCATTCTGCCAAAATACATACACAAGTACTCAAAAGTTTGACCGTGTATGTCTATAAAGCCTTTTTTGGTAAACTTAGAACACACATGAATATAAATACACAAGCTTAGCATCTGTAATCCCAAGTGCCTAGGTTTGCATATAGACTTTCTTTGTAACTAAGGATTGGTTTTTGTGCTTAGCCCAAAAGATATTTGCAGCTATTTCAGCAAAGGATAAATACTAAATATTTCTACTCTTAAAAGTTTTACACCCACTGCTATAAAGGACGAAGATAATACAAAACTCTCCCTGCTGTCTAAAGTCCAACTAAAAGCTGATTTTATCATGTCCTTTCTCTTGGTTAGAAATTGAAGAAGACTTGCATAATGTATCAGATTAAATGGTGAAAAAGTGGATGAAGCTTGTTTTGACAGGTAGCTTTAAATTTTGCAGAAAATATAACTGTGATCTAAATAAAGACTCTATTGGAATTTTAGGCCTCCAGGACTAAAGATCTTTTATGTCGTATCACCATCACAGCAGCACTCCTAAATTTTGAATTTCTTTTTCTCGGTAGCATGTCAAATATGGAAGCCAGATCCATGGAATTATACATTATAAAAAAATAAAAAGTAGAGTATAAGAGGAGGCTCTGAAAATCAGTAGTCACTGAAATGAGTATCATTTCTGTTAAAAATTCTCATGTACTTATGTGAGAAGATATTGGTGTCATTACAGGTATCGAGGATATGATTTTGGTAAGGGAGGGACAGTGAATAGTCACAATAGAAAATTTGCTGGTTGGGAAACTCTGGGCAAGTTATGTAGCTTCTGTACCCAAATTTTATCACCTGCAAAATATAAGGATTAGATAAATTAAAACTAATAATTTGCTAAGAACAGTACCTGGCACATCAGTTCAGTTCAGTTCAGTCTCTCAGTCGTGTCCGACTCTTTGTGACCCCATGAATCGCAGCACGCCAGGCCTCCCTGTCCATCACCAACTCCAGAGTTCACTCAGACTCACGTCCATCGAGTCAGTGATGCCATCCAGCCATCTCATCCTCTGTCATCCCCTTCTCCTCCTGCCCCCAATCCCTCCCAGCATCAGAGTCTTTTCCAATGAGTCAACTCTTTGCATGAGGTGGCCAAAGTACTAGAGTTTCAGCTTTAGCATCATTCCTTCCAAAGAACACCCAGGGCTGATCTCCTTCAGAATGGACTGGTTGGATCTCCTTGCAGTCCAAGGGACTCTCAAGAGTCTTTTCTAACACCACAGTTCAAAAGCATCAATTCTTCGGCGCTCAGCTTTCTTCACAGTCCAACTCTCACATCCATACATGACCACTGGAAAAACCATAGCCTTGACTAGACGGACCTTAGTCGGCAAAGTAAGGTCTCTGCTTTTGAATATACTATCTAAGTTGCTCATAACTTTCCTTCCAAGAAGTAAGCTTCTTTTAATTTCATGGCTGCAGTCACCATCTGCAGTGATTTTGGAGCCACAAAAAATAAAGTCTGACACTGTTTCCACTGTTTCCCCATCTATTTCCCATGGAGTGATGGGACCGGATACCATGATCTTCATTTTCTGAATGTTGAGCTTTAAGCCAAATTTTTTCACTCTCCTCTTTCACTTTAATCAAGAGGCTTTTTAGTTCCTCTTCACTTTCTACCATAAGGGTGGTGTCATCTGCATATCTGAGGTTATTGAGATTTCTCCTGGTAATCTTGATTCCAGCTTGTGCTTCTTCTAGCCCAGCATTTCTCATGATGTACTTTGCATATAAGTTAAATAAGCAGGGTGACAATATACAGCCTTGATGCACTCCTTTTCCTATTTGGAGTTGTTCCATGTCCATTTCTAACTGTTGCTTCCTGACCTGCATATAGGTTTCTCAAGAGGCAGGTCAGGTGGTCTGGTGTTCCCATCTCTTTCAGAAGTTTCCACAGTTTATTGTGATCCACACAATCAAAGGCTTTGGCATAGCCAATAAAGCAGAAATAGATATTTTTCTGGAACTCTCTTGCTTTTTCCATGATCCAGCAGATGTTGGCAATTTGATCTCTTGGCACATAGTGTTAAGTAAATCAATCAATCAGTAGTTCTTAAAGCTTAGCATTCTCCTAATTTATATATAACCTAGAAACCAAGGATGAAGTATTTATTTTAAACAATTTACAAAAATCATAAGGCAGCAGGGGAATAATGTTTATCTGTATTTCTCTCTCTGAGAAATAGTGTTGATGAAGATTTCCCCAAACATATTAAATAGGTTATAATGCCAAACAACTTTCAAATATTGGTGCTAGAAACCTCAAAGATGGATTTCTGAGTTAGATTTCATCTTTAGGTTACTAAAAAGAATCTGCCTATCATAATCACTTAGGGACCTCATCTGAAGAAGCAGGTATCATTTTAAATGTTGCTGGTGGCCGTGCTAGAGGTAAAGAAAGCGCTGGAAAGTTTTAAGTTGTCACATCATTCAAATCAACTCATTGGCTAAAATTAGAGAATCTGGGAGTTCAGTCATCTATGTTCCCCAAGTGAAGGAGAACCTAATATCTGTAAACAGCATTAGGAAATCACAGATGCCTGGTGTTTGAACTGTGGAGTATGAGTGAGAATAAAGGAAGGAAGCAGCCGATATGGTTAAGTGGAAGGATTGCTTTAGTTCTGGATTTGTACAGCCTTCCTTTTCCCAGTCCTATATTCCCTCTGCCCCCCTGCCAGCACAAACTCATGTATACTTGATGCAAGGCAAGCATTCTCATTCAATTATCTGTGTTTATCAGAGAGACAGAGAAAAAAGAAAAGTACCAATTTTCAGCATATATGTGTGCCCCTTTAGAAGCCAGTTTGTAGAATCTGTGGACTGGAATTATTGTCACAGCTGTTTACTATATGGTATTATCAGTTATTCCTCGATTTATCTAACTGAATCTATAGTATGCTTATTTGTCTTATGGGCCAAGGTGTGACTACTAGGGTGTCAAATTGCCTTAGCATTAAAAAAGAAAAAAGCAAAACAAAACAAAAACTAGGATAGAAGTGGAAAGTAAGTAGCTTCCTTGAATTGAGCTTTTTAAAACAGGAAGGTTCCATGCATCAATCAGCCTCATCTCCCATTATGTGTCTTCTCATGAGACCTGATACCTCATCAAGACCCCTAATGTCTCTGGGATGTGTGTGGGCCTCTGCTGAAGTTGTCCGTGTTTCAGACAATTCAGGTATTTTACTTTGTTTCAGTTGTGCAAAATCTTCATGGAAGAGAGAAGGAATTTCTCACCTGTCTAGAATCCTACATTCACACAGGGCCAGGACCCAACTACAAACACACTTTGGGGACATATAACAATGGATTGGTCACTATCGCATAAGCACAGATGTGCTGCTTTATCTGAAACGTTGCCCTTAGTAACAAAGACATTTTTTTCCCAAGCATCTTTCATGAAAACAACTATTGGAGGCAGAATTGGTCCTATTTAATTAACTTCTTACTTCCAATCCTCAGGCACAGAAGAAAATAATGAAAAATCACCATGAAACAGTTGGTGACCACCTACTGATTTTTTTTTTTTTGCAATATTTCTAAGTGTTTTGTTTCCATGTAAGAGCATTTTTTCTCATTAGCATTTTAGCTATCAGAGAAATTCAATTCTATTAAAATAAAGGAAGAAGTAGAAAAAAAATACATTGTTTACTTTTTGATTGAATTGTCTACTTACATTTATTTTTATGCTTCCCATTCACTTTATTTCTGTTTGATTCAGTGTCTGTTTCCCATTTTTTATAACATTCTGAATTCTGCTCTTCCTCACTTAGTTTTCATGAATTTATCTTTCCTCTCCAAATAGTCATAGTGTATCATTAACAAAAGGTAGCAGATGAAGAAAGTTGATATTTTTACCTTTTAATATCAGGAAGCTACTTATATTCAGTTTACTTGTAATTGTCCCCTTTTCATATTTATCCAGTGGAATTTGAGCAGAAGACTAGTATTTAACGAGACTCAATGTTTAACCATGAAAACTGATTTTGAAATGTTTGTATTGAAATAATACATAGTGCTATGGTTTCATGACAATATTGGTATGGCAAAATAGAATATCATTATTTCTGTTTTTGTTTGTTGATCACTGTGATAAACTGATAATTGCACGATGACCCTGACAAAGTCTGATTTTTCATCTTCCCTTTCTCTCTTTGCTGCAGAAATTGTGATGAATAACAAGAGATGTGGATCAACACTCTAAATAATTGTAAGCAGTTAACCTTCTGTTGGTACTAGTTATTATTTTGAATTTGTAGTTTTTGTAAAATAGAAACATTTCACAATAAATATTTCACAGAAACCTAAAATACTTGAATTTTTTCCCCCACAAATTCTTCTAACTGTTGGTACTTCATGTTGGTATCTAAAAACAATAAAAAAATTATACCTTCATGTGTTATATAAAGTCAAAAGACAAAAGTGATATCATCAAAGTAAACCAACCTTTCAAAGCAAGACAATTGTCATATATGTGCTATATATGGAGACAGATATCCACAGTTTTTCATAGATGGGAGCTAATTTACCATTTCCTTGTGCTGCAAAACTTGGAGTAAGAAGCAGATCATTTGAGATAATTGTACATGAACTTCCCCATGGTAGTGATATAAAATGAGGGAAGGCTGAGGGAAGGAAAAAGGGAATAAAATTAAGGTGGCCACACAGAAACTTATCAAAAGAGTCAGTAAAGGTTAATATAGTTAATTTCAAAATATGAATATGATTCTGAGAATTAAGGTACCAAGAGGCAGTATCAATAATTTTGTGAAAAATTCTGTATATGAAAATAATATTCCCAACTGTAGATATATAATACAGTTGTAAGCATGATATTAAAGAATATTTGTTTTTATTATAGCAACTAAAATTGATTGTGCTGTTTCATGAATCTGTGGCTTCTTATAATTTATCCCACTGGCTAGATTCTCTCCCCTGATTTATGTACAAAAAGAACTTACGTTCAATAGGAACTTATATTCACCTTCAAAATCAGTTCAAATATGAATCCTTCTTTGGAACTTCCCTGAGCCCAGGTTAGAATTGATTTCTCCCTAAGTTATATTCTCGCTGAATAACACTTACTTGTTTACATTTCTTGCTTGTCAAGCAGTGAACTCGTACTTGAGAGCAAGGACTTTTTCCATTTTCTTTGAATATATATTTCTAGTCCTGGTAGATATTAGTCATGATGTACATGTGTTCTAAGTAAATAATTTATATTACTTTAGTCAGTATAATTCATTATAACTTCTTTCTAGTAGGAAATAACAATCAAGACCAATTGTTTCCTTTCAGTTCTTCTGAGTTTAAGAAGCTAAAAGCAATGTTTTGTGTATTGTGTTGCCAAGAGGACACACATCCAAGTCATTTAAGACACTTTGACAAGACATGGAATAAGAGGACTGGTGGTGAACCGATCACATAAAGTTAATGAAAAAAGAAAATGAGGAGGAAAACAATAGCATAAGCCTCTACCCAATTGTAGATGTTTAGTTCTATGTTGAAGAAGATAATTAGAATAAGTACAGGAAACGGCAGACTTGGTTAAAGTTTTGCACACAAAGGAAAATCTGTTGTTTTTGAAAGAACAGAAAGAAATATTATTTGGATTCCTACTCAATTTGCTTCCTACTATAAGTGTGATTGTTGAGAAAACTGGGAAAGTCTCTCAGTGACTTTTTCTTGGTAAGCTTTTTAGACACTGCTTTTTACCGACTAACCCACTATCATCACTGCTCTATAATTATTTCTCCCAGTAGTCTGTGGGTTACTTGAAGTCAGCACCTTGATTTCATCTTTACTTTTGCTTTTCAGAAAATCACAGTTTATTTCAATAAATACATAGAATTTTGATCATTTTTAGATAAATATTATTTTTTTGGTATCAGCTAAAAGGAGCCTGACTCTATTTACATGAAAATCTAGGTAGAGAATTATAATGCTAAAAAATTCTATTGATTTCAGTATAAGAGTGTCCAGAGGTAATGCAATAATGACAAAAACAGAAAACCTACTTGTTAGATACTGGGAAAGTTCTGGAAATATTTATAAAAACTGCTGCAATCTTCTAAGAACTCATCTTCAGGAAATAAGTCAAAATAAGAAGTACAGGGAAAAGGCTATGTTCTCAAAGATGTTCACTGAAAAATTAATAGTAGAAGTTGTAAACAAACTAATTTTCAAAAAGAATGATCAATTATTCCACATTAATGCAATGAGATATTTATACAGTCATTAAAATGATACTTTTAAAGATTTCACAGACACATAGGAGTTACCATATAATTTAAAGGAAAAAAAGTAAACTGATAATTGCAAATGCTATCTGATTGCAATTATTATAAATATATATGCACTAAATGGAAAAATGAAATGTTACAGTAATGTTGCTAGGATGGTAGGATTATGATTGTTTTTAATTTTAAAAAATTATCTTTAATGTTATAGTATTAAAACTAAAGTCAAGAGAGAAAATTTTTCCCTTCTTGGGACTTAGGTTGATTCAAGATGACTTTAAAGGACAAAAAGCAGTTCTTATAAAAACTTATAAGGGGCTTCCCTGGTGGTTCAGTGGTGAAGAATTCACCTACCGATGCAGAAGAGATATGGGTTCGATCCCTGAGCCAGGAGGATCCCACATGCCTCGGAGCAATTAAGCCTCTGCACCACAACTATTGAGTCTGAGCTCTAGGGTCCAGGAGCCACAGTTACTGCAGGCCACCTGCCCTAGAGGCCGTGCTCCATGAGGGAAGTCACGGCAACGAGAAGCCCATGTGCTGCAGCTAGAGGGCAGCCCCCACTGCAGCAACTAGAGAAAAGCTCAGGCAGCAGCAGAGATTCAGCACAGCCCAAACGAAACAAATACGAAAAGTTGCATTAAAGATAAACTCACGATTTAACCCATGTATTCAACATTTCTCAGATATTTGCTAGAAACAACTGTGTCCCTTGAACGTTTCTATTTTTTTGTACAAGCGATGTCCAAATACAACAGAAATCTAACAGTTTTGTAGGTCAGAAGTTCAATACCTCAACATCTCAATACCTCAGCTCAGCATTATCAGGGCTTCAGAAAATCAATGATATATGAATATTGTCAATGGCCAGTTGAAATACGTTGTGGTGGCAGTGACCGTAACAGGCAGCTGCTGTCATCATCAATGACATTTTTAACAGAGTTGCCAAGGACTGAAACAGCTTGGAAGATTTAAGTGCACTGGTCTCTGAAAAAAGTGTTTCACAATGAAGGCTTATGGCAAGGTCAGGGTTAAATAGCAAGTGCTCGGCAGTTATAAATTGTAAATACTGAGGCAGCTCCTAATGGACTGGATTGTAACATTAAAAACCCAATGAAAAAGGCAATTTGGGAATTTGGTAGAGCAGAGACTCTGGCGAATGCAGTTAAAGGACACTCACTCATCTAAAAGCAGCTCTCTGGTGTCAAAGACGTGTTTCACCTTCAAGGTCATTTCAACACTAGTATAGTCTCTATAAATGTTGAGGAATTTGCCATTTCTATAAGCCAGTCAAAACTCCAAGCAGAAACCAAATTATTTTCATCTTTAAATGAGTTTTCATACTCATGCAAAAAAAATAAATGTTTGGAAAATTCTACAAGGCAAGATGAAAAAATAAACTAAATGTGAAAGATTAGGTTATAGTATTTGAACTCTATCTCTAAACTGGACTCCAAAGTATAGGGAATGCATAATTTATTAGTCTCTATTTTATAAATTTCCTCCACTTAGGCAGAAACAAGGCACATGGGTTGTTTGGTGGTGGTGATTGTGGGTGTCTACATGTGTCTGTTTATACCTGCATGTCTTGGATTTAACAGGCAGGATCTATCTAGACAAAAGAGGGTCCAACATTACTCTTTTTGCTTTTAAAACATCCAGATTCTTTTTCCTAGCTGCCAGGATCACACTGCCTTACATTTACAACAAATGTTCAACCCCTCAGCCCCTCATCAAAACAACCCCTCCCTTTGCTTTTCACGTCACCTGCTGTAGTAATTGCTGGCACAGTCATGCTATCATTTATTACGGAGAAACCTGGAGTTGTGCCCATGGAAAGGAAACTTTAAGTGTGATAAAAGGGAACGATTAGAATTCTCTAAGTATCCTAGAAGGTAAGGCATTTGGAGAAACATTGTACCCAAATCATGGTGGGCATCAACCTAATTATAAAGCCATGGAGGGCCTGGGGCAGTGGCAAGCTGCCTTCTCAAGAGCAGCAGGAGCCTTTTGCTGTGAGCAGCCCTGTGTGGTCTTACAGTTCAACAAGGAGGATGAAAAAAATAAACGTGGGAATCTGCGGAAAGAGTGAGGTTTGGTACTTTGAACACTAAGAGTAAGGATAAGGACTCACATGGCAACCAAATGCATTTTCTCTGCTTAACTACCTCTTTTCATCCTGACTGGTGCCTACTGTCTTAATTAGGTACCTCACTCCATACAGAAAAGGTGGCACAGCAGTGCTGCTTCGTGTTTATATATTCTGCTCAGTCCCCTTTGGGTAGTAAGAGCTGTTTTCGATACTAAAACTGATTTGTATCTTTTTTTCTTAACCTTGGCTTTACAATCTGCTAGATATCTGCAGTGGTACTCACCTCAGCAGAGGGGCCATACCTCACTAGCCAGACAAGTCTTTACATATGCCGTACCAGGAATAAAAACAATTGGGATTTAGCTCTCTCGTAGTAACCCTATAAAACTTGACAGCCAGATGGCCAAGTACAGTCAAATGACTGCAGCTAAACACAACAGGATAAAATGCATGCGCGCGCGCATGTGTGTGTGTGTGTGTGTGTGTGTGTGTGAGAGAGAGAGAGAGAGAGAGAGAGAGAGAGAGAGAGGGAGACTGTTTCATTTAAATTTTAAAATACATCTGGAAAACCCCCTGGAAACCTGTGAAAACACTGCATGGCAAAATCTTCCCAACTTGTAATATAATCAACATTCGCAGACAGTTCTTAGGTAAGAAAAAGAAGGAAATGAACTTGTTTTTTAATTCACATTTGTTCTGGTCTGAAATATCTTGAAATATACTTAACAGCTCTGGCTATCTTTGGCTTCGGGTCACTCTTATCTTAATCCCTCATGCCATTCAGTGTTTTGCAAGGGAAAGCATTCATAATCTCAGATTGCATTAGAGAATGCCAGGTCTCTAACACGTGTACAATACAACATTTCCCCCTTGACTTTTGCAGATTGCATCGCCTTTTAGAGTTGACAGTAATTTGCAGGAAACAGGAGAGAGATTGGGCTTAATGCTCATAAGGAATGAATGTGTGCCAATTTAAAGTTATCCAAATACTTTCAAAGTGAGCCACTCTCTTTCTTGACAGGTGTTAGACACGTTATCATGAAAAAGCAAGGGCTACAAACATCAGTTAAGCCTCAACTAACCATTTCTATAAGAGCTAAATTGTAATGACAGAAAACAAAAGAGGGCTAAATATAATGGCAGACAATATTATGTTGTACCTCTGTGTGTTTCAGAATTTTATTCATCCAAAGTAATTCATGGGTTCCCAAGCTTTTAGTACAATCCACTTTAGGCATTGATAGACAAGGATAAAGCTATCTTTCACAATAAACTTCATAGATGTTTTAAATTAATGCTTTAAAATGACTTGAATGTTTTAAAGTACTGCCTAGTGATTAGATGTTGTGTTTATGTGTTTTGAAGGCTATATTTATACATTTTAAAAATCACTGCAGATGCTGACTGCAGCCATGAAATTAAAAGATGCTTACTCCTTAGAAGAAAAGTTATGACCAACCTAGATAGCATATTCAAAAGCAGAGACATTACTTTGCCAACAAAGGTCCGTCTAGTCAAGGTTATGATTTTTCCAGTGGTCATGTATGGATGTGAGAGTTGGACTGTGAAGAAAGCTGAATGCCAAAGAACTAATTCTTTTGAACTGTGGTGTTGGAGAAGACTCTTGAGAGTCCCTTGGACTGCAAAGAGATCCAACCAGTCCATTCTGAAGGAGATCAGCCCTGGGTGTTCTTTGGAAGGAATGATGCTAAAGCTGAAACTCCAGTACTCTGGACACCTCATGCGAAGAGTTGACTCATTGGAAAAGACTCTGAGGCTGGGAGGGATTGGGGGCAGGAGGAGAAGGGGACGACAGAGGATGAGATGGCTGGATGGCATCACTGACTCTATTGATGTGAATCTGAGTGAACTCCGGGAGTTGGTGATGGACAGGGAGGCCTGGCATGCTGTGATTCATGGGGTCTCAAAGAGTTGGACACGACTGAGCGACTGAACTGAACTGAACTGATGAGCTAGGAGCAAAAATAAATTGGCCCTGGTGGGAAAGGAATAATAAGATGAAAGTTAACTTTCAGTTCTGGTAGGAGAGAGGATATAGAATAGCAAATTGGTCCAATGGGAGTGTCCATGAATGACTTGGTTGATTATAGTAGAACCTTCTATCACCCTTGGCAAAGACTACTTTGAATCCCTATTTTCTTTTTGAATGAATTTGAAGAAAGTTTTCCTCTCATTTGGTACTTATTTACAATGTACCTGAACAAATTTGTAAGACACTAGAAGGCAAAATTCTCTGGTTTTGATGGTGGTGACTCACTTACTGTTAAGTCATCCTAGACCTGCATGGATCTGCCATGATGTCATGATGGTCAACATTTTATCTACACTCATGTCACTGCATGGCTCATATATGTTAATTTCATGAATGCTTACTGTACAAAAAACATCTTCAAGACCAAGATAATCATGATGGTGTGATCACTCACCTAGAGCCAGACATCCTGGAATGCAAAGTCAAGGGGGCCTTAGAAAGCATCACTACAAACAAAGCTAGTGGAGGTGATGGAATTCCAGTTGAACTCTTTCAAATCTTGAAAGATGACGCTGTGAAAGTGCTGCACTCGATATGCCAGCAAATTTGGAAAAGTCAGCAGTGGCCACAGGACTGGAAAAGGTCAGTTTTCATTCCAATCCCAAAGAAAGGCAATGCCAAAGAATGCTGAAACGACCGCACAATTACACTCATCTCACATGCTAGTAAAGTAAAGCTCAAAATCCTCCAAGCCATGCTTCAGAAATATGTGAACTGTGAAATTCCAGATGTTCAAGCTGGTTTGAGAAAAGGCAGAGGAACCGGAGATCAAATTGCCAACATCTGCTGGATCATCGAAAAAGCTAGAGAGTTCCAGAAAAACATCTATTTCTGTTTTATTGACTATGCCAAAGCCTTTGACTGTAAACTGTGGAAAATGCTGAAAGAGATGGGAATACCAGACCACCTGACCTGCCTCTTGAGAAACCTGTATGCAGGTCAGGAAGCAACAGTTAGAACTGGACATGGAACAACAGACTGGTTCCAAATAGGAAAAAGAGTAAGTCAAGGCTGTATATTGTCACCCTGCTTATTTAACTTATATGCAGAGTACATCATGAGAAACGCTGGGCTGGAAGAAGCACAAGCTGGAATCAAGATTGCCGGGAGAACTATCAATAACCTCAGATGGGCAGATGACACCACCCTTATGGCAGAAAGTGAAAAGGAACTAAAAAACCTCTGGATGAAAGTGAAAGAGGAGGGTGAAAAAGTTGGCTTAAAGCTCAACATTCAGAAAACGAAGATCATGGCATCTGATCTCATCACTCCATGGGAAATAGATGGGGAAAGAGTGGAAACAGTGTCAGACTTTATATTTGGGGGCTCCAAAATCCCTGTGGATGGTGATTGCAGCCATGAAATTAAAAGACGCTTATTCCTTGGAAGGAATGTTATGACCAACCCAGATAGCATATTCAAAAGCAGAGAGATTACTTTGCCAACAAAGGTCCATATAGTTAAGGCTATGGTTTTTCCAGTAGTCGTGTATGGATGTGAGAGTTGGACTGTGAAGAAAGCTGAGCGCCAAAGAATTGATGCTTTTGAACTGTGGTGTTGGAGAAGACTCTTGAGAGTCCCTTGGACTGCAAGGAGATCCAACCAGTCCATCCTAAAGGAGATCAGCCCTGGGTGTTCTTTGGAAGGACTGATGCTAAAGCTGAAACTCCAGTACTCTGGCCACCTCATGCAAAGAGTTGACTCATTGGAAAAGACTCTGATGCTGAGAGGGACTGGGGGCAGGAGGAGAAGGGGACGACAGAGGATGAGATGGCTGGATGGCATCACTGACTTGACTGAATGTGAGTTTGGGTAAACTCTGGGAGTTGGTGATGGACAGGGAGGCCTGGCGTGCTGCGATTCATGGGGTCGTAGTCGGACATGACTGAGCGACTGAACTGAACTGAACTGAACTGAACTGAACTGAAGGGAAGTAGAATATAGAGACTATGTGTGCAAATTTAGGGCCAGATTTTTCTGTTTCCATTTCTAACAATCCTGCTAATAACTAGCTGTGTGACCCTGAGACAATTATTTAATCTGTTTGTCTCATGCTTCTTATCTTAATGGAACTATGTTAGTTGTATCTACTTTAGGATTGTGAGGATTATATTGTAGTTTATAAAATCAGCACCTAATAATAACTATATATCTGTTACTTTTCATTCCTCTTCAAATGCCTGGTAGATTTTATTTACAAATTGCTGGTAGATTTTATTTATTTACAAGTAGCATCTATGAAATAAGCAAAATCTTTAGACAATGATAAAGGAAAGAAGGAAAAATCTGGAGTAGAGCTTGGCTCCCTAGGCTCAAGAGTTAATTCCATTCTGCTTTGTACTGTGCCAACCTCCTCTGCAATACTGTTTAATTTTTCAGATCACGAAAAATATTAATTCCTGTTTTAAAAAATGTGGATCTATTTAGAGATTGCTTTTTTCTTAGGAAAAAAGAAGTGAAAATTTTATGTACTTACATAAAAGTTGTATTTCAATTTTAAATACATTATTACTATGCACACATGTACATCAGAGTTCAGTGAGGTATTATTTTGCAACTAAACTGGAATTTTACGTTGGTGCTAATCTTTGTCCAAAAATGTTATAGGAACCTGGATGAGTATAGATAAGGAACAAGTATAGTAATATTTGTTTACACCAGAAATCTATTTTTTTTTTTGTAGAAAATAACTCAAGATTTTGAAAATATCTCTCGAGTTACACTTATTTCAGAATTTCTTTTAAAATTCAGTGTTAGGAACAAATGACTTAGAACCATAACAAATTAGTTTTTCAACCAAAGGAGCATGAGTAGAAATACAGGATCATTAGAGACTCAAGAGGAAAAGAACATGGAATAATTATAAGTAATAAGATAACCAGTCAAAGCAACTGACCATTTGCTGTTGTATCTGCTAATGCTTACAGGGGAAACTGACTTAAAAATATACAGAGATAGAATAACTAAGATGGTAAAGAGTAGATTTCTGGGACATGGAAAAGAAAACATAAGGAAACAAAAGAAAAAATGAATAACTAAGACACTCATAATAATCCATGATCGCTGCTAATACTTTAAATATTAGGGGAATAATTCAAGCTAATTAGATATCCCAAGGTGCTGCTGTTATTGATGTTTAGTTGCTCAGTTGTGTCCAACTCTTTGTAACTCAATGGACTGTAGCCTGCCAGGCTCCTTTGTCCATGGAATTTCCCAGGCAAGAATATTGGAGTGGGTTTCCATTTCCTTACTGTCTGAGCCACCAGGGCCATTTCCTTCTTCATGAGATCTTCCTGACCCAGGGATCAAACTCCAGTCTCCTGTGTCTCCTGCTCTGCAGGTGGAGTCTTCCCTACTAAGCCACCAGGGAAGCCAGCAGTGGTAAGGAATCCGCCTACCAATGCAGAGAGGCAAAGGACTCCTGTTCAGTCCTCAGGTGCACACGCATGCACACGCACACACACACACTCACACACACACTAAAAGGTGTGCAAACAAAGTAAAACATTAAGCTTGTTCATCACTAACTTGCCAGTTAAGGCTCGTAAAACGGTGAGATACTGAATAATTGCAAGAAGATCTTGAATTATCCTTAGGAATCATTACCTTTTTCCTCTTCCCCTCTCTTTCTTTCCTTTCCTTCCTTCTCTCCCTTCCTTCCTACTTTTCTTATCTTCTCCCTTCTTCCCTTCCTCTCTCCATCCCTTCCTCCTTCCTTCCTTCCTCTTTCCTTCATCCCTTCCCCTCCTCTTTGCTTTTCCCAAAGAGTAGAGGGAAACATCTTGAGATAATAGGATATTACTAAATACACTATAGATTTCCAGAACCTACTATCATTGAAAGTTTCAGGAGTTTTTGTAGACACTAAGTCTGCTAAGGACATTTTATCCATGTAAAAGTCGTTAGAAATCTGATGAGACTAGAATGTTTTTATTTGGAATCATACAGCAAGAAGTGGTCTTTTTTAACCACCGAAAAATAAATATGAAAAAGTGGGAGGAAATCTCAAGGGGGGGTTATGATTTATAAAGAGGGATGTTGAACTTCAAATGCTTAAAATAATATACAATTCCGCAAGTGTCTCTTAAGTCATTTAAATTTTTTGTTTTAGATCTTTTGTACTGTAATTCTCTTCAACTCAGGCCTTCCTAACGCTGCTTATTCATCTCATTCACATTTAAATCAAATATCATCTCTTCCCACAATCTTTTCTGGCCTTACAACATTAGGGTGTATAATCCATCTATTCCAAACTCAAAAATAGAGAAATTCTGATTTGCCCTTGATTTTTATTGATAATATAACCCCTCAAATAATATAACTAAAAATTTTAAAGCAAATTAAAATTAGATTGAACACGATAATCTGTGTGTTATCTTTCCATATGTTTAAAAAGTGGGCCAGTTTTATTTTTTAACTGGTATAAATATTTCAGAAAGAAAAAGGTAAGAGAAAATGAAAGAATAATATTAATTTCACATTATCCCTAGCTTAAAATTGAGAAATATTCCAGTGGGTTTAACCCCAAAATATACTGAAAAGCTGCCCCTTCCTAATTTCACATCAATTGAATGTAAAAATGAAAGCAGAAAAAAATGACACTTTTTAAACATGGGAAGATAACACAATGTCACTTCATTTTGGGTTGAGAGCTGAAATTATTTGTTTTACATTGCATAATAAATGAGAAAAATCACAATAACCCTTACACATGTATGTTTTATATACATATACACATACTCTATTCATCTTACACAAGCAACTCTGTTTCAGTCGTAAAGACTCTGTTCTGTGATTTGAAGATATCAGAGATAATGGTCAGCTTGGAATATAAATTTTGTTATGCTTCTATGCCAAGAGAAAAGAAATGAGGTTTTTAGTTGAGGTTACAATACACTGAAGTCATTTTTTAGTTAAGTGCCAGGAAGCAGTAGTTTCCTCTTATGTTTTGAATGTTTTCTTTAATAGGCTGTCCATAATATTAAATCCTGGGTTTGAGGGACCACAATGTTAAGTGCCTAGAATATGCTCAATGATGGAATGAGTTTCCTGTGTGGAATAAATAATGTTTGATTAAATCCATTTTTTGCTTACAGAATAAAATATTGTGTCTGACAAAATTAAATTTCCTCCATAGCTGATGCATTAGCATAATGTGGATTTTCCAAGCTGCCTTTATACATGATATAATGTAAGCTGTAGTGAATGAAAGTAAGTTCAGCTTATTTCAATAGCAATTCTCCAGTGCTTTCCAGAAGTTTTGATGGCAGATCAATTCTATGCAGCTGAAAAAAAAAATGCTGATGATGACCAAGTAGACTGTTATGATATATTCTGTAAGATGAAAAAGTGGCTACAGAAAACTGAAAGATATCCTGAAGATTTTAACTTTATTCCAATTTATCATATCTGTAAGGACACCAAGATATTACTTTAGGTTATTTCCTCTAAGATAGGACCCATGGAGAAAGATGTTATTAACGCAAATCAATCAAGGTCTACATTTTTAGTAAAAAAAAAAAAAACAAAAAACAGGTGGATGGATCTCTAGGTAATGTGGGAAATAATCTCATCACAAATTTAGTTTCATAGTAAACTGTGAGTCAGTGTCACAGAAAACAAAGTGGAATGTTTATGTATTCACCATATTTTAATCATACTCACTAGTGTATCTATTTCTTGATAATTTATATTTTAAATTTAGGTTTATTGACGTTTAATACATAGAGAGTAAAATTCATTGTTGTGTGTTAATTTTAACTTTGACAAATGATCACAGTTGTGTTATGACTACAGCATTAAAGATGCAGAACTTTCTTATCATCCCCAAAATATTGCTTTGAAGTCCATGCCTTCCAGAATGCCACAGAAGCATAATTAAAGAGTATTCAGCTTTCTGAGTTTAGCTTCTTACACTTATTACAATGCAGTTGATAGACATCGTGTAGTGGCATGTATCAGTAGTTCATAGCCTTTTGTGCTGAAGTGAGCTGTAGTCCATTGTATGGATACACCACAATTTGTTAATCCATTCACCAGTCAGTAGACAACCAGAGTGCTTCAAATTTGGGACAATTATGAAGCTGCTTTGCATGGAGGACTTTTTTTGGACACAATTGTATTTCTCTTGCATAAATACCCAGATATTTAGCTTTGGGGTTGCATAGTTAAAGTGAAAGTCACTCAGTAGTGTTCAACTCTTTGTGACCCCATGGACTATAGCCTGCCAGGCTCCTCTGTCCATGGAATTCTCCAGGCAAGAATACTGGAGTGGGTTGCCATTCCCTTCTCCAGGGGATCTTCCAGACCCAGGGATCAAACGTGAGTTTCCCACACTGAGGCAAACTGTTTATCATCTGAGCCACCAGGGTTGTATAGTAAGCATATCTTTTACTTTATAAAATCCATTAAACTATTTTCCAAATTGGCTATATACACCATTTTGTACTCCCACCAACAATGCATACGAATTCCAGTTGCTCTATTTTCTCATCATCACTGATATTTGCTGATTTTATTATTATTTTAGCTATTAATATTTATTATTTTAGCCATTCAATATTATCTCATTGTGATTTTAGTTTTCACTTCCCTAATGACATTATAAGTATCTTTTTATGTGTTTGGTTATTTTTGTTTATGTTTATTTGAAACATCTGTTAACCTTTTTAAATCTGTTTCTATTTTGTCATATGTCTTGCTGAGATGTAGCAATTCTTTATGGAGAGGAAATGGCAACCCACTCCAGTATTCTTGTCTAGAGAATCCTGTGGACAGAGGAGCCTGGTGGGCTGCTGTCCATAGGGTCATGCAGAGTCGGACATGATTGAAATGACTTACCATGTATGCATGGGAGAAGGAAATGGCAACCCACTCCAGTATTCTTGCCTGGAGAATCCCAGTGGGCTGCTGTCTCTGGAGTCGCACAGAGTTGGCCACGACTGCAATGACTTAGCAGTAGTAGCAGCAGCAGCAGCAGCAGCAATTCTTTATATATTGTTGGATACCAATTACATGTTTTGCAAACATTTTTTTCCTGGTCTGGGATTTGTCTCTTCATTTTCTTAGCAGTTATCTTTCAAAGATTATAACTATTTATTTTGATGAAGTCCAATTTATCATTCTTTTTTCATAATATTTCCTGCTTTTTATCTTACACCTAAGCAATTTTTGTCTAAATGCAGGTGACAAAGATTTTCTATGCTTTCTTCTAGAACTTTTACAGCCTAGTTTTACACTTAGGTCTATAATTCATCTAATTTTTTTGCATATGGTACAAGGTATAGATTATGATTCATATGGCCACAAGTGTTCCAGGATTCTGCCCAGGGATCGTCAGTGCCTCAACAAATGAAGACATCAAAGTATTTTTTAAAAGATGCAAAAATGTTACATGACGTATAAAATTCTCATCAAATGGCTACAAAATGACAAAATTCAGATAGTTGTATAAATGATGCATGAGGAATTAGACATATTCTGTTAACATAATACATTATTTCTCTTTTTTGTTAATTTTATTTTGATTCCTAGTTATATTCACTTGGCAGAAGTACTTCAGGTCAAAATTTCAGAACTGAATGTCAAGGAACTGCGTTCACAATTTGCACTGTTATTGACACAAACTGCCAGAGTGGTGATGGAAACTTCAAATCATGGTTCTGCCTGTTGGATTTTCAGTCAAGACATCTCTGAAACACAAAGTGGGCCTAGTATGAAATTTACCTCACTGGATTGTTTGGCTGCTTCAATGAGAGCATGTAAATTAAAGTGCTTGTAAGCTCTTTTAAGGACAATATACATGATATTTATTTTATAAAATTTCTTATGTTGTTTTCCTAATTTCAAAAGTAATTCATGTAAATTTTAGAATTAAAAAAAGAAGTACCTAAATGTTTCTTACCCAGAGGTAATTCGTGTTTACTTTTTATGTATACTCTTCCAGTATTTTCCTAAGTATTTACATGAATTATTCATATGTTCTATAAGTATTTACCAGTGTCTGCATCTGGACCATACATAGGGATGTGTTTAGTGCCAGAAATTCAAAATAAATAAAACCCAGCCAAAGACTTCAGAAGTCTCACAATGTAGTTTGGGATACAATGAGTGCAGTGATAAAAATAAGACAGTTATTATGGAAACTGCAAGGTGTGAATCTCCATTCCTTTGTTTCAAATACCAGACTTCCTAGTTCTAATAAAGCATTTGTGCCTATTCTTGTAATATACATGTCTCCTTATTACCTATAGCAGAATACTTATTCCTTTAACTATCCTTTAACTATCACATGTTTTTGAATTTTGAGAACACAAGATTCCAGCTATTTTATTCCATTTGCTTGTAGTTAAAGAGAGCCATTCAAGGACAACGACTCAAGATGGCAAGATTTCACTGGAAAGCCAGTGAGAGAAGGCTTAATAAAAGATCTTAAATTCAGATTGTATTTAGTAGAAATCATATTATTCTCAATATGGCTTTAACATCAAGGAGAGGAGAAGGTTGTGGTTTTTAATTACCATAATGGTCATGACATTGAAAAAATTAGCAAGAAGTATGAAATGGTATAATCTTAACCCTAAAACTATTTCACTTTACCTTTCACCGACTCTTCATACAAACATAATTACTCAAATTCTTTTAAATGTATGAAAAAGTATGAGAGAAAAATACCATTCAGAAATTAATAAATTTAAAATTGAGGTATAGCATAATTTGAGCAAATGTTATTTATGGGGAAAACAATTATGGGAATTCAGAGATATCCAGGGAACAAAAGGAGAAAAAAAGAAGCCTTGGTCAGCCCCAGTCCTTGGAGGAAGTTTAGTGCAATAAACATATATTTAGTACCTACCCTGAATCTGTCATTTCTTTTTTTTTTTTTTATGAGAGACATAAACATATGTATACAAATCTAGAAACCTTAAAAAGATGTCAAAAGAACAGAGAAAATGAGAAGACAGATGTATATATTTGTGAAAAAGTAAAAGGGATAGATGAGATTAAGGGTCGTAGAATCAAGAGAATGAAAAGGGAAATTTATAATTTATACATTTATATATAAATTTATAAATTTATAATTTATACACAGAAGAACTGTACAAAAAAGAGCTTCCCTACCCAGATAATCACGATGGTGTGATCGCTCATCTAGAGCCAGACATCCTGGAATGTGAAGTCAAGTGGGCCTTAGAAGGCATCACTATGAACAAAGCTAGTGGAGGTGATGGAATTCTAGTTGAGCTCTTTCAAATCCTAAAAGATGATGCTGTGAAAGTGCTACACTCAATATGCCAGCAAAGTTGGAAAACTTAGCAGTGGCCACAGGACTGGAAAAGGTCAGTTTTCATTCCAGTCCCGAAGAAAGGCAATGCCAAAGAATGCTCAAACTACTGCCCAGTTGCACTCATCTCACATGCTAGTAAAGCAATGCTCAAAATTCTCTAAGCCAGGCTTCAGCAGTACGTGAACCATGAACTTCCAGATGTTCAAGGTGGTTTTAGAAAAGGCAGAGGAACCAAAGATCAAATTGCAACATCTGCTGGATCATCAAAAAAGCAAGAGAGTTCCAGAAAAACATCTATTTCTGCTTTATTGACTATGCCAAAGCCTTGGACTGTGTGGATCACAATAAACTGTGGAAAATTCTGAAAGAAATGGGAATACCAGACCACCTCACCTGCCTCTTGAGAAACCTATATGCAGATCAGGAAACAACAGTTAGAACTGGACATGGAACAACAGACTGGTTCCAAATAGGAAAAGGAGTACATCAAGGCTGTATATTGTCACCCTGCTTATTTAACTTCTATGCAGAGGACATCATGAGAAATGCTGGAGTGGAAGAAACACAACCTGGAATCAAGATTGCCAGGAGAAATATCAATCACCTCAGATATGCAGATGACAGCACCCTTATGGCAGAAAGTGAAGAGGAACTAAAAAGCCTCTTGATGAAAGTGAAAGAGGAGAGTGAAAAAGTTGGCTTAAAGCTCAACACTCAGAAAACAAAGATCATGGTATCTGGCCCCATCACTTCATGGGAAATAGATGGGGAAACAGTGGAAACAGTGTCAGACTTTATTTTTTGTGGCTCCAAAATCACTGCAGATGGTGATTGCAGCCATGAAATTAAAAGATGCTTACTTCTTGGAAAGAAAATTATGACCTACCTAGATAGCATATTGAAAAGCAGAGACATTACTTTGCCAACAAAGTCCGTCTAATCAGGGCTACGGTTTTTTCAGTGGTCATGTATGCATGTGAGAGTTGGACTGTGAAGAAAGCTGAGCACCGAAGAACTGATGCTTTTGAACTGTGGTGTTGGAGAGGACTCTTGAGAGTCCCTTGGACTGCAAGGAGATCCAACCAGTCCATCCTAGAGATCATTCCTGGGTGTTCATTGGAAGGACTGATGCTGAAGCAGAAACTCCAATACTTTGGCCACCTGATGCAAAGAGCTGACTCATTGGAGAAGACTTTGATGCTGGGAGGGATTGAGAGCAGGAGGAGAAGGGGACAACAGAGGCTGAGATGGCTGGATGGCATCACTGACTCAATGGACATGAGGTTGAGTGAACTCTGGAGTTGGTGATGGACAGGGTGTCCTGGCATGCTGTGATTCATGGGGTCACAAAGAGTCGGACAGGACTGAGCAACTGAACTGAACTGAACTTGGTTTTTAAGATAGTCAGACATAACTGAGCCTCTTCACTTCATGTGTACTTTATATGGTGAATCATTACATGTTTAAGAATATTATCTTCCATCTTCGAATATCTTCAATGGGTATAAAATCACAGGATCACTAGCTACATCAAAACACTGCATATTATTTCCTACTAACATTTACTTCTGAATGCTATTGCAAAGAAATTTAGAACAATTTTTCTTCTCTCTCACAATTTCCATTTTAAAAAGTCTGCTTTTTCTCCATTAATGAAGTTTATTTATTATATTAAGATATGCTTTATTATAAGCTTTAATGTTTATTTTCCTTTCTTTATGGCAAGAAGACTTTCCTTCCAAGGGATACTTTACCATTTTTTTATTTTTCATATTTTCTACTCAGGTACGATTGTGTGAATATTGGATTTCCTCTATTTTGTTTCCCACATTTATCATCTCCTCTATAATAGATTACTTTCATTCACTTTTCTATTTGTTTTGCATGATTTTCTTCAACATATTCGTCTTTATCCTGGTTTGTCTGCATGTGTATATGTGTGCATGTTTGTTTGTTTGTGGTATTTGGGAAAAATAGTAATGGGTAGAGTGTATTTGAAATACTGCCTGGCTATAAAAGAGGGTATTTTAAATTCTTACCCTAAGGATACATCTTTCCTCAGTTGGGACATATTACAAAAAGAAAAAAATTGACAAATTTTTTATATTATGACCTTTTCAATGCTTCAGATTATCTGTCTTTCACCCTCTTCACCTCTACCATTTCTTCTGGCTGAGAGGCTGGGACAGAAACAATAGAAATGACTTAATGACATGACTATTTTCTTGCCTTCCCCTTTGCCATTCTGCTGTTAATCTGCCTCTGAAGTCAATCTTTACCTCTCTCAGGGTAAATCTTATCACCTCAACTCACTTCCATTTTTTCCCTTAGTTCAAAGCAATCTGACTTTTCTCACTCTTCCATTGAAAGCTTTTTCACTGAATTCTAATTCTAATTCAAAATCTAGTGGGCAATTTTTAATCTGACACTTATTTGACCTGGTATACCTCTAAACAAAATTTTAAAAAAGGAAAAAAATTCTCTATCTTATATTATGATCTTTTTTTGGAGTGGGGGAGGGCAAGGAATAAAGATTTTATTCAGAAAACCAGCAAACTGGAAGATGGTGGGCTCAAGCTCCAAAGGACCATGTTGCCTGACTTAGAATTCAGACTCCTTTTTCACTGAAAGTGTAAAGTCAAACACTTCCTGGTTCCCATCAGCCTTTGGAGGGAAACGTGTCAATTTCTTCCTCCCTGCAGGCATTCACAGGTAGACCACGTCAGTATGTCACTTTTGTTAGCTCATAGGAATTTTAGCTTAAAATTTTAACTTAAAATTCTGGAAAAAAAAGTTCCCAGAGATGGGCCATTATATATAATTTAAGTTTATAGGCAACATCCCTTTAGTGATTAACTTGTAATAGAATATAAAAATTTCTTCCCTATTGCAGTTCCCCACTTTCAATGTCCATTCCACATTCTTGTGGAAAAAGGAATGAAGACCATTCTGCTGAATCAGTTCAGTTCAGTCCAGTCGCTTAGTCATGTCCGACTCTTTGTGTCCCCATGAACCGCAGCACGCCAGGCCTCCCTGTCGATCACCAACTCCCGAAGTTTACCCAAATTCATGTCCATTGAGTCAGTGATGCCATCCAACCATCTCATCCTCTGTTGTCCCCTTCTCCTCCTGCCCTCAATCTTTCCTAACATCAGGGTCTTTTCAAATGAGTCAGCTCTTCGCATCCGGTGGTCAAAGTATTGGAGTTTCAGCTTAAACATCAGTCCTTCCAATGAACACCCAGGACTGATCTCCTTTAGGATGGACTGGTTGGATCTCCTTGCAGTCCAAGGGACTCTCAAGAGTCTGCTGAATAGAGGTGATGAATATTTCTTAGACAGTCTTTTTATCTACAACTATTTGAACCTAATGAAATATCTTAGCACTCTGTTGTCTAATTTGTAATTGACCTTGGGGTTTTGGTTCCAGTTACCAATAGGTACACTGAATTCCTGTGTTATATATTTGGACAAAATTAAACAAATTGGTTGCCCCTTCTCCAGCTACAATGGAATCATCTACTTCAGTTGGACTTCCCTGGTGGCTCAGACGGTAAAGCATCTGCCTGCAATGCGGGAGACCTGAGTTCAATCCCTGGGTCGAGAAGATCCACTGGAGAAAGAAATGGCAACCCACTCCAGTACTCTTGCCTGGAAAATCCCATGGACGGAGGAGCCTGGTAGGCTACAGTCCATGGGGTCGCAAAGAGTAGGACACGACTGAGTGACTTCACTTTCTCTAGCTACAATGGAATCATCTACTTCAATTGGATAGGCAGACCTGTTGGCAAACTCATGAATGGTATAGTGCCCAAAGTTTTAATGTAATTGGCAACTGCTAGGTCTTTTAGCATTTATAGATTTTCCTTCCTGGGCAGATACCTGGAATGGCCTACAATACAGTAATTTAAAGATACTTAATTTAAACCTGCTTCTGGAAGCCACTGATCCATGGCAGGGCAACTGGCAAGGCCTTATCCCAAATTAAATATCTCAACATATTTCAAGTGACATTCCTTTTTAATGTATGGTTCATTTTCTTGGTTATTCCTCTTGGTTATGGCCTCCAGGACGAAAGTTGCTTTAATGCCTGAATTCAAAATCTGGGGATAATTTCCCTAAAGGAGGCTTTACCCACTTCAGAGATTTTCTGTGTCTGGGATATGCTTCCACCCATCCTAAAAAAGTGTCCACACAAACAAGAGCATGTTATCTGATTTTTTTGTAGTTCAAGGCATTTGAGTAAAGTATATTTCAGTCCGCAGTGGGCAGATTCCTCTGTGTTGAGTCCCCATCTGGGGAGATCTGACAGCAGTCTGAGTTGCGTTTTAAGACCTTGGGGGAAAGAACTCTGTCTCCTTTTCTGGGATTTTCAGGAGCTCCATCAGTCGGACTGAAGCACTCTGGTGGGCTTTTAAACTATTCTGGTGAAAAACTTCAGGGTAAAGTCTATCAGAAAATTAATCTGCTCATTCCCTACTATCAATTTTACCTGGGGCTCCTATGGGGAAAGAGGTGCCACAATCCAAGGAAGCCTTTGGGCCTCTTCCTTCAGAGTGTTCCTTTCTTTCTACCACAGGAGAGGCTCTCATCTTTTATTGTTTTTCTGATTTAGCCTAAGGCAATTGCTTTCCACTGTTCTCCTCCTTACCGTAGCACATTGTTCCTTCCCCAGCAGGGGCTTATCTCTTCTGGAAATCAAATGCCACTACCAGCAAAAAGTGGAGTTTTGTTTTGCATCTGCATTCTTCTATTGTTTTACCCTGCTGAATACTTTAAAAGCAACATCTACCACTGAGGCGGGTCCATTCCAAACATAGGGAGGCTTTCCAGGTAGTGCTAGTGGTAAATAATCTACCTGCCAATGCAGGAAACAGAGAAACATGGGCTCAGTCCCTGGATTGGGAAGATCCCCTGGAGGACGGCATGACAGCCCACTCCGGTATTCTTGCTGGAGGATCCCATGGGCAGAGAAACCTAGTGGGCTACTGTCCAGTTCTGCAAAGAGTCGGACATGACTGAGTGACTTTTTACGCATGCACACGTTCCAAATATGCCACCTAATTTTTGCAACTTTCTCTTGAAATCTGAGGCACTTTGCCCTGAAACATAAAGTTTACCATTCTAATATTTTCAAGGGTCTTGGGATCTACATTCGTGTGACACAGGCAGGTCTGAAATTCTTTTCAAAAATTCAGAAAGGTCTTTGTTTTGCTGATTTTCTTAAATATTTTTCAAACTCCTTTGCTTTGGTTTCCCTTTTCAAGGCCTGCCAAGAGGCTCTACTGTAGTAAGTAGTGCTCTAAGAAAGGCCTTCTTCCCTTACTGGGGTCCCAGGTCAGCTGGGGGCGCTGCCAAGTGGGCTTCAGGTGTAGAGGAGCCTCCCCATAGGAGGGCTGTAACTTTATAAGAGTTGCCATCTTGCCAGTTAAACAAGTCTGAAAAACTTGTTTCTGTTTGTCTGCATTTAGGCCCCCGACAAGATAACAGCATAACGGAACTTGCCCTGCTCTGGGAGTGGCTCCTAGCCGAAATTGGGCACCCTGTCAGGTCTCAGATGGTGATGCCAGGCCAAGTACCTCTGTCCCAGAATTAACACAGGATTTTCTAGTTGATCCCTATAAGGAAGGGAAGTCATGATCCGCAGTGGCAGGAATCCGGGTTGGATAGGAATGGGAGGTAGTGGAAGGGGTAGATATAGTGACATAGTCGCTGAAATGGCTGGGACATCTGGCTCAGCCAGAGGTGTTGGTTTGAAGCAACATATCCTCACTCTCATTCCCTTACTTTCTTCTTCTTATTTTCCCTGATAATAGTACAAATGCTTGCACATAAAGGATTTCATCATTCTTCCCTGCTTTTTCACAAAAATAGCTATAGAGTCATTCAAAAATCACTGTGAAACCATAGATCGTAATTGACCATCTAACTGTAAAAAGGATGGCTTTTTGCTTTGGCATCAACCAACTGGGATTAAAATGCTATTGAAGAAAAACTTGATTACTGTTGTGACAAACAATTGAAGATAATTACTAGAATGACTGATATCATTTGCGTGAAACTCAGGAGACCCAGATTCAATCCCTGGGTTGGGAATCGAACCAGGGTTGGGAAGATCCCCTGGAGAAGAGAACAGATACCCACTCCAGTATTCCTGCCTGGAGAATTCCATGGACAGAGGAGCCTGGTGAGCTATAGTCCATGGGGTCACAAAGAGCTGAACAGCACTAACAGTACTAACACCACAACACCAGAATTTTAGGAGTTCAATGTAATTTCTAGAATGTGTATATTAATAATGTTTACCCATGTGAAACAATCTAAGAAGTCTTGTCATCACTCATTTGACAATGCCTCCCATGCAATTTAACACACCAAATAAGCCCATATCTTAATATTCCTCTTACTGAGATGGAAAGAAAACAAATAATTTGAGATGTTCTAGGGCCCACTCCAGTACTCTTGCCTGGAAAATCCCATGGGCGGAGGAGCCTGGTGGGATGCATTCCATGGGGTCGCGAAGAGTTGGACATGACTGAGCGACTTCACTTTCACTTTTCACTTTCATGCATTGGAGAAGGAAATGGCAACCCACCCCAGTGTTCTTGCCTGGAGAATCCCAGGGACGGGGGAGCCTGGTGGACTGCCGTCTCTGGGGTCGCACAGAGTCGGACACGACTGAAGCAACTTAGCAGCAGCAGCAGCAGCAGCAGGGACCTCTGAAAAACTCTAAAGTTAGCCAGAGGTCAAATGAATTCCACTCACCACTTGATCTTTTAGAAGTTTGCCAAAAATAGTTTTAAAATTTTCCATTATCTTTTATTGTCATATTTGCCATTATGATCTTTTATCGTCACTGTGACATCACAATGGCAAATACAGATCACTTAAAGAAACAATTACCAACAGCAGTTCAATATTTTAAGAAAACTTTGTACTCTTAGAGAACTGAATTCAAGTTTTGTACCACTTTACCTTTAAGATTTATTTTCTTAATTAAGTTCGACCTTATCTTAGAACTTAGTTCTAAGATAAAATCTGGAGAGACTATTCTAGATAGACATTCTCAAAACATTATTCCCAAAATGTTTACCCCTAAAACTCTTTACTTCATTTACCTCTATTTTATGCACTGTTATTTTTCTTGCAGGCAAACTTTGAAACAGGAATAAAAGGTATTATTTGATTTCTAGTAAACTTTTACAATAAAAGTATTATACTTAATGCTGATGCCTCTAAAGATATATCTGTGTCAAAATAAGCTTAAGCTAACTTCAGCATCAGATATTAATTCAATACTGAGTATTTCCTAAATCATGTGAATCTGAAACTCATTCTCTCGTTTCTTTTGTATTTGAGTCTGCTGCTGCTGCTGCTGCTGAGTCGCTTCAGTCGTGTCCGACTCTGTGCGACCCCATAGACGGCAGCCCACCAGGCTCCCCTATCCCTGGGATTCTCCAGGCAAGAACACTAGGGTGGGTTGCCATTTCCTTCTCCAATGCATGAAAGTGAAAAGTGAAAGTGAAGCCGCTCAGCCTATAAATACTTAATTTCCTTTATGCCCATTAAATAGAGCTATTTTACAAATTAGTTTTGCCAATGCCACACATGTATAACACATGCACAAACACAAGGACCTTATAGTTCCCATTCTAAAATTTTAGCCATAAATCAGCTATTACAATGTAAAACCCATCAATTATAGAAGAGATTGGATTCAAATTTGGCTTCTGGCACATGAGACAAATCAAAGTCACCTGTCTACAATGCTAAGCCCTTTTTACTAATATTTATGGAAATGACACTTCTATTTGTAGCTTCTGGTGATTTTAGGAACCAAGAGAGCTATTCTTCCTTGAAATGTCCCACTCTTGGACAAGAACAGATGACTTTTTTTTTTTCCTGTTCATTTCCCCCATTTGATAGCAGTAAGCATTTTACGTATCACAGAATTGATTTGGCTGTAAATGGAGAAATTGATTTTGGCCACACAAAATGAAACAAAAATCCAAAGAACAAACAGAAAATCCTAAATAAGACTGTCAAATTCAGTCTTGGGGTTTTATATATACCAATGATACAGGAGACTATAAACAGTTAACACAGCAAGAGCAGAAGTACATGGTGCACAGGGTCCCAAGATAACCCTTCCTAAACTCCCTAATAGGCACTGCTGGCCTCACACTGTTACAATATCATTTTCCTCTCACCCATGGGTTCATAGCTGTAATCAGATCCCTTACCCAAAATGCACCTCAGAGGACTTTCTTTAGGGATAGTTGAAACATTCCTCCCTTTTCAAGATACCTAAAATACAAACAGATGCTAGCATCCAAAAAAAACCAACAGACTTGTTTGCAAATCAGGTAGAAGTCCAACAACTCTTTCCTCTCTCCAACAGGGTACTCCACAAAACAAACTGGCTTATTCCAGAGAAAAAAAACCCAAATGGAGAGATAATAAACTTCCTGGCTGTACATACCAGAGAGAGGTGCCCTACCGTGTAGAGTGTTGAGGGCTCTCAGTTGTCAAATTCCTTGCTCCAACTGCCAAGTGTTGGGCAGCTGATAGTGCTTTGGGAAATTTTGGAGGGCAGATCCTCAGGACAAATGGCTACCCTAATATTCCCCAATCAGGGCCAGCTGGATCCCAAGGATCCCAAGCAGCAAGGATCCTGGCTGGAGTCACCAAAATTTGTTACCTAGACTAAGCCAATACTGCTCGCCCCAAGACAGGCCAGTAATCGAGAGGTGAGCTGTTAGGGCAAGGAAAACAATGTTTTTCAGACAGCCAACAAACCAAGAAGATGATGGGCTTATGCTCCAAAGAATCACCTTATACTTATTATCTTAATGACACAAATATCCTCTAGTCACTTAAAACTTTAACCTAGAATTTATTTTTGATTCCTAGCTTTCCATTAGTTCTTCATTATCCAAACCTGTTTTCCCAACTCTGACAATTCTAAATATTTCCTGCTACTTCTTATCCCATAGGCAGACTATCTTTAAAGCAATGGTTAAAAGCAAATATATATACATGTCAAGCATGCATGCCTATATGTGTGAGTATCCATGTACATACACACACACAAAGTAAAGTTCATGGTTGATCAATGTGCCCAAAGCTTCACAACTAGAAAACCTAGAAAGTTAACATTCAGCATAAAACTAAGTACTGTATTTTATAACTAAGAACAGGTGGCTTTGTTTTTATGTGTATGGCGAAGGCTGGAGCATCATAATCTTTTCTGTGTCTGGGAAGGTGTAAATGTAACCTGCTTCTCTCAGCCTTCTTGAAGGATGTCTTAGATCCTCTACATTTTTCACTTGGAAAGTTCCAGCAGAATTTAATCTATTTCAGTCATTTTCCAGAGTCCATGATTATAGCACTATGATCCTGTTGTGCTGATGTTTAAAATATTTCAATTCCATCCATTTCTTGATAAAATAAAACAAAAATGTGTAACACATTATTTACATCTTTCTTAAACTGACCTGTGTATACTTTTCCCGCCTAATCTGCATGCATACCATGCTACTGCTAATCAAATTATTTACAATTCTCCAAAAAGCACCTAGCTCGCTCTCACCATCCTTTCGACCCTATAGACGGCAGCCCACCAAGTTCTTCTGTCCATGGGGATTCTCCAGGTAAGAGTACTGGAGTGGATTGCCATGCCCTCCTCCAGAGGATCTTCCCAACCCAGGGATCGAACCCAGGCCTCTTGCATTGCAGGTGGATTCTTTACCCTCTGAGCCACCAGGGAAGCCCAAGAATACTGGAGTGGGTAGCCTATCTCTTCTCCAGGGGAATTTTCTGACCCAGGAATTGAACTGGGGCCTCCTGCATTGCTGGCAGATTCTTTACCAGTGGAGCTACCAAGGAAGCTCCTCAGACTGACCTGGGACCCTTCTGATAGACAGTATTCTCGGGAGTTCTCCATTGGTTTGGCTGAGACTTTGCCAGATCTGAATTGCAGTGTGAGGCTCTTTGCTCAACTTTTCTTTTTCTTCTCTTTCTTTCCACAGGTGTCTAATCTTCATAATCTGAGGGGTTTTCCTGCTCAATCCTGTTTTACCACACTTTTATTTTTCACAGGCATTATCTTTGTCCCATCTTTTCTCCCCCAGGCCCCAAAATCTCACATGCACTTAACTTTGTCTCAGTGTTTGTTTCCTGAAGGATCCAGACTGACATGGTTTCCTACCTGAAATATCCTATTCTATTTTCCACTCTAGCTAATCAAAAATAATCTTAATTTCTGAAGGCTGTAGGATGCTGGGCCTGCTTTGTGTGTGAAATGTGCAGTTGGATAGGACCCTGTACTCTGAGGTGCCATGACTGGCTTAATACTTTTTTATTGTGATCTTGAAATTCTGAATATTTCCGAACATGGGATTCCAAATTGCCATTTTGTATTGGTATCCCAAATGTATGTAGCCAGTCCTGCATCACTTTCTGCATTAAAAACTTATTTTTAAAATAAGATTAAAACCTAGTATATACTCTTTTCTCATGAATACCTCAGTTCTTTTGAGTCATTTGCTTCACACTGGTTTCTGATGTTGATGCCTCTTTTGTATTAAAGTTATATCATTCTTTCCTTTTATACTTTAATTTGGTTGGGAAAATGTGTGTTTATCTTATTCTCTAACTAGAATGCAACTTCCGAGGTCACATTTGAGCTTACTTGATATTTTGCATAGAATTGTCAAGTAAACATACAGAAATGTCTGTAAATATTTTCTAAATAAATGACACAAAATCCCCTTTATGTGAAAAGAGAGAACACAGATTTAAACAGTGACAAGCTTAGTGTGTGTAATCACACTATAGCCTATCAGGCTCCTCTGTTCATGGGGTTATCCCAGGAAGAATACCAAAGTGAACTGCCATTTCCTACTCCAGAGGACCTTCCTGACCCAGGGACTGAACCCTCATCTCTGGCATCTCCTACTTAGGCAGGCAGATTCTTTACCACCGAGCCACCTGGAAAACACAAGCTTAGATGTGCTACCAAATAAAACTTGATGCTCTATAACTCATCTGGGCTTCCCTGGTGACTCAGATGATAAAGAATCTGCCTGAAGTGCAGGAGACCCAGGTTCAGTCCCTGGTTCGGGAAGATCCCCTGGAGAAGGGAAAGGCTGTCCACTCCAATATTCTTGCCTGGAGATTTCCATGGACAGAGGGGCCTGGCAGGCTACAGTCCATGGGGTCACAAAGAGTTAGACATGACTAAGGGAGTAACACACACATAACTCATTTATTCTTCCCAGCTACTTCATGGAGTAGTATGAAAACCTAATGAAAACTTGTACAACTCACTAAAACTGTTTCCTTTAATTTAAACACTCATTTCAGTTTAAAATAACTAATTTGAGATAAATTCTCAATCATTGAAAGTTCTGTTAACCTTTAATGTCTCTGTCTCTCTGGGAGAATTCAATTTGTCCTTCTGGAAATAAGATAACAGCCCTGATAAACCTAAATAACAACTACAATACAAATTTCTATGTGTCTTAGAGTTATAATCTCATTTATTCTTCATAAAATTTCTATAAAGGTGTTACTATTGCTAAGTCTCTCAAGGGAATGAATTACAGTTCAGAGAGTTTAAACAATTAGCAAAAGGAATTAGGAAATTGCAAACCAAGTCTGATTGCCCCAAGTCTGCAGTCTAAACTCATATAGTTTTATCTCAGAAATAAATATTTACCTGACACTTGTCTAGCAAAAGGTACAACTTTCTCCATAGATGTGTTTCTTTTCAAACACAAGTGGGAAAAACATTTTGAAATGCCCATTGGAGTCCACATGTCTGAGAACATGAGACAAATCTCAAACAGGAAATTTAAAAGAAAAGCATTAATTAATTGGGCAAGAGATATTTTCTACTCTCAGACCAACACAAGCACTACATATTCCCCTTATACTTCAGATTACCTGAGAGACTTATCTACTGAAGACAGCCCTCATCTAAACAAATGGCCATAGCCTTGAGAGCTTCCACAGCTGATATGCAAAGATGGCTGGGATTCAAGGCAATGCAAAATGTGCTGCAGGAAGCTTTCAAAGTACAAATGAACCCATTTATTATGTCTGTGATAAAGTAGCATGTTTTGCCTTGTATAATATTTCTCATGTTTCCATAAACCATAGTTTAACATCCTTTTGGAAGATTAGAACTAGAAGTCATTCCTAGTGCTAACAAATACTTTGATTGAGAGGTATAACTGCTCTATTGGGCCTCACAACTTGGCAGCTGGTTTCTTCAATTACACTTTTTAAGTAGAACAAAACTCTGAAAGCAAGCAAACCCTTGACCCTGAGTCCTGCAATGGGATTGGACATGCTGTGCTATCTCCCCAAGGCACATTTCCTTAAGCAAAAGTGTGTTTTTGCAGATGGTTACATCTGGTTACTTATTGCATCAGAAACAATTACATTCTCTTTTCTGGTTCCTATAGGCCAGCTATCTAAAATTAAATTAAAATATACACATTTTTGTAAAGAAAACAGATGATTTAAATAGATCATGATAACTAATCATTCTTTCTGAAAAACATGCTACAGTCGGCGTAAATTCAGTGAAACCTCAGCAAGGGTGTTTCATGTGTCATGATTTTAGTTTTACTGAATTTGAATTGAATTTTTTAATATATATAATAGGGGAAAATAATATCTTACCTTTTCTTGGATTATAGATCTTCTTTTCTATTTCAAGCAGGTGTTGGCTGTTTTTGTCTCTGCCCTCCCACCCTCCCCAAGTTAGAATCAAAGATACTTTCTATGTGCAGGCTTAACTCTATCTCATATGTGGAAAATGGACCTGACTAGTGTGCAGGTCAAAATCTGTCAAGTATTGGCACTATTGGCAATGTCACATGGTGCAACCTACTAGCACTCAAGGCATTCCTAAACAATGCAGGCCATAGCCAAGTATACTCTTGAATTGGTCGATATGTCAAAGATGCAAATCTGATGTTTCTGGGATGAACTATGTACAGATGTATACCCACAAGTCAGTATTAGACACCTGGATGTCATGTTCTTGAGGGATTTTGAATATCAGTTTTTCCCCAATTCTTTATTTATGCCTTTTATTCCTTTCTTGGTTATAGCTCTTAAATTTTAAATTATACTTAATACCAGATCTCATGCATTTGCTAGTGATCCAGAGGTGTCCTAGAACTTTTTTTTTTTTTTTTTTTAACCAAAACTTCCCTGGTGACTCAGACAGTAAAGAATCTGCCTGCAATGTGGGAGACCTGGGGGTTGAGAAGATCCCCTGGAGAAGGGAATGGAAACCCACTCCAGTATTCTGGCCTGGAGAATTCCATAGACAGAGCCTGGCAAGTTACAGTCCGTGGTGTTGCAAAGAGTCAGACAACTAAGAGACTAACATACAATGAATACTAGCATTTTTATAAAGTGGGTGGCCATTTTTATGGCAGTCCCTGAAACTACAAATTCGATCCAAAATGCAGCTTGATATTTTTCACTAATTTATAATGTTCTAATAATAACTTTCTAAAAATAAAAACTTAAAATTTTAATAATTCAATTAAGAAGCAACATTTAGGTTGAAACAGGCATTGTATCAATACCTTTGAAAGGATCAATTGATTCAATTTTTCTATAATGTAACACTTTTTTTTCATATGCAATCATCATCTTCATATATTCTTGGAAGTATGAGTCCTTGAGCAAGAAATCCACTCTTTAAACTTTCATCAAGTTATCAAAACTTCTTAACAGTGAGAAATAAAGGGAAAATGAGTCTTACATACAACTTGTCCGTATTCTTACAACCTTCACAGTCAGACAGTTTTAAAGACTAAAAGAATTATAATCATCTGAAAAAAAAAATCAAAAGAAAAGTAACTTTTTTGCCCCAGCTTCAACTGTTTTGTTCATTTACTTATTTTCTCTCTTTTATTCTTTGATGCGTGTGCATGCTCAGTGGTATCTGACTCTTTGCGACTCCATGGACTGTAGCCTTCCAGGTCCCTCTGTTCACGGAATTTTCCAGGCAAGAATACTGGAATGGGTTGCCATTTCCTACTAGAGGGGATCTTCCTGACTTAGGGACTGAACCTGCTTCTCTTCCATCTCCTGCATTAGCAGGCAGATTCTTAACTGCCGTGCCATCTGGAAAACCCCTGTTTTTCTTTACATTTCGTCTAATTATTATTGTTTTTTCTTTTCATTCTTACTCTATTCTCTCTACCTCTTCTTCCTGCTGGATGTGCTTCCTTCTATTTTAAGTGTCAAACAAAATGACGTAAATGCTGTGAAGCGCTGAGAAAGTAAGTGCAAAGAATTTCTGAGTTAGAAGCATACTGACAGTTTATAAAATGTTTTAACAAATATATTTTCCTCTTTGAATTTCATTTTGTTTTATTGTTGCTCATGATGTAAAATGAGAAATATCCAATTCCACTAAAAATTGTTTTAGGAAAAAATAGTCAATCCAACTTTAATGGGCAAAATTTTGAAAAAATAGTTAATCCAACTTTAATGGGCAAAATTTTGTTTCAGTTTCTTCTTGAAAGCTTTTCCCAAAGTTAGGTTCAACACCACGGTCTTTTCCTAAGTCTGCCCTAGAACTGTAATAGGTTGTTTGTGAAAAAAGCATAGATCTTCTCCCTTCCTAGTTAAGTAACTTTAGCAAATGGTCTTGTCTAGATAAATGGTATAGACCCAGCAACATTCTTATGAGCATCAAGTGAGATAACACAAATATAGTTCCAAACATCTAGATGCTAAATACATGTTCATTTCCTTCCCCCTTATTTAGTCAACATGTTTGTTTAGTACTGATAAGATGACAAAATTAAGGAGGGAAAGAGGGCTTTTTTTAAAATTTACTTACCTATTATCTGAGTTGTATAACTGATTTCATGGTCGCAGGTACAAAATCCATTATTTGGGTATTGCTTCAAAATTCACAAAATCATTTTACATATCATCTTTCTCATTTTATTTAAATAGAATTATGAAGTTAATTAGGTAAATTTTATGATTTATAAATGGAAAAAGTGGGTCAGAGTGGTTACATTGTCATAGTTAGTAGTTCACAAACTGAATCCAAAAGCTAGGATTTTTAAAATTATTTTTTATTGGACTATAGTTGCCTTACAATTTTGTGTTAGAAATAGATGGGGAAACAGTGTCAGACTTTATTTTGGGGGGCTCGAAAATCCCTGTGGATGGTGATTGCAGCCATGAAATTAAAAGATGCTTACTCCTTGGAAGGAAAGTTATGAGCAACCTAGATGGTATATTCAAAAGCAGAGACATTACTTTGCCGACTAAGGTCCATTTAGTCAAGGCTATGGTTTTTCCTGTGGTCATGTATGGATGTGAGAGTTGGACTGTGAAGAAAGCTGAGCGCCGAAGAATTGATGCGTTTGAACTGTGGTGTTGGAGAAGACTCTTGAGAGTCCCTTGGACTGCAAGGAGATCCAACCAGTCCATTTTGAAGAAGATCAGCCCTGGGTGTTCTTTGGAAGGAATGATGCTAAAGCTGAAGCTCCAGTACTTTGGCCACCTCATGTGAAGAGTTGGCTCTTTGGAAAAGACCCTGATGCTGGGAGGGATTGGGGGCAGGAGGAGAAGGGGACAACAGAGGATGAGATGGCTGGATGGCATCACTGACTCGACTGGATGTGAGTCTGAGTGAACTCCGGGAGTTGGGAAGCCTGGCGTGCTGTGATTCATGGGGTCGCAAAGAGTCAGACGCGACTGAGCGTCTGAACTGAACTGAACTGGCACATAATAATTGTTTTATGAGTTTGCTGTTATTATCATTGCATAAGCTAGAAAGAATTATAAGAGGAAATCTGATGGAGAATAATAGAAATCCATCAGATATGAGATATAAACATTCTTATTTATACCTCTCAATGAAAGATGCATATTAATTAAATTTTACAGTTGAGTAAATTTATGCTCATAAAACAGGTGGCACAATGGTAAAGAATCTACTGCCACCTCAGGAGATGGAGGAGTTGCTGGTTCAATCCCTGGGTTGGGAAGATCCCCTGGAATAGGAAAGGGCAACCCACTCTTGGATATTTGCCTTGGAGCATCCCATAGACAGAGGAGCCTCATGGGGTACAGTCCATAGGGTCACAAAGAGTTAGACATGACTGAGCAGCTAAGCAGGTGTGCAAAAATTTTTAAAAAAGTAAAATGATCATTCAAGTTCATGCAACCAATATTACATGTAAGATACATGTAAAAAAGGGGTTTAAATCCAAATCTCTGTTTAAAGCCCATGTGCCTTCCACTATAACACACAATGTCTCTTAATCTAGTATTTTACTTTTCACATGAATACAGGAGGGTCAAGGGAGAAAAAATATCTATGAGTCCTAGGAATGATGTCTAGTTAATAACTAGCCTAAGCTAGGACCCAGGACTCCTAAATCAGAGTTCAGTGCCTACATGAAATCAGGCTATGAGCTAAATAGCTGTTTTGTTTTGTTTTAATTGTCCATGATCTCATGTTACTGTCACTGTTTTATATGTTAAAAACTTATTGTAGAGAATAAGGAAAGAGAAGCATTTTTAAAATTAATGAGACACTTGTTCTCTTTATCTACAAATCCTAATAAAACGACAGGCAGACTGATACATAATTCATAGAAGCTAACAAATTACAGTGCATTTGCAAAAATGACCTGTTCTTTCCTACTTATTTTCTGTGTGGTACATTAATGTCAAAAATAACATACTGATAAATATAGGCAGCATAGAACAACAAACAATATTGGAGTAATGTATTGATATAACCTATGCCAGAAATGCTAGCAGAGCAATTAGAGGGCTCACACAGTTCGAAAATGAAGTCAAAAGGTCAACCAAGCTTTTATTTCAGCAAATATTATTTCATGCTTGATATTCTTTTTATGGCAAGGATTCAATTATTTATTACTAGAAAGAATAATCAAATATTAAAATTCTTTTTGTAAATCCTGGAAAATGGACATTGTTCAGGCTTTCAAGAATCACATGAAGACATTAAGTAGATAGACTTATACCACTATGGTATGCATCTGTAAGAAATGCAAATTATTGTAACCCCAAGTATAATATTCAAAATGGCAGCTTTCCAGATCTTCCCCTGGAAAAGACTGTGTTAGGTGAGAGGGAAAGGATTGCAGGTAAGAAGAAAAGCATTCTTTTCTGAAGGTTAAAGGGTATAGTTTGACCTTCATCATTGCTTTTCAGTTCTGGGATGAGAACCCACTGATGACATGATTAACTAGACAGATTATGGATATCTCAGACAAAATTACCGACTCTGAGACATTGAGGGAAAAAAAACAAAACAGAAACAAAAGAATCATATAATAAAAATTAAATAAGATACTTGGAGTCCTTGGAAGCAAGGTTTATATTAATAAAACTTGTAATAAAGAGAAAATGGGCAAATTTTTATATTTTTCACATAATAATATCCTGTATAACATGTGGTTGTAAAAATGCCAATGGATATGGTAACTGTAAGGTAGGATTCTTCGCTGTGTATGGTACTTGCATGCATGGATATTCATTTCCCTGTTATTACTCTCCTTAAGTGGTCCTTATCTGACAAGTGTGCTTCCTATTTAACATAATATTCCCCATGCAAATCAAAACTAAGAGCCTCTTGGCATTACAAAGACAGAATGGCCATAGATTAAATCAGAATTCAAATACTAAAAAGAGCAGATATCATATATGTATGCATTAAATGCATTAAAATTGTTAGATATATTTTAAGAATGTTTTAAAAATAACAGAGATATAGATTTCTAAATTCAAAATTCTAAGGTTTGTCCATATCCATGTTCACAGACACTCATTGTCTGGGAGTATCTGAATATCCTTTTGGTAAAATCACACAAATAGAATCAGTTGATCAATCAATCAATCAATATTAATTAGTGTTTTTGATAATCAAGAGAAAGTGCTACATGATGTGAGTAAATAATGACCTAAATTTTCCTCCCTCCTCTTGAGGTTATCTACCAGTCCTTTGGGAAGATAGAGCATATGCATTAAAAGTAGAGTCTAGTGAAATCAGGATCAGCAACCAAAAATCCTATTACTAGGTCCTCTAAGGTAAAGAGAATATTGCTTTGGAAGTTAGCATTAGCCAGGCTACGGTCCATGAAGTCACAAAGAGTTGGACATGACTGAGAGAAATTAGAAGGCTCACACAGTTAGGAAATGTTGGGGACACTTCTTTGGGTGAGATGGTGTATTAATTTCACATTTTGCTATAAAAATTCTCACATATTTAGCAGCTTAAAACAATATAAACTAATTATCTTACAGCTTTAAAGATTCTAGAGGACCTTCCTGACCCAGGGATTGAGCCTGGGCCTCCCACATTGTAGGCAGGCGCTTTACCATCTGAGCCACCAGGGAAGTCGTTTTAAAGATCAGATGCTCAAAACGGGTTGTACAGGCTAAAAACTAGTATGCGTATGCCTAGTTCCTTCAGGGAAGAATCCATTCTATTTCCTTTCCCAGTTTCTAAAAGTTGCCTGCCTTCCTTATCCCAGAGCCCCTTCCTCCAGCTCTGAGACACCGCCACTACACCCTCTGCTCTGACTTCACAGCTCCTCTCTGATTTGATCCTTTTGCTTCCATTGTGTAAGAACCTTTGTGATTATATTGTTTTCACCTGGGAAATGTGGGATACTCTTTCCATCCCAAGACCCTTAAACTTAACCCTATCTGCAAAGTTCTTGTTGCCATGGAAGGTAATATATTTACAGGTTCTAGGGATTCAAATGTGGAAATATTTAGGGAACCATTTTCTGTCTACCACAGATGAAAATGCATCCTAAGTGGTATAAAATTAAGTGCCCAAGTCCTACACTATGATACTACTCAAAAACTCTAGAAGTCATGCTTTTTGAAGGAGGGTCATTTTAGGAAGTTGTGTAAATCCAGCTCCTATTTTGAAAGAAATGAGTGTAGTGTGGGTTTCTAAAACTTTTGACAATGATCCATTGTTAAAAATAAATTCTTTACAATACAGTTCATGTGGCTGTGGGTGTGATGTGACAGTTTCATGAAACAATTCACAGTCGAATAAGAATCTAATATTTTCTATAGTTATCCCTTTTATTTATAACAATGTGTAGATCATCAAGTTTATTGTGCTTTTATCAATAAAAGATCTAGGTAATTAAAAGTGTAAAGTATCTACTGATTTTTTAGGTAAAGCAGGTACATGTATCAGAGTATAACAAAAGATTCAAATACATTATTTAAGGGGAACCTTAAAATGTTAGTATACGCTGGCACTCAGAGCAATGGGTAGAGTAGTCCAAGCAAAGGAGACAAAACCTAAAACGATTACACAAGGTGGAATAGCCAGGAAACTTCAGTCCTAAGAGTTCAAGATGCGGCTGAAAAATAGTGTACAGTTGGAAGCTATTAAAGAGAGGAGGCAAACAAAGAAGTCAGAAAGATGCACAAATAATTGTGGCCTGTTTGAAGGCTTTCTTTCATTCAGGATGTACCAGCTGTGAGGTCCAGTTAGATCCCATTGGGAATCAGTAATGAATGAAAAGACAATGAATTTGCTCTCATGAAGGTCATAACCCAGTAATTGACTTATCCTTTAAACAATGATAAGAAATTTAAACTTTATTATGTAGGTAAAGGTTATGTCACTAGAAATTATTATAAGAAAAAAAAAACACACAATGAGGTTTGTGTTTTAAAGAAACTTATACTTCAGTATGGATTTAGTGTATACAGGTGAAAACTTTTGTTTAGCAAGAAATAGAACTAAGGGTATATGGTGAGAGTGGCAGAAGATGAGGTGGTTAGATAGCATCACCAACTCAATGAACATGAATTTCAGGAACCTCCAGGAGACAGTGGAGGACAGAGGAGCCTGGTGGCATGCTACAGACCATGGGGTCACAAAAAGTTGGACGTGACAGCGACTGAACAACAACAACTGTATTAGAGGGGATAGACTTTTAAAATATTAATAAGATACAATTCTGCCGGGGTCCAGCCCTGGTGGATCCAGGGAATTCGAAGGTGGGGACGGCGTCAGCGTCTTTGGAAAAATACATATTTAATTACAGATATATAGAGAGATTAGAAACGGATAGTGTAGTAGGAAGATTAGTGGAGAAAAAGAGGCTGAATAACTTGGATTACGTGGAATAACATCCATGCTCCAGATGGGAATTCAGCCAGAAAAACAGGGAGCAAGAAAGAAACGACATGGGGGAATCAGTCTTTCCGGAAACTGATCCCATTTTCTTTATTTTTAAGTTTGCTTATATACCTTTTGTTACACATAGGGATGAATACAGAGCCACACGGGGTCAGCAGTCCTGACCTTTATGAAAATCAGGTGCTTCACACAAATGTATAAAAAAAAGGTCTTAGGGATATTACATCATCGTCTGGCCATGAGTGAGACCTGCTGACATTTTATGATCCTTTCTTTCTGATAACCAAAAACTTATTTCTTCCAAGGGTGTTTTTTCTTAAACCAGGCACCACCCTCCAAATAGTTACATTCCTATAGGGTGAGGGTGTAGTGAGTTACAGTCAAGAAAGGAATCTATTTAACCCAAGGTTAACATGATTAATCTTAAAGGTTAATACTTATTTCTCCTATATGCTTAAAGGTTAATGCTTATTTCTCCTATATGCTAGTTATATTCATTATAAGGGCAGGGAATATGGAGATTTAGCAGCAAACATCAGCCCAACAAATGAAAATCCTCTCACCAATGTTCCCCTTAAGAACTATTTAGTCTTAAGATAGTGATAAATTTACATTTTTACATAGCGAGGACACAGTGATTTATAACAAAGCACAGTGATCTATTACAAAAGAGAAAATCCATTAACTCAAAAAGTCCAGTATTGCTAACCTTAAAACTACTATATTTCCTTTTCTATATTCCAAATACATTGATTAATATATTCCCAGGTGCCTAAGGATATGGAGGCCTGGCGGCAATCATTGACTCAACAAGAAGAAAAAGCCCTATGCTAATTAAGACTCTCAAAATACTCCAAAACTCTCTGTGCTGTTTATGGTTAAGAGGCAGTAAACAATCATGTGGCAGGAGTACGGATAATCCTGTCACACAAGCTAGTCTGTCAGCAGAGAGGTTTGACCTTAGACATCTTTGTCCCACCCAGAGCAGGGAATTAGCAGCAATTATTGACACAACAAATGAAAAACCCTTCACCAATATAATTCCTAACCAACCCACTATACTAATAATTTCCAACTCCACAAAAGAATTTGCCTTTAGAAAGTCTAAAACATCTCGTGCCTCTCAGGTTGCGAGGCTGTAAACAATCATATGTGGCCGGAGGAACCTATACAGGCGGGCTAGATAACCTTCAGAGGAGTCCGTAAGCTGAAACACTCTTGTCACACCCAGGAATTTTTATTGCCTTGGAGCTGCACGTTACTCCTTCTCCAAGAGAAACAGTTATGGGGGAGAGCATAAAACAGACTCTGGTTTTGGGGTAGATGCTCGGGAACAGGGGGTTTCCTGAGGCTTGATCACGCCTTTGCGTATGCCAAGCCTCCTTCCTCATGACCCTTGCCATGGGCGGAGTTCCTCACGCTGGCCCCCGGCACAATTCATGATTTGGAGGTTAGATATGAAAGTTATGAGAAAGGAGAAATGGATGTTTATTTCTATATACTTAATTTTAGTAACTGGGTGTAAGGAATCACCAGTCAATGAAGAAGGGCATACATATTAAAAGCAATTTTAGGATAATGGATACTAAGTCACTAATTTAAAAAATCAAATGATTACATACAGAAAATGGAAGAATATATAGATCTGGGCTACAGGAAAGAATTGGGACACTGATTATGCATTGTTAATCTGTAGGTGATATTTTAACCAATGAAATTAGGATAATTCACCCAGGAAAATATGCAGAAAAAGGAGAGAAGAAAGGAGATTCATAGATAGCAGCGTTTAAAGGATGATCGGAATGGGATATTACACAGAGAATCTTGTAATGGGAGTAGAGTTTTAGTAAATAACATAGTTGCATGATTAAAAAAAAAGTTTTGAGATTATATGGAGTATAGTAATATATATCTTATTAGAAGATAAGAAGTGAAGAATGTCAGCTCAACTTGGTTATCAGGATATCTCTGGTAGCATTAGTTGAAGTGAAGGCTCAGAATATTGAAGGCAGTGGACAGATTTTAGTGGTCTGAGGAACAACAGAGTAAAGGGTGTTGAAGATGGTCACTGCAAGCTACAGTTTCCATAAGCCTGTTCATAAAGGAAAGAAAAGAGGGCATTGCTCCAAGAAAGCACAGTATAGAAGGTTTTGGCTTTTAAGAGGAGAGCACTTAGAAGCATTTTTATTTTAGGAAGAAAAATGTGAGAGTCAGATTAGAAGTTTTTAATGAAGTGGATAAATGGTACAGTGAGAGCAAGAGGAAAGAATGTATATTGTGGAAAAAATGGCCCCTTGCCCTTCCTATTATAGTGTATTCTATTTGTATAGTAAAAACAAGATATCTAAAATGACTTACATTTTAAAAACCTGAGTCCAATTGATTGTTCATAGTAGAACTAGAGAGCTTTCCACAAGGGCAATTAACATAAACAGGCCTGTGATACTCCTGACTTTGCAAGGTAATTAACACAGCAGGAAATGCATTCTGGGGCAGACAGTTCCTAGAAGAGTGGGTGGAATCCTAATGGGAGACTGAGGAAGAGTAAGCAAGTTAATAATTTCAGTCTGTATATAGCTCTCACATCATTAAACTCTCAAAGTTATTTTTAAAAGGGCAACAACCTGAAGAGAAATTTTTACCTTTCCTTCAGTTTCTTCAGGGGCCTGGGCTTTCATTATTACTGTTGTTTTTGTCTGATAGTGGTGTTTATACAGATTTTCTAAAATAGTCTAAAAGCCAACCTAATTACTTGCTTTGCATAACTTACCTAGTTACTATTTAAGCAATAATGACCTTCAGACTGGATATTTTCTTGGTATTATGACCAATGGAAAGCTTTGGTGGTCTCAGGTAAAGCTAGGGGCCATTAATAGAGACTGTCATTAACAGTGTGAAAATGACTAACTGAAAGGTCATTAGTGTGATTATAAATCATAACAAAGTAAAGAAAAAGGCAAAGAATTCAAAAGTTACAAGCTGAACATCAAGTTGCCATGGATACTGTAATTTCCTAGATACAGAAACCCAGAATACTAACCAAAGGAAGACAATTGTCAATTCTCATTTTCCATTTAGGGTTATACTCGCTGTTTAAATACACACGTTGGTCCGTAGAAACTGAAATAACTAACATTCCTGCTGCATGAAGGTAAGAATCTTTGCACTGAAGGGGACCTAGGGAGGTTATTCATTCCAATTTCTACTATTATAATTATGACAAGCTGAACTATCGTAACATCATCTTACTTTACAGGTATCCAAAGAAGGAAAGTATAGACATCTTAAGTAGGGGTGGATCCAGTTTTGTGGAGCCTAAGGCTCACAGAATATGAAGATTACTTTGAAAAGAAAATAAATCTAAATTACTAATATAAAATATCCATTTTGTCATGTTTCTGACACAAGAAAAAATGTGACAGAGGCAAGCATTCTACTGATTGCAATTAAAAAGCCTTACTCTTGCAAAATTTTTAAAATCATGTGACTGTATAATATGTTGCAATGTAGAAGATGAAGGGCTTCTTCAGGATAAAGAAGATTTATATTCAGAAGATTATATATTCAGATTTCCTGTCAAGAAGCCAGAAGTTTAGAGAAAAAAGCCAATAGATCATCCAGTGTGACACGGGTGCTGCTGTAGATGAGCAAACTCAAAAATGTTCGAGTGAGGCAACTTAAGCTAACCAAGTTCTCTAACTCATAGTTTTCTGCCTCCAAGCACTTTAGGTCTAACTGGCTTTTACAGGAGGGAGACTAGCTAGAACCCAAGAGATATTATTTGGGAATTTCTGATGAACCAGTGGGGCAAATTAAAGTTAGTGTATTTGCATGAAGCTTCTTGAGGAAGTATAACATTCTGGAAAAAGACAGCTAATTGTTAATTTAAAAAACAAATTGTGTGGTAGAAACTACTAGCTGTTAAACTAAATTTCTTCTCCCTTTCTTTTATTGCAAATGAGTTGTGGCTGGAACTCTCCTAAGTAGACTTGTAGGTCTTAGCCCCTCTTGCAGCCAGATTTTGCTCTGATTGCTGAGGGTCAATGGCAAAGAGAAAATGTAGAGTTTCTCTTTTAATTTCAATGCATTGTGACATATCAATGTAACTACTTGGTGTGAAGAGGAGAATCTGCATACTTCTTATACCAAGTATTTAAAGACTATATATGTCTTATTTAAAATTAGATGTTTTAAAAATAGATGTTTCCCTTGGCCATTTCAAAACATATTAGTAAATGATTGAAATCTTTGAGTATGTGAATAATGTCTTGTGCGTTCCAGTCGTGTCTGACTGTTGCAACCTTGTGGACTGTAACCCGCCAGGCTACTCTGTCCATGGAATTTTCCAGGCAAGATTACTAGAGTAGGTTGCCATTTCCTTCTCCAGGGGATCTTCCCAACCCAGGGATCAAACCCACGTCTCCTGTGAATCCTACTTGGTAGGTGAATTCTTTACCACTGAGCCACCTGGGAAGCCCAATAAAATGTCTCCGAGAACACCAATTGTAAAGGGATGAGTGTTCAATAAAAACCAGCCTGTGACACTGCAAATATCTTGTTAAATCTTTCTTATTAATTCTTTAAATACCTTGGTTTCAATTTTTAGATTAATGCATTGGCCCTGCTATAATTTTTTAATAAAAGGAGTAAATGAATTGGAAATATTTCCTAATAGCATTATCAAAACCATCTCTCTTTCCAGTCAGGTATAAAAGATAAATACATTTTTATAATCATTCATTTCACTATGAACCCCAGAATTATTTCATCATGTAAACTGATACTGATGTGTGTGTGTATATATATATATATATATATATATATATATATATAGAGAGAGAGAGAGAGAGAGAGAGAGAGAGAAAGAGAGAAAGAGAGAGAGAGACAGAGAGAGACTGATTTTCACTTCTTGATCAAAATGCAATTTGTTTGAACAGCATTTCTTGTTTAAATAAATTTTGATAGTGACCTTGATAGAAGTCAATGCATAATATATTTCTACCCATAGCAGTGTTTAGACTTCTATCTGTCAGCTACACATCAGCAGACTAGCATGGATGCCCATGAGATTGGCAGTTTTGCAGGGCTTGTATAAAGGGAAAAGAGTTATATAGACTTTAAAAAAATTGGGGGAGAAAATGAGAATTTAAAAGGTAAGAGCTAATTCTCAGATGCCTGACTAGATCTCTTAATGACTAAAGAAACTACTGTGATTTCCAAAAGAAGGATTTCCACAAATGTCAAATTTCCACTTCGTCTCTTCTACAGTCTAGTTCTTGTAGTTTTGAAACTGGATCATTTCTAAATGTGACTTTTTCTTAAATCAGACTTTTAGAGAAATTATTACCCTGTACCTACTCAGTTTTACATTCCAGCCTAATTTACTATCTATTCCACTAACTCTTTTCTAGATAGGTAACAACCACTGAACTTGGATCAAGAAGAATATTTTTCACCCACAAATTCATCAGATTTAAAAGTCAAGTCTTGTACAAAATAGTTCCTTTGAACATGATGTTCTTTACTTATTTAGTATTAGTGTAAAAAGTAGAACTGGCTCCTGGTTTACATGAGATAGTGATTTTGACCCTGTTGCTAAAATTGCGATGATATTTTCCTAAAGTTCTAACTCCAAGGACTGAGACTGCTGAGTTCTGCCTGAGAAAATGCAATATAGGACATCAATAGAAGAAAGCATTCAGGGGCCAGTTAATGCAGAGAGTAACACAGTGGCCTTGACACTCTAAGGATCTGCGTTGAGAACCAGCTGAGCTCATTGCTTCAAGGAGGTTAAGGTCAGTCCCTGTCTGTTTTCTATACATTGAAAACCATGCCACCATTCAGCATAATTGATAACTTACTTCTCCAAGGGGACTATTCACTAAAATAGAATTTTCTCTGCATTAAAAAAAAAATACATATATATATATATATATCCAAATACCCACACAATTCTGATAGTTTTGGGTGCTGACTATATTATAAGAGCTCTGAATTTTATTTCAAGCTTGCCTTGGCTTTTTAAACTTCTATACAGCATTCAAAACAATTAAAATACTTGGCATGTTTCTGATATTGTATCTGGTGATTTCTGAACACTCTCAGACACTTGAACACTGCCTTTTAGAACCCTAAAACATGATGGTAGTACAAATTACTTTTTGGTTTGTGGGATCGTTTACTAGAACTTGTTAAGAAATATGTGTATGATATTTGTATGGCACTAAGAGAAAAGTGAGATACTAAAAATAATATAATATGTATATATCCAGAGCAGTAGATCACAAGACTGGAAAAATATAGATAGTTAATTCTGGAATACAATGCTCAACCAGGCCAGCTTTATGTAGCAATGATTGTTAAAATTTTATTTTTTCTAAATATAATCTCTATATTAGTCTTTTGGGCAAAGTTACCATATACCTGTGGACATTAAAGTCAATGCTTAAATAATTTCTTTTGGGTAGATTGTCTTTAATGGCAATATTTTATTGATAATATTTCATATTTGCCTCATATCCTTATGAAAATGTTTATCATTATTTTCACTAGCCCTTTCTTTAAAGCCCTCCCCTACTGTCTACCTACCATTTTATTTCTCACGTTCATTTCAACTTGTCCTTATGCTCCAACAGTAAAATACATAGTATGCTCTTAATAAATAACAGCCATAAACAGGGCTTCTAGTGATTTTAGAAACATGACATCTTATTCTTCTCCTAGTATCTCTAAAAAGCATTTCTCAAGGTTGGCATTACAGATCTTCTTTGACTTAGGATGGAGTTTTGGCTCAATAAACTCATCATAAGTTGAAAATATTGTAAGTCAAAAATGTATTTAAAATACCTAACCTACCGAAAGTCATGTGTTAGATGACTCTGTGCAAGCGTAGGCTAATGAAAATGTTCTGAGCAAGGTAAACTATCTTACCCTAAAATCCTCAGAACATTTACAATAGTCTACACTTGTGCAAAGTCATCTAACACAGAGCCTATTTTGTAATAACAAAGTGTTGGACATCTCATGTAATTTGTGAATACTGTACAAAATAGTAAAACAGAATAACTCTATGAGTATAGGATGGTTTTAAGTGTATCTAGTCATTTAAAATGATTGTGTACCCTCCTGATCTCATGGCTGACTGGGAGCTGTGGCTTGCTGCCCTGCCCAGTCCTGAGACACTAGCACCACATATTTCTAGCCTGGGAAAGATCAAAATTCAAAATCTGAAGTACAATTTCTATTGAATGCATATCACTTTTGCACCTTCATAAAGTTAAAAAATTGTAAGTCAAGCATCATAAATTGGGGATCGTCTGTATTGACATTCCAAGCTGACTAATTCTTCGCTACAGGGGTCTATTCTGTACATAGTAGGAATTCCCTGGTCTCAATCCGTAGATTTCAGGAGCATTTCTCCTCCCGTTGTGATAGTCAGAAATGTTTCCGGATATTGATAAATGTTCCCTGGTCATAAAATTGCACTCTCTGAAAACCACTGGCTTAGCAAACGATGTTCTTTGTGTTAGGAATGATGTTTCCTTGACCTTTTTCAGGTGCATGTTACTGTCCATGCATTGTGGAATCATCCTAAAGTGTCATCTCCTTCTTGCTGCCTTAGTTGAATTACCTCAGAGAAGGTAAAGTCTTCTTTCTTTTTCTGTTCTCATTAGAATGGCTTCCTATCGCTTCATATTTCAAAATCCTTAACACAATACAATTATATTTACAAATTCATTTGTATTAGTGTTTTCCTCCCTCATTCCTTATGCAATTAAAAAAATTATGGGTAAGTATGTCACGTTTTACATAATACATTCCCACATTCTGCCATAATTTCTGGTATTTATTAGGCATTCACTAAATGTTTATGGAAAAATGACAAGATAATTTAATAAATCAGCATGGGAAGTTTATAATCAGACAACTCATAAGTATATTTTAACCTTTGTGTAAAATAGTGGACAGAAATGAAATATTTCTTAATGCTTTTTTCCAAAAAAGCATACCCCCTTCTATCTAAGGGGGTATTTGAGGTAATGAAGTAAATTTACTAGGTAGAGTTGGATGTAGAGGTATAAAAAGCCCTTGAAGGTTTTGTAAATGAAAATAGATCTTAAACATCAAAAAATTTTAAGTAGTATTTGATGGGATTATCACTTACACAAAGACATTGGTAGGCCACGCGAGTCTATAGTTTCTTTACTTTCCAAGGATGAGGTGCTAATTAGTATTTGTTAGTGATAATGAAATGCAGATTCTTGAACAGAAATATTTTCTTGCTATTATCACATAGACATTGATCAATTGCTTTGGAGAAAATTTTTCTCTTCCATATGAAAACCACAATCATTTTGTAGCTAATATGATTTGATATATCATGGAAATCTAAATATTGTGCCCCCCCCCCGAAGTTCACATCCTAATGCCTGAAATCTATGAATATTTTACCTTATATGGCAAAAAAGGACTTTGTGGATGTGATTAAAGGTCTTGAGATGGGACAGTTATCCTGGATTATCAAGGTCAGTTCAGTTCAGTCTCTCAATTGTGTCTGACTCTTTGTGACCCCATGAATTGCAGCATGCTAGGATTCCCTGTCCATCACCAAGACCCGGAGTTCACCCAGACTCATGTGCATCGAGTCAGTGATGCCATCCAGCCATCTCATCCTCTGCCGTCCCCGTCTCCTCCTGCCTCCAATCCCTCCCAGCATCAGGGTCTTTTCCAATGAGTCAAATCTTTGCATGAGGTGGCCAAAGTATTGGAGTTTCAGCCTCAGCATCTTTCCTCCAATAAACTCCCAGGACTGGTCTCCTTTAGGATGGACTGGTTGGATATTTTTGCAGTCCAAGGGACTCTCAAGAGTCTTCTCCAACACCACAGTACAAAAGCATCAAATCTTCAGCACTCAGCTTTCTTCACAGTCCAACTCTCACATCCATACGTGACCACTGGAAAAATCAGCCTTGACTAGATGGACCTTTGTTGGCAAGGTAATATCTCTGCTTTTCAATCTTCTATCTAGGTTGGTCATAACTTTCCTTCCAAGGAGTAAAGTGAAGTCGCTCAGTCGCTCAGTCGCTCAGTCGTGTCCGACTCTTTGTGACCCATGGACTGTAGCCCACCAAGCTCCTCCGTCCATGGGATTCTCCAGGCAAGAATACTGGAATGGGTTGCCATTTCCTTCTCCAGGGAATCTTCTCAACCCAGGGAGAGAACCCAGGTCTCCCACATTGCAGCCAGATGCTTTAACCTCTGCACTACCAGGGAAGCCCAAGGAGTAAGCATCTTTTAATTTCATGGCTGCAGTCACCATCTGCAATGATTTTGGAGCCCCCCAAAATAAAGTCTAACACTGTTTCCACTGTTTCCCCATCTATTTCCCATGAAGTGATGGGACCAGATGCCATGATCTTCGTTTTCTGAATGCTGAGCCAAATTTTAAGCCAACTTTTTCACTCTCCTCTTTCACTTTCATCAAGAGACTTTTTAGTTCCTCTTCACTTTCTGCCATAAGGGTGGTGTCATCCTCATATCTGAGGTTATTGATATTTCTCCTGGCAATCTTGATTCCAGCTTGTGCTTCTTCCAGCCCAGCGTTTCTCATGATGTACTCTGCATAGAAGTTAAATAAGCAGGGTGACAATATACAGCCTTGACGTACTCCTTTTCCTTTTGGAACTAGTCTGTTGTTCCATGTCCAGTTCTAACTGTTGCTTCCTGTCCTGCATATAGGTCTCTCAAGAGGCAGGTGAGGTGGTCTGGTATTTGTATCTCTTTCAGAATTTTCCACAGTTTATTTGATCCACACAGTCAAAGGCTTTGACATAATCAATAAAGCAGAAATAGATGTTTTTCTGGAACTCTCTTGCTTTTTCCATGACCCAGAGGATGTTGGCAATTTGATCTCTGGTTCCTCTACCTTTCCTAAAACCAGCTTGAACATCTGGAAGTTCACAGTTCACATATTGCTGAAGCGTGGCTTGGAGAATTTTGAGGATCACTTTACTAGTGTGTGAGATGAGTGCAATTGTGTGGTAGTTTGAGCATTCTTTGGCATTGCCTTTCTTTGGGATTGGAATGAAAACTGACCTTTTCCAATTCTGTGGCCACTGCTGAGTTTTCCAAATTTTCTGGCATACTGAGTGCAGCACTTTCACAGCATCATCTTTCAGGATTTGAAATATTCATGTAGGGCCAATGTAACCCTAGAGGGCCTTACAGGAGGTAGGCAGGAGATCAGAGGGACAGAAGGTAACATGACACAGAAGCAGAGAGATATTTGAAGATTTTATGCTGCTAACATTGAAGATGGAGGAAGGGGCCATGAGCCAAGGATGCTGGTGATCTCAGGCAAGCTGATACCTTGATTTTAATCAAATGAAACTGATTTAAGACTTCTGACCTCAGAGATTATAGGATAATAAATCTTCATTCTTTGAAGTCACTTAGTTTGAGGTAATTTGAGAAATACTGACAATAGAGAACAAATTAATACAATCATGATGAAAATTTTAACATACTTTTGTTAAGAATTTTATCCTGAATATGTTACTTATATGTTTGTATATCATTCTTCCATTTTCTAGCAGTAAACTTTATTCAGTGTTACAAACAATTTTATGAATATGTTAAAAGCATTCACTCATCCATTCCACAGATAAAGTTTATCAGTTTTTCCGGCAATAATCCTGTGAATATTCTTATATGTTGATCTAGAAAAACATGAGCAAGGGTGTCCATCTTGCCAGAACTATACTGTCACAATCTTCCTGAAGTTTGAAAGATATTTATGTGTGTATATATATATATATATATATATATATGGAAAGAGAGACAGAGTATGAGGAACTGGCTCTTAAAATTAGAGAAGCTGAGAAACCCTATATTCTGCCATCGACAAACTGGAGACTTCAGGAAAGCCAGTAGTGTAATTTAGTCCAGGGAACCTAAGACCAGAGAACCAAGTAACTCAATGTCTATATTGATATAAGTCAAGTCCAAGAACAGAAGAAGATGAGATGAACTGTCCTAAGTCAAACAGTAAAGCAAGCAAAAAAGAGAAGAATTTCTCCACCTTTTTTTCTAGACTCCAAAGGGGCTGATGATGTTTACCCACATTGGTGAGGGCAATCTATTTTGATGAGTCCACTAAGTGGAATGCGAATCTCATCTGAAAACATTCTTACAGATATACCCAGAAATAAGGCTTAACTTGAGCACTACATAGCCAGTCAAGCTGACACATAAAATTAACTATCATATGGTATGTTAATGCATGTATATTGAAATGAACTGAAATATACCTTTATGATATTAACTATCCTCCTTACTGGACCTAATAAGCTTTCATAACTTTCCATAAAGAACTTGCATATCTTTTGTTTGATTTATTCTTAGGTTTTTAAAATTTTTTAATATAAACAGTATATAAATATTTCTAACTTTGCTCTTAGCATGTAAAATATAATTGAGTTTGAAACCAGCAAACTAGATAAGCTTTCTTATAAATTTTAATAATTTATTAGCAGCTTATTTAGGAGTTTCTACATATATAATAATCCAATTTGTTGATGTTCCTCTTATTTCTCATTCGTGCCTTAATGTGCTGGCTGAGAATGAAAATGGTGAAAACAAAAAACCTTATCTTGTTCCTGAGGGAAAGCTTTGAACACTTCAGTATATATATGATGGTACTGAAATAGCTCTTGTTTTATTGTGGAATAATTTGAATGTAGAACAAACACGATTTAATGACAGATCTGCTATAGCAGTGGATTAAAAAATATAACAAGACATGATTCTTTAGCTTGGTGGAATGTAGTTACTAGCCCAGGAAGATTGGAGGAAGGTATAAAGTCAAGAACTCCGTTTAGGTCATGTTTGCTTTGAGACGTACATTAGATAGATAAGTGGACATGCAGAGTAATCAGTTGAATATAATAAGCCTTTGTTAGAGAGGAAAGGAACACAAAAGAGAGAGAAAGAGGTGAATCATCAACTTTCAAAGGCTATTAAAGCCATAAGATAGCTAAAAATTCCAAGACATAAATAGTAGATCAATAAACGTTTGAAAGAAGCTTGGCGCGAAGCTTTCCACCATTAAGTCAAGGTGAGGAAGAGAAGCAAAAAGCTTGCACACAGTGGTTAGAGAGATAGCAGGAAAACCAAAAGAATGAACAAAGTATACTTGAAAGCAAGAGTAGAAAGTATTACAATAAGAAGGAAATTGGCTTAATCGCCAATCCTTACTATTCAAATAATATTTCAGTAAACGTCCTTACATTTATATCATAGCTCATCCATAACAGCTTTTTTTTGGTAGACAAAAATCCTTAAATAGAAATTTGAGGAAAGAGTTACAAAATATTCATAGCTATTATGCAATTGCTGTCACAAAAAGGCATCGTGTAAATAAATATTTCTGTCCTCAGTATAAGAAAATACACACAGGGAAATTACATACCTTGCCTCAGATGTGTTTCAGTAAAAGAGAAACTTTGGGTGGTAAACAAAGCAGAGATTGAAGTGATTTGCCAATTTACAATCCCTGCTTAGGTCAGATATCTGTGTTTTCAAATGAGCAATAGAAATGCACCATTAAACAGTCAACTCCAAAATTCAGCTTATGACCAGGCACACAGTTGGCTTTCAGTGAAACAGACTTTTTACAATAAACAAGAGAATTATTTTGGAAGCAAGCTGGGATAGGGTTATTATGATTATCTAAGAGATCAGATATGGTCAAGAAAGCCTCAGATAAATCACATCCACTTCCAAAACTGTATGTTTCTAATCTTCAAACATATAATTATCACTTTTACCATCTTTATTTTATCCACATATGTCCTATATTTCTAGTAGTGTAATACATTTAAAGTCAATTCACTTTCTATTTTGCTTATATCTGTGTTGGAAGGAAAGTGTATATTACTTTTGTGAATGGAGAAAAAGTATCACTTGCCATTAAATGTAACTGTAAGAATAAATATAATCAATACAAACAATGTTGTTAAGTTTCAGGTTGATGGTATTGTTGGCCAAAGATTTTGAACCTATAAAAAGGAAATTACCAAAGATTAGAGAAAAGTTAAAGGTTTATTTATTTCTATATGGTATACTTTTAAAATTGTAAAGGTATAAATTGAAAAGTTAAAGTCTGAAATGTAACTTGCCACAAATTGCACGATTTATTCTAGGCAGTTTACTAGTCCATTAAAAAAAGGAAAGCTAAGTCTTATTTCATATTTTTCCATTAGCATTGTAATTACTGCTAGATATGAATGTTAGTCCAGAGAACTTGAAGGAAACTTATTAGTGTTTATCTTATGAAACTTTAATAAAAAATGTTTTGGTCTATAATCAGCCGTAGGAGTCAGATAATTTTAACTCTTTTCCTATTTTTCTAGGAAGCGTTATACTTAAACCATGTTATTGTCAAAGGCCTCCAGAGAAGGACTTTTAAAATTCATTTTATATAAATAATTTCAGAATAATTTTATAGCTGAAAAGGGAATCCAGAAATCATCCCGTGCTTAACTTTTCAGGTGAAGACACCAAATCAATGGATATGCTGATGGATGTGAGAGTAGAAGAGGGACACAGTGTACTCAGATCGCAAGTCTATTCAGAGCCCGCATTTCGTGGACTTAGAACTCTACTCTAAAACATTTCTTTTGTCTCTTTTCTTCATTTATCTTAAAAATATCTATTTTGATTTAATTGCTTTAAAGGGAATAGGCAGAAGATTATGTCAATCACTGAGTCATGTTCAACTCTTTCGTGACCCCATGAGCGGTAGCCTGCTAGGCTCCTCTGTCCATGGGGTTTCCCAGGCAAGAATACTGGAGTGGGTTGCCGTTTCCTCCTCCAGGGTATCTTCCTGACCCAGGGATTGAACCTGAATCTCCTGTATTGGCAGGTAGATTCTTTACCACTGAGCCACCTGGGAAGCCCACAGACAATTATATCCTTGTTATTAATTATGGAGATATTTGCCCTAGTAAGGAAATTTAAAAATAAGGAGTTATAGTCATGTCAGAACACAGAGAACAGATGGAGTGGCATGGAGCCTAGGAGGAGCTTCATGAAGATGCAAATACTTTCCATTATGATTTTACACACCTAGATGTTCCTGTCACACACAAATACACTGGCTAATTGCTTCATAAACAGATTTTTTGTGTGTGTTTATATATGTTAACATCACAGACAGGCTATGAAGGAAAAGACAATATTCTTAATAACATGAACTACTCATTTTTTATATAAAGAATATGAATAGAGTGCTTATTATGTTCTAAATATTCTTTTAAGTGTTGGGCAGACTGCATAGTGTCTTAGTTGCTCAGTCATGTCCAACTCTTCGTGACCCCATGGACTGTAATCCACCCGCCTCCTTTGTCCATGGGCTTCTCCGGCCAAGAGTACCGGACTGGGTAGCCATTCCCTCCCTCCTCCAAGTGATCTTCCCTACCGAGGGATCAAACCTGGGTCTCTCACATTGCAGACAGATTGTTCACCATCTGAGCCACCATTGATCACATCAGAAAGGTCAATAGTAAATCAAGAGTGTCTATTCATTTCACTTTTGGTGAGTTAAGGAATTGTGTAAACCACTATAATCATTTATAAAGTCAAATGAACTAATACAGGCTTGATTCGCCAATAATGCTTAGAGCATAAGGACTGAACAGGCATAGTAGGGTATAAAAGAACTTTGGTCAAAGTCTCATAACACTCATATATTACATACTACATTTTTTGTTTGTATTTTTACCTTAACCTTATGCCCAGTTGAGAAGCAGCTTTTGCTAGGATGGAGTTGCCTTAGCCATTATGACTTCTGCCTCTAGCTAGTCCCATAAACTTTTCAAATTTCACACCTAGTAAAATGCAGTTAAAACCAAGTCGATAAAACAATCACCATGAGAATTGTTTGTTTTGTAACTTTAAGTATAAAAATGTCTCTTTTGAAGCCTGACCTATTTCAACAAGGGTAAGAATACATAGTCTTCACATTCAATATTGCGAACAAATCTCCACATTCCCTGCCGGAGAGAATCAGCATTTTAACATTGATGACGCTTTGTGCTGAGATGCAATCTCCATCTGATAACTGCTCTGTCTGATACTACTTGTCTTTTATTTACAGTTGCACTATCTAATCAAAGTAGTTTTGCTTCAGAACACAAATGTAATAAAAAGAAAACAATCCTTAAATTTTTCTTATACCTTTATTGCTCTTCAGTTTTCAATTAAGTTTATTTATAGACGGTTCTTAGTTTTTAATTCATTCCTGAGGAAAACAGCATAGAACCTATCATTGAAGTTATAAGTAGTATAGAAAACAGACATAATACAAAATACAAACCAACTTACTAAAAACATTATGAATTGACACCTTCTATGCAGATTGGAGTCATACGTGAACACACAGTTATTGTGTGTGGGGGTGGGTATATTTGTGTTTTCATTGCAAATTGCTTAATGTCAAAAAGCTAAGAAACCCTAACTCTACAATCTTGTTGAGGTTTATTCTATCAGTTAAAAATAACCTGTTATTATTCTTATTTATTCGTTTTTGGTGGCACTCAGTTAATGGTTGATTCAGGGAGGATATTGTGATTCTGTCTTCATGTGGTGAATACTTTAAAAATTCAGTTTCATAAATAAAACCTATAGATATTCAGAGATAAGAAAATGCATCCTACTTAATGATGTTATTTACATTCATGTATATACATGTATGTATGTATGTATATATATTAATAAACATATCAATTGTATGAGTGCAATGAATATATGTATGCTGTTGTTGCTTAGTTGCTAAGTCATGTCCAACTATTTTGCAACCCCATGGACTATCACTGCTCTGTCAGGGATTTCCCAGGCAAGAATACTGGAGTGGGTTGCTGTTTTCTTCTCCAGTGGATCTTCCTGACACAAGGATTAAACCCACATTTCCTGCATTACAGGTGGATTTTTTACCACTGAGGCAACATATTCACTCTTTTTCAAGATACTCTTCCCACATAGGCCATTACAGAATATTGAGTAGAATTCCCTGTGCTATACATAGGTTCTTATTAATTACCTATTTTTTATATAGTACTATGAAAATATCAGTCCCAATCTCCCCATTTATCCCTCTCCCTTCCTTATCCCTTGGTAACCGTAAGTTAGTTTCTTACATCTGTAAATTTACTTTTGTTTTGTAATTAAGTTAACTTGTACCCTATATTTTAGATTCCACATATAAGAGATATCACATTATATTTATATTTGTCTGTCTGACTTAGTATGACAATTATTAGGTCCACCCATAATGCTACAAATGGCATTATTTTATTCTTTTTTGTGACTAATATTCCATTGTATATATGTTGCACTTCTTCATCCATGCCTTTGTTGATAGACATTTAGGTTGCCTCCATGTCCTGGCTATTGTAAATAGTACTGCAGTGAATATTGGAATACATATATCTTTTCGAATTATTATTTTCTCTGACTATACACATTGGAGTAGGATTCCTGGATCATATGGTAATTTATTTTTAGGTTTTTTTTTTGTTTTTTAAAGGAATCTCCATGCTGTTCTCCATAGTGGCTGTACTGATTTACATTCCCACCAACAATGTAAGAGGGTTCCCTTTTTTCTCCACATCCTTTCCATTATTTATTTTTTAATAGATTTTTTGATGATGGCCATTCTGATTGGTGTTTGGTGATACTTCATTGTAGTTTTGGTTTGCATTTCTCTACTAATCAGTGATCTTGAGCATTTTTTCATGTATCTCTTGGCCATCTGTATGTCTTCTTTGGAGAAATTTCCATTTAGATTTTCTGCCGATTTTTTAAACATTTAGTTGTTTTGTTTGTTTGTTTGTTTTTTATTGAGCTGCATGAATCATGTGTATGTTTTGGAGACTAATCCCTGTTGGCCAATTCATTTCCAAATATTTTCTCCCATTCTGTGGGCTTTCTTTTTGTTTTATTGATGGTTTCCTTAATCTGTGCAAAAGTTTTAAAGTTTAATTAGATCCCATTTGTTTATTTTTGTTTTTACTTTCATTACTTTTCAGTCAGTTCAGTTCAGTCGCTCAGTCGTGTCTGACTCTTCACGACCCCATGAATCGCAGCACGCCAGGCCTCCCTGTCCATCACCAGCTCCCAGAGTTCACTCAAACTCACTTCCATCGAGTCAGTGATGCCATCCAGCCATCTCATCCTCTATCATCCCCTTCTCCTCCTGCCCCCAATCCTTCCCTGCATCAGAGTCTTTTCCAATCAGTCAACTCTTCACATGAGGTGGCCAAAGTACTGGAGTTTCAGCTTTAGCATCAATCCTTCCAAAGAAATTCCAGGGCTGTTCTCCTTCAGAATGGACTGATTGGATAGCCTTGCAGTCCATGGGACTCTCAAGAGTCTTCTCCAACACCACAGTTAAAAAGCATCAATTCTTTGGCGCTCAGCTTTCTTCACGGTCCAACTCTCACATCCATACATGACCACTGGAAAAACCATAGCCTTGACTAGACAGACCTTTATTGGCAAAGTAATGTCTCTGCTTTTCAATACACTATCTAGGTTGGTCATAACTTTTCTTCCAAGGAGTAAGAGTCTTTTAATTAAAGGTATATAAAAATATTCTGCAGTTTATGTTAGAGAGTGGCATGTCTATGTATCCCTCAAGGAATTTTATTGTATCCAGTATTAAATTTGCATCTTTAATTCATTTTCAGTTTATTTTTGTGCATAATATTGGAGAATGTTCTAATTTCATTATTTTAAATGTCCAGTTTTCCCAGCACTGTTTATTGAAGAGACTGTCTTTTCTCTGTTGTATTTTCTTGCCTCCTTTGTAATAGATTAATTGACCATAGGTGAATGGGTTTATCTCTGGATTTTCTATCCTGTTACATTGATCTGTATTTCTGTTTTTGTGATAGTATCATACTGTTTTGATGACTGTAGGTTTGTAGTGTAGCCTGAAGTCAGGGAGCCTGATTACTCCAGATATGTTTTTCTTTCTCAAGATTGCTTAGACTATTTGAGATCTTTTGTGTCTCCAGTCAAATTTTAAGATTTTTTTTTCTAGTTCTGTGAAAAATGCCGTTAGTTATTTGATAGGGATTGCATTGAATCTGTAGATTGCCTTAGGTAGTATAGTCATTTTGACAATATCGTTTCTTCCAATCCAATAACATGGTATATCTTTTCTTTTGTTTGTATTGTGTTATATTTCTTTCATCTGCATCTTATATTTTTTGGAGTACAAGTCTTTTGTCTCCTTAGATAGGCATATTCCTAGGTCTTTTGATGTGATGGTAAATGGGATTTTTTCTTAATTTCTTTCATTGTTAGTACATAGAAATATAACAGATTTGTGTTTATTAATTTTGTATCCTAAGGCTTTACTGAGTTCACTGATAAGCCCTAGTAGTTTTCTGGTAACATCTATTGGACCCTATGGATAGTATCATATCATATGCAAAGAGTGACAGTTTTACTTCTTCTATTTCAATTCAGATTCCTTTTATTTATTTTCTTCTTTGCAAACAGTAGGATTTCCAAAACTATGTTGAATGAAACTGGTGAGAGTGAACATTCTTGTCTTATTCCTGATCTTGGAGGAAATCTTTTAGTTCTTCACTGTTGAGTATAATGTTAGTTGTAGACTTGTCATACACGAACCTTTATTATGTTGAGGCATGTTCCCTCCATGCCTACTTTCTGAAGATATCATAAAATGAATTTTTTCAACAGCTTTTTCAGTATATATTGAGATGATCATAGTTTTTATCCTTCAATTTGTTGATGTGGTGTATCACACATAATGATTTTCAGATACTGGAAAATCCTTGCATCCTTGCAATAAATCCCACTTGAATATAGTATATGATCCTTTCAATGTATTGTTAGATTCAGATTGCTAGTATTTTGTTGAGGATTTTTGAATCAGTGTTCATTAGTGATATTGGTCCATAGAAAGGGAGAAAATATTTGCAAATGATGAGACCAACAAGTGGTTAGTCTCTAAAATTTATAAACACCTAACACAGTTCAATTAAAAAATACCTAATCAACTAATGGACAGTAAACTAAAGTGACAATTCTCCAAAGAAAACATACAGATGGCCAAGAGACATGTGAAAAGATGCTCAGTATCATAAACTAGTAGAGAAATTCAAATCAAAGCTACAATGAGGTATCACCTCACACTGGTCAGAATGGCCATTTCAAAAAATTGATAAACAATAAATGCTAGAGAGGGTGTGGGGAAAAAGGAATCCTCCTACACTGCTGATAATGTAAACTGGTGCAGCCACTATGGAGAATAGTATGGAGCTTTGTTAGAAAAGAAAAATAGAGCTACCATATGATCTAGAAAGCCTACTCTTTGGTATATACATATGGAGAAAAACATGATTATGATTTAAAAGGATACTTGCACCCCAGTGTTCATTGCAGCACAGTTTACAACAGCCAGGACATGGAAACATGCTAAATGTCCATCAAAAGAGGAATGGATACAGAAGAAGTAATACATATATAAAATGGAATATTGCTCAGCCATTAGAAAGAATGAAATAATGTCATTTGCAGCCATAGGAATGGACCTGGAGATTATCATACTAAGTGAAGTAAGTCAAAGAAAGAAAAATATCATATGATATCACTTAAATGTAGAATTTTAAAAAATGATACAAATGAACTTACTTACAAAACAGAAACAGACTCAGACTTAGAATGAAATTATAGTGACCAGGGTGGAAGTGTTGAGGGTGAGATACACTCAGTTTGGGATTGACATCTACACACTGCTATATTTAAAATAAAATTATTTTCCATGAAAAAAAAATGAGTTACTAAAAAAAAAATCTGTTATTTCTTCTGCAACTCTGGTAAACCTCCTTTCACCTAATTGCTCAATATATAATCACATTAATTATACATTGTTATCATTGGTGTTTTAGTCATTAACTCACTCCAACTCTTTTGTAACTGCTTGGCCCTCCAGACTACTCTGTCCCTGGAATTTCCCAGGCAAGAATACTGCAGTGTGTTGCCATTCCCTTCTCTAGGCAATCTTCCTAACCCCGGGATCTAACCTGAGTTTCCTTCATTGGCAGGTGGATTCTTTACCATTGAGTCACCAGGAAAGCCCATTATTTATTCTTGAAAGTGAAAGTGTTAGTTCCTCAGTTGTGTCTGATTCTTTGGTACCCAGTGCACTGTATCCCACCAGACTCCTCATCCATGGAATTCTTCAGGGAAGAATATTGGAGTGGGTTGCCATTCCCTTTTCCAGGAGATTTTCTGGATCCAGGAGTCCAAACCCAGATTTCCCACATGGTGGGCAGATTCTTACTGTCTGAGCCACCAAGGAAGCACCTACTGCCTCATACTCACTTTTAAATTAAGGTACATTTGTTTAGGTCTCCCATTCAACAAAAAGGATGTAAGTTTAAAAAAAAAAAAGACTAAAACATTTTTCTGGGTTATTAAAGAAAGTTTCATAAAAATGACTCCAAAGGTGAATAAAATATCTGTGAGAGTGATCAGATTTGAGGAACAGAAGTAAAGAAGTAAAGCATACTACCCCCAAATTCCTAATAGTGACTGATACGAGTGAAGAGAAAAGGAGGAGAGAAGGCCTGAAAGAAACACATTTGCGGAATAAATTTCCATTCACTCTATTCAGTTTTCTGGGGCCAAAAGCTTACATAATTATGAGACCATCTTTTAGAGAAGAATATAAGCTTACAATATAAAATTAGATATAAACCAAATATTCATCAGAATGAGAAAGTAAATTATACCACTTACAAATAACATGAATGTTGGAAAATTTAGAAAATAACAGTATTTTTCAATAGTTTTTATTCTTAAGATATAATTTATATAAATTGAAATATGCAAGTAGAATTTGGTGAGCTTTGAAAAATGTTTATACTTAAGTAATCATCCATCCAGTCAAGATACAGAACATTTCTATTAGCTCTGAGTTTCCTTATGTCCCTTTCAAGTCCATTGCCATTCCCAATGCAATCACTGTTCTAATTTCTGTGATGATAGATTACTTCTTCCTGATTTTGAACTTCATGAAAGACATCATTCAGTAGAAACTTTTAATGTAAATGCATAATCTATTTTGCTTAAGATTCATCCAATATTTTTGCATGTGTCAATATAATTTAAAAGCTGTGTTGTATTCCACTGTAATAATATGCCGCAGATTCATTACCTATTTTGCCATTAATAAGGAACATTTACATTCTTTTCATTTGAAGGTGTTATGAATTAGATACTATAAACATTTCCACACTTAAATACAATACTATGTGTAACACAAGTTTTCATTTAACAAGAGTGAAAACTAATGGCCTTTAATAAAATTGAAAATAATGGATCACAAAGCCAGTTTATTGACTATGTCAAAGCCTTTGACTGTGTGGCCCACAATAAACTGTGGGAAATTCTGAAAGAGATGGGAATACCAGACCACCTGACATGCCTCTCGAGAAATCTGTATGCAGGTCAGGAAGCAACAGTTCGAACTGGACATGGAACAACAGACTGGTTCCAAATAGGAAAAGGAGTACATCAAGGCTGTATATTGTCACCCTGCTTATTTAACTTATATGCAGAGTACATCATGAGAAATGCTGGACTCGAAGAAACACAAACTGGAATCAAGATTGCCGGGAGAAATATCAATCACCTCAGATATGCAGATGACACCAACCTTATGGCAGAAAGTGAAGAGGAACTAAAAAGCCTCTTGATGAAAGTGAAAGTGGAGAGTGAAAAAGTGGCTTAAAGCTCAACATTCAGAAAACAAAGATCATGGCATATGGTCCCATCACTTCATGGGAAATAGATGGAGAAACAGTGGAAACAGTGTCCGACTTTATTTTTGGGGGCTCCAAAATCACTGTAGATGGTGACTGCAGCCATGAAATTAAAAGACGCTTACCTCTTGGAAGGAAAGTTATGAGCAACCTAGATAGCATATTCAAAAGCAGAGACATTACTTTGCCGACTGAGGTCCGTCTAGTCAAGGCTATGGTTTTTCCAGTAGTCATGTATGGATGTGAGAGTTGGACTGTGAAGAAGGCTGAGTGCCAAAGAATTGATGCTTTTGAACTGTGGTGTTGGAGAAGACTCTTGAAAGTCCCTTGGACTACAAAGAGATCCAACCAGTCCATTCTAGAGGAGATCAGCCCTGGGATTTCTTTGGAAGGAATGATGCTAAAGCTGAAACTCCAGTACTTTAGCCACCTCATGCGAAGAGTTGGCTCATTGAAAAAAACCCTGATGCTGGGAGAGATTGGGGGCAGGAGGAGAAGGGGACAACAGAGGATGAGATGGCTGGATGGCATCACTGACTCGATGGACATGAACCTGAGTGAACTCTGGGAGTTGGTGATGGACAGGGAGGCCTGGTGTGCTGTGATTCATGGGGTCGCAAAGAATCGGACACAACTGAGTGGCTGAACTGAACTGAACTGAGGCAAAAATCTGTCAAACTGGTTTCCAAAGTAATCAAGTTATTTTACATTCTCAACAGAAATCCAGGAATTCCAGTTTTTCTAAATTCTTCTTCTTATAAATATGAAGTACTACTTAATTTTGTTTCTAATTTACATTTCCATGATATTTATTGATGCAGACAATTTGTGGATAAAAAGATCATTCTCAGCATTGGTAGTATCATGGAAATGTAGAACATTTTAATTATGGTAAAATCTAGTTGATAATTTTCTTTCGTTAGTGCTTTTTTGCACTGTTAAAGAAATCTTTCCCTACATCGAGATTGGTTATTCATTCTCCAATTGATGGGATATTTAGGTTTTTCTACATTTGGGATATTATAAATAGAATTGCTGTGAACATTAGTGCATGGTTGTAAAGACTTTCATACATTTGTATATTTATATACAAGTCTTTGAAAAGATATAATTATTCATTTATCCTGAGCTAATTCCTAGGAAGCAAACTACACTGTGCCAACTACTTTTTATCTGTGAAATATTTATTGATGTCCTTTTTAAAACTGGGTTATTTATCATTAATTTCTATATATTCTTAAGGTAACATGGAATCAATTCTTTTTTGAAAAATATGTATTGAGAAGATGTTCCCTAAGTCTATGTCTTACGTTTTCATTTCGTTATCAGTTTTTTTGATAAGAAAAGCATTTCAGTTCAGTTCAGTTCAGTTCAGTCGCTCAGCCGTGTCTGACCCTTTGCGACCCCATGAATCTTAGCACGCCAGGCCTCCCTGTCCATCACCAACTCCCGGAGTTCACTCAAACTCACTTCCATCGAGTCAGTGATGCCATCCAGCCATTTCATCCTCGTCGTCCCCTTCTCCTCCTGCCCTCAATCCCTCCCAGCATCAAAGTCTTCTCCAATGAGTCAACTCTTCACATGAGGTGGCCAAAGTATTGGAGTTTCAGCTTTAGCATCATTCCCTCCAAAGAAATCCCCGGGTTGATCTCCTTTAGAATGGACTGGTTGGAACTCTTTGTAGTCCAAGGGACTCTCAAGAGTCTTCTCCAACACCACAGTTCAAAAGCATCAATTCTTTGGCACTCAGCCTTCTTCACAGTCCAACTATGACATCCATACATGACTACTGGAAAAACCATAGCCTTGACTAGACGGACCTCAGTCGGCAAAGTAATGTCTCTGCTTTTGAATATGCCATCTAGGTTGCCCATAACTTTTCTTCTAAGGAGTAAGCGTCTTTTAATTTCATGGCTGCAGTCACCATCTGCAGTGATTTTGGAGCCCCCAAAAATAAAGTCTGACACTGTTTCCACTGTTTCCCCATCTATTTCCCATGGAGTGATGGGACCGGATGCCATGATCTTCATTTTCTGAATGTTGAGCTTTAAGCCAACTTTTTCACTCTCCTCTTTCACTTTCATCGAGAGGCTTTTTAGTTCCTCTTCACTTTCTGCCATAAGGTTGGTGTCATCTGCATATCTGAGGTGATTGATATTTCTCCCGGCAATCTTGATTCCAGTTTGTGTTTCTTCGAGTCCAGCATTTCTCATGATGTACTCTGCATATAAGTTAAATAAGCAGGGTGACAATATACAGCCTTGATGTACTCCTTTTCCTATTTGGAACCAGTCTGTTGTTCCATGTCCAGTTCGAACTGTTGCTTCCTAGCCTGCATATAGATTTCTCAAGAGGCAGGTTAGGTGGTCTGGTATTCCCATCTCTTTCAGAATTTCCCACAGTTTATTGTGATCCACACAGTCAAAGGCTTTGCCATAGTCAATAAAGCAGAAATAGATGTTTTTCTGGAACTCTCTTGCTTTTTCCATGATCCAGCGGATATTGGCAATTTGATCTCTGGTTCCTCTGCCTTTTCTAAAACCACCTTGAACATCAGGAATTTCACGATTCATGTATTGCTGAAGCCTGGCTTGGAGAATTTTGAGCATTACTTTACTAGCATGTGAGATGAGTGCAATTGTGTGGTAGTTTGAGCATTCTTTGGCATTGCCTTTCTTTGGGACTGGAATGAAAACTGACCTTTTCCAGTCCTGTGGCCACTGCTGACTTTTCCAAATTTGCTGGCATATTGAGTGCGGCACTTTCACAGCATCATCTGTCAGTATTTGAAATAGTTCTACTGGAATTCCATCACCTCCACTAGCTTTGTTCGTAGTGATGCTTTCTAAGGCCCACTTGACTTCACAAGCCAGGATGTCTGGCTGTAGGTGAGTGATCACACCATCATGATTATCTGGGTCATGAAGATCCTTTTTGTACAGTTCTTCTGTGTATTCTTGCCACATCTTCTTAATATCTTCTGCTTCTGTTAGGTCCATACCATTTCTGTCCTTTATCGAGCCCATCTTTGCATGAAATGTTCCCTTGGTATCTCTAATTTTCTAGAAGAGATCTCTAGTCTTTCCCATTCTGTTGTTTTCCTCTATTTCTTTGCATTGATTGCTGAAGAAGGCTTTCTTATCTCTTCTTGCTATTCTTTGGAACTCTGCATTCAAATGCTTATATCTTTCCTTTTCTCCTTTACTTTTTGCTTCTCTTCTTTTCACAGCTATTTGTAAGGCCTCCTCAGACAGCCATTTTGCTTTTTTGCATTTCTTTTCCATGGGGATGGTCTTGATCCCTGTCTCCTGTACAATGTCACGAACCTCATTCCATAGTTCATCAGGCACTCTATCTATCAGATCTAGGCCCTTACATCTATTTCTCACTTCCACTTTATAATCATAAGGGATTTGATTGAGGTCATACCTGAATGGTCTAGTGGTTTTCCCTGTTTTCTTCAATTTCAGTCTGAATTTGGTAATAAGGAGTTCATGATCTGAGTCACAGTCAGCTCCTGGTCTTGTTTTTGTTGACTGTATAGAGCTTCTCCATCTTTTGCTGCACAAAATATAATCAATCTGATTTTGGTGTTGACCATCTGGTGATGTCCATATATAGAGTATTCTCTTGTGTTGTTGGAAGAGGGTGTTAGCTATGACCAGCGCATTTTCTTGGCAAAACTCTATTAGTCTTTGCCCTGCTTCATTCTGCATTCCAAGGCCAAATTTGCCTGTTACTCCAGGTGTTTCTTGCCTTCCTACTTTTGCATTCCAGTTCCCTATAATGAAAAGGGCATCGTTTTTGGGTGTTAGTTCTAAAAGGTCTTGTAGGTTTTCATAGAACCGTTCAACTTCAGCTTCTTCAGCATTAGTGGTTGGGGCATAGACTTGGATTACTGTGATACTGAATGGTTTGCATTGTATTTACTTGTGTGAAAATCAATTTATCTAATTTATCCTTTCTATTGGCAACTTTTTGTCATATAAAAGAAACTTTCCCTATAAAAAGATTAAGAAAATATTTTTCCATGTTTCTTCAAGAAGGCATGAACATTTAGATTTTATGTTTATGACTATGATCCGTAGCAGATATTTTGTATCTTACAAAGTAGGGGTCAAGATAACTTTTTTTCCCCTATGAATATACAGTGGTTCAAGCAGAATCTGTTGAAAAATTTCCATTCCAAATGGAATATCTTAGAGCATTTGACAAAAAGCAATCTTTTATACAGGTGAAAGTGTAGTTAAAGTGTTAGTCACTCAGTGGTGTTGGACTCTTTGCGACCCCATGGACAGTAGCCTGCCAGGCTCATCTGTCTATGGGACTTCACAGGCAAGAATACTGGAGGGGGCTGCCATGTCCTCCTCCAGGGGATCTTCCTGACCCAGGGATTGAACCCACATCTCCTGTATTGGCAGGCAGATTCTCTGCCATCTGAGTTACCAGGGAAGCCCTTCTATATAGGTGAGAGGGCACTTATGGACTCTTTATTCTTATGGATCTATTAACCTAATATAACATTGACTTAGGTACAGTAGGAAGTAAGTTTCTTTTCCAGTAAACAACTTTAAATTTACTCAACAAAACATGCAATATTAGGAAAGATTTTTTTAGGGAACTCTATGGAAAAAATCTATATTGAAAAAAACACTATCTTTATTAGAGAAAATAGAGCCAAGAAACTGATTAAAATATGTGAATATGTACAATGTGTTTATGATCGATCTTTCTCAGATAATTAACATAAAACTTTTGACCATTTTCTTTAATTTATGCAATACAGAATTTTAAGTTATTTTATTTTTTATTTTCTTAAAATAAATGGAATCATTCTCTATTGAGAAATTGCTAAACTGTGATTCAGAGTATACATACCATTTTTATATCCATAGCAATATGAGTGACCCAGTTTTTCAATAACTCTACCAGCATTTGCTATTGTCACTATTTCCTTTTAGCCACTATAAGTATATAATGATATATAACTGTGGCTTTAACTGTAATGTGTATGTCCTTTTCAGTGAAACTGTGTTTGTATCTTTTGCTTATTCTCTAATCGGTTTGTTTTAATAATGAGTTTTTAGAATTCTGAATTCTAATACTTGTGCTTTGTCAAATATGTGGTTTGCAAATATTTTATCTTGCTCTGTAGCTTGCATTTTTTTTCCTTTTAAAGAGCTTTTTTCAGAGCAAAGTTTAACTTTGATGAGGTCAAATTAATAATTTCTCCCTTTTACAAATAGTAAAGTGTGTCAAGTTTAAGAATTTTGGCTAGTCCTAGATTATGAATATTTTCTCTATCTTTTCTAAAAGGATTATACTTTTACATTTTTTTTATTTTATATTTTAGTTCATCATCAATTTTGGTCAAAGTCTAAGGTTTATATTGAGGTTTATTAAAATTATTTTGAATATGAATTTCCTATTGCTCTGTTTGTTAAAATGGCTATCCTTCCCCCAATAATTTGCTTTTTCTCTATTGTTAAGATCTGTTGGGAATATTTGAGTGGGCTCTTTGCTGGGTCCCACTAACACCTGTAAGAATGGAGAAATATAGTGTATTAGTGACTAGTCATGTCTCACACCAACAAATTAAGTATCATTTCTAACTTGTGGAGGTAGACACTTAGCTCATCTTGTACCCTAGTGACACACTGCTCTGATCAGTTCAGTTCAGTTCAGTTGCTCAGCCATGTCTGACTCTTTGTGACCCCATGGACTGCAGCATGCCAAGCCTCCCTGTCCATCGCCAACTCCCAGAGTTTACTCAAACTCATGTCCATTGAGTCGGTGATGCCATCCAACTATCTCATCCTCTGTCATCCCCTTCTCCTCCTGCCTTCAATCTTTGCCAGCATCAGGTCTTTTCAAATGATTCAGCTCTTCACATCAGGTGGCCAAAGTATTGGAGTTTCAGCTTCAGCATCAGTCCTTCCAAAGAAATCCCAGGGTTGATCTTCAGAATGGACTGGTTGGATCTCCTTGCAGTCCAAGGGACTCTCAAGTGTCTTCTCCAACACCACAGTTCAAAAGCATCAATTCTTTGGCACTCAACTTTCTTTATAGTCCAACTCTCACATCCATACATGACTACTGGAATGTCAGCAACTTTGGAAAATTCAGCAATGGCCACAGGACTGAAAAAGATCCATTTTAATTCCAATCCCAAAGAAGGACAATGACAAAGAATATTCAAACTACTGCAAAATTGTGCTCATCTCACATTCTAGTAAAGTTATGCTCAAAGTCCTTCAAGCTAGGCTTTAATAGTACATGAACTGAGAAATTCCAGATGTTCAAGCCTGATTGAGAAAAGGCAGAGGAAACAGAGATCAAATTGCTAACACGTGTTGGATCACGGAGAAAGCAACAGAATTCCAGAAAAAAACATCAACTTCTGCTTCACTGACTATGCTAAAGCCTTTGACTCTGATTATCACAACAAACTATGGAAAATTCTTAAAGAGATGGGATTACCAGACCACCTTTGCTCTCCTGAGAAACCTGTATGTAGGTCAAGAAGCAACAGTTAGAACCAGATATGGAACAACAGACTAGTTTAAAATTGGGAAAGGAGTACAACAAGGCTATATATTGTCACCCTGTTTAACTTATGTGCAGAGTACATCATGCAAAATGCAAAGTGCTTGTCTGGATCAAGATTTCTGGGAGAAATATCAACAACCTCAGACATGCAGATGACACGACTCTCATGGCAGAAGAAGAACTAAAGAGCCATTTGATGAAGGTGAAAGATGAGTGAAAAAGTTGGCTTAAAACTCAATATTCAAAAAACAAGGATCATGGCATCTGGTCCCACCACTTCATGGCAAATAGAGAAAAACTGGAAGCTGTGGCAGGTTATATTTTCTTGGGCTCCAAAATCATGATGGACAGTGACTGCAGTCATGAAATTAAAAAAATGCTTGCTCCTTGGAAGGAAAGCTATGACAACCCAGACAGTACATTAAAAAGCAGAGACATTACTTTGCCCATAAATGTCCTTATAGTCAAAGGTATGATTTTTTCCAGCGGTCCTGTATGGATGTGAGAGTTGGACCATAAAGAAGGCTGAATGCCAAATAATTGATTCTTTTCGATTGTGGTGTTGGAGAAGACTCTTGAGAGTCCCTTGGGCAGCAAGGAGATCAAATCAGTCAGTTCCAAAGGAAATCAACCCTGAATATTCACTGGAAGGAGTGATGCTGAAGCTGAAGCCCCCATACTTTGGCCACCTGACATGAAGAGCTGACTCACTAAAAACTGATGCTGAGAAAGATGGAAGGTAAAAGGAGAAGGGGTGAGAGAGTCAATTCTTAGGTGGATTGATAAGTCCAGGGTACTGGAGGAGGAGAAAGTGGTCTGTGGCTCTCAAAGCAGAGATAGGGGTCTGAAATTCTCAAGAAGGGAAGGACAAACATCTTTTTTCTCTTTTTCTCTACATTCCTTAGTCTTAGTCTTAGACACATAAAACACTTTTTTTCTTTAAGCCAGGAACTAATTACACAGAAAACAATTCAGCTTAAATTCCTACTAACACCCAAAACAGATGTCCTTTTATTTACAGGGGACTGGAATGAAAAAGTAGGAAGCCAAGAAACACCAAATTTGCCTGTTATATTTTAGTTCATCATCAATTTTGGTCAAAGTCTAAGGTTTATATTGAGGTTTATTAAAATTATTTTGAATATGAATTTCCTATTGCTCTGTTTGTTAAAATGGCTATCCTTCCCCCAATGATTTGCTTTTTCTCTATTGTTAAGATCTGTTGGGAATATTTGAGTGGGCTCTTTGCTGGGTCCCACTAACACCTGTAAGAATGGAGAAATATAGTGTATTAGTGACTAGTCATATCTCACACCAACAAATTAAGTCTTATTTCTTAACAGGCAAATTTGGCCTTGGAATATGAAAAGAAGCAGGGCAAAGGCTAATAGAGTTTTTCCAAGAATATGCACTTGTCATAGCAAACACCCTCTTCCAACAACACAAGAGAAGACTCTACACATGGACATCACCAGATGGTCAACACCGAAATCAGCCTGATAGCTGTGAAAAGAAGAGAGGCGAAAAGCAAAAAAGAAAAGGAAAGATATAAGCATTTGAATGCAGAGTTCCAAAGAATAGCAAGAAGAGATAAGAAAGCCTTTTTCAGTGATCAATGCAAAGAAATAGAGGAAAACAACAGAATGGGAAAGACTAGAGATCTCTTCAAGAAAATTAGAGATACCAAGGGAACATTTCATGCAAAGATGGGCTCGATAAAGGACAGAAATGGTATGGACCTAACAGAAGCAGAAGATATTAAGAAGAGATGGCAAGAATACATGGAAGAACTGTACAAAAAAGATCTTCACGACCCAGATAATCATGATGATGTGATCACTCACCTAGAGCCAAACATCCTGGAATGGGAAGTCAAGTGGGCCTTAGAGAGCATCATTACGAACAAAGCTAGTAGAGGTGATGGAATTCCAGTTGAGCTGTTTCAAATCCTGACAGATGATGCTGTGAAAGTGCTGCACTCAATATGCCAGCAAATTTCGAAAACTCGGCAGTAGCCACAGGACTGGAAAAGGTCAATTTCCATTCCAACTCCAAAGAAAGGCAATACAAAAGGATGCTCAAACTACCGTAAAATTGCAGTCATCTCACATGCTAGTAAAGTAATGCTCAAAATTCTCCAAGCCAGGCTTCAGCAATACATGAACCGTGAACCCCCTGATGTTCAGCTGGTTTTAGAAAAGGCAGAGGAACCAGAGACAAATTGCCAACATCCGCTGGATCATGGAAAAAGCAAGAGAGTTCCAGAAAAACATCTATTCCTGCTTTATTGACTATGTCAAAGCCTTTGACTGTGTGGATCACAATAAACTGTGGGAAATTCTGAAAGAGATGGGAATACCAGACCACCTGACCTGCCTCTTGAGAAATCTTTATGCAGATCAGGAAGCAACAGTTAGAACTGGACATAGAACAACAGACTGGTTCCAAATAGGAAAAGGAGTATGGCAAGGCTGTATATTGTCACCCTGCTTATGTAACTTCTATGCAGAGTACATCATGAGAAACACTGGACTGGAAGAAACACAAGCTGGAATCAAGATTGCTGGGAGAAATCTCAATAACCTCAGATATGCAGATGACACCACCCTTATGGCAGAAAGTGAAGAGGAACTAAAAATCCTCTTGATGAAAGTGAAAGAGGAGAGTGAAAAAGTTGGCCTAAAGCTCAACATTCAGAAAACGAAGATCATGGCATCCAGTCCCATCACTCCACGGGAAATAGATGGGGAAAGAGTGGAAACAGTGTCAGACTTTATTTTTTTGGGCTCCAAAATCACTGCAGAGTGTGATTGCAGCCATGAAATTAAAAGATGCTTACTCCTTAGAAGAAAAGTTATGAGCAACCTAGATAGTGTATTCAAAAGCAGAGACATTACTTTGCCGACTGAGGTCCGTCTAGTCAAGGCTATGGTTTTTCCTGTGGTCGTGTATGGATGTCATAGTTGGACTGTGAAGAAGGCTGAGCACCAAAGAATTGATGCTTTTGAACTGTGGTGTTGGAGAAGACTCTTAAGAGTCCCTTGGACTGCAAGGGATCCAACCAGTCCATTATAAAGGAGATCATTCCTGGGTGTTCTTTGGAAGTTCTGTTGCTAAAGCTGAAGCTCCAGTACTTTGACCACCTCATGCGAAGAGTTGACTCATTGGAAAAGACTCTGATGTTGGGAGGGATCGGGGGCAGGAAGAAAAGGGAACAACAGAGGATGAGGTAGCTGGATGGTATCACCGACTCGATGAACATGACTTTGAGTGAACTCCGGGAATTGGTGATGGACAGGGATGCCTGGCGTGCTGTAATTCATGGGGTCACAAGGAGTCAGACAGGACTGAGGGACTCAAGTGAACTGAAGGATTTTATAACAACAGTGTATCCTGACTGAGGACAATTTCTCCTTCCTGAAAACTTCTGGCTAACCCTGTTATCTTAAAATGTAAATTATGGGAGTGGGTCTGGTAAGATCTTTAGAAACTTGAGACGTTCTTCTGTATTATAACTAATTTAAAAAGTATGCAAGTTCCTTGCATAGAGTAGTGAGGGGGAAATTCTCTTTCCCCTTCTGATATCTATGTCAGAAGTTTCTCTGTCTCTTTTTATACTTTAATAAAACTTTGCTATACACAAGCTCTTGAGTGATCAAGCCTGGTCCCTGGTCCCAAATTAAATCTTGTCTGGATATCACAAATTGGACACCATTCACCATAAGTTCTCAGGGGGCAGTAGAGAATTAAATGATTAGATAGCATCACCAACTCAATGGACATGAATTTGAGCAAACTCTGGGATACAGTGTAGGACAGGGAAGCTTGGTGTGCTGCCATCCATGGGGTAACTGTCAGGCAGGCCAGACGGCTCAGTGAGGTGCATAGCACCAGGGACCTGAGTCATGTTTCCTGTTAGCTGGGAAAAAAAAAATAGCATTCCTTGACCAAATTAGGAAGACTTCCCGTACACACCAACCAGAAAGAGACAGGACATGCGCTCATCCTGTCTAGCCAATCATGTAACGCCAGCTACTCCTGTAACTGAGACAAAGAACTGACTGTATATAAACCGCCATATCCCTTTGTTCGGGGTCCCTGTCGGATTCCGCTGTGTCGGATGAGACTCAGACCCTAGCGTGCTAGAAATAAACTCCCTTCCTGCCTTCTTGCATTACTGTGGAGGACTTGCTTTCTCTCTTCGGTTCGGAGATACGGGCTCGGTGCATAACAGTAACAAAGAGTTGGACAGAACTTAGAAACTGAACAATAACAAAGACAGGGTAATTTTTGCCCAAATGCTTTCTGTTCTGTTAGACTACCCTTTGCCTAGACCATTGATTAGAAAGAAAAGGCTTAGAGCTTTTCCTCTACATGCCTGTTGGTGGTTATGCTGGAGTCTTCTGGGATAGAAGGAAGGCAATAAGGTAACCCAGGGAACTCACTGCCTAGAAGCTGGTCAACTCCTGAAATCCCTAGGAAGTCTGCCTTCTTTTTTACTGTTAAGAGTCTTACTTTGCTTATTTGTGCTGTTATGTCCAGGATTTTTAGGCATATGAGGGAGGACATGGGAAGGATGGTGCTACTCCATTGTGGAACTAAAGTCCTCCAAATATTTGTTTGAATATTAGAAAACATTTATATTCTCAATATGAAAGTGAAAATGTTAGTGCTCAATCATGTCCAACTCTTCATTGACTCATGAACTGTAAGTGCTAGGCTCCTCTGTCCAAGGAATTCTCCAAGTGATAATATTGGACTGAGTAGCCATTTCCTTATCCAGGGACTCTTCCCAACCCAAGGATCCAACCCAGGTCTCCTGCACTGCAGGCAGATTCTTTGCCATCTGAGCCACTGGGGAAGACCATATTGTCAACATATAATATGGCAATATGTATGCAATATTTGGGCTTCCCTGCTAGCCCAGCTGGTAAAGAATCCACCTGCAATGCAAGAGACCCCAGTTCAATTTCTGTGTTAGGAAGATCCCCTGGAGAAGGGATAGGCTGCCCATTCCACTATTCTAGGGCTTCCTGGGTATCTCAGATTGTAAAGAATCCACTTGCAATGCAGGAGACCCGGCTTTGATCATTGGGTTGGGAAAATCCCCTGGAGGAGGGCATGGCAACCCACTACAGTATTCTTGCCTGGAGAATCCCCATGGACAGAGGAGCCCGGCAGGCTACAGTCCGTTGAGTCACAAAATCTGACGTGACTAAGCACAGTATATTCAATATTTGTTAAATGTAAAAAGTTTATGATTGTATTTATCTTTACAGAAAAACATATATTTGAAAAGGACACTGACTCAATCTTTTTTGTTAAATTATTAAGTTCAGAAAGCTTCATAATTTTATCATTTCTATATTAAATGTTTTTCACATGTGATAAGGTTTACCTTTTATTATAGAACTCCAAATATTGAGTCTATGAAGGCATTGATTGTACATGCACTTCATATATATATGAACATGCAAATATTTCTGGCAGTCTTAAATTTATATTACCTGAATGTGTCATAGCATATGGTAAACCCACATATCTATAAGTCATTGTAGATTCCATCTGAACAAATATTTTAAATTATCCTCTGTTCCTTTGTTGTTGATGAAATGCTTTGGGAAACAACCTTATGCATACAAATAGAAGAATTAGATTCAATTTTTCCATGTTAGTGTTTTAAAAATGTAGATTTCATTTTAAACTTTACATTTATAGCATATTAATGTTTTGAAAATATTGTAATATTTTTAATGAACTTTAACTGTGATATTTTTGATCCTGTAGGATTGAGGATATATGCATCTATTATATAATTGTTTTCTTCACTAGCTGTGGTTCTATTTATAGTACATTGCAAAAAATATTGGCAATTCTTAAAATAATCTTCAACATTTGCAATCTCAATGATACATTTGCAGTGATGCTATTATATAAAACCATAAAAATACCTAGTTAAGTAAATTGTAAATGATTATAAAACCTCTATGGACCTCTTATGATGTAAGTAATCTCCTAGGTCACATTCTGGATCCTAGACTGGCTTCTTATTCATCTCTTGCTTTCTAATTGCAGATTACAGATCTTTAAATGTATTTATCTTCTACAGAACTAGCTTGCTCATCCTTGAGGCTATTGAAAATAAGCTTTTTTCCATATAAGAGACATCATCACTAACCACCGATGGAAAACAGGAAATAACAAAAAGCTCAACATGAGGCAAGTTTCCAGAATCTGCAGAGACACCTCTACTTCCTTTGCTGCTCTTTCTGTTTCTACCTTGACTTCCTCTTTGAAAAGGCACAAGAATTGCTTATTGTTTTCTTCATTCTATTAGAATGGGAAAAATCAACCTCTCCGCTTCCTCTACAGAGTCCCTCAATGCTTAAATTTTCCTTTCCTCTAACACAATCCAAAGTTACTGAAGAAATCTACTATTATGGTTGTTTGTTTGGACCCTACTAGAATTACAAAAGTGTTTTCTGCAATCTCAGCATACTCTTTATTTATTAAGAAAACATATCATCCTATACAATGAGTTTTTAAAAATCCTATTAATATGTGTAATATCTGGAAAACAGAGTTGGTGGCATTGGTGGTTAGAGAGTTATTGTAATGCACCATCCACTCTGCCTCATAATAACAATTCTACCCCAAATTTCCCAAATGGAATACCACACAAGGAATCTTAAATTGTAAAACTAAGAGAAAAGCTAGAAGATGCTGATGAAAGAACTCAAAGATGATGCAGATGGAGACATATATCATGTTCTTGGATTGGAAGAGTCAACACTGTCAAAATTACGGTATCCAAGTAATCTATAGATTCAATGCAATGTCTATCAAGTTATCAATAGCACTTTTTTCACAGAATTAGAACAAAATATTTTACAATTTGCATGGAAAAACAAAAGACCCCAAAGAGCCAGGGAAACCTGAGAAAGAAAAACAAATCTGAAGGAATTAGGCTCCTTGACTTCAGATTATACTACAAATCTACAGTAATCAAAGCCATATAATACTGGCACAAAACAGAAATAAAGAGCAGTGGAGCAGGATAGAAAGTCTAGAAATAAACCCACACACCTATGGTCAGCTAATGTGTGACAAAGGTGGCAAAAATGTACAATGGGAAAAGACATTCTCTTCAGTAACTGGTGCTGGGGACACTGGACAGTTACATATATAAGAATGAAATTAGAATCTCCTCTAACACCATACACAAAAGTAAACTCAAAATAAATTAAAGACCCAAATCTAAGACCAGATACTATAAAACCATTAAGAGGGATACATAGAATACTCTCTGACAGAAATTGCAGCAAGATCTTTTTGATCTAACTTCAAAAGTAATGAAAAAAAATAAACAAACAGTACCTAATTAAACTTAGAAGCTTTTGTACATCAAGGGAAACAATCAGTAAAACAAAAAGAAAACCCACAGAATGGGAGAAAATATTTGCAAACGAAGCAACCAATAAGGGGTTAGTCTTCAAAATATACAAACAGCTCATGCAGCTCAATATCAAAAAATAAACCAGTCAAAAAATGAGTGGATGATCTAACAGACATTTCTCTAAAGAAGACATACAGCTGGCCAAGAAGCACATGAAAAGATGCTCAACATCAGTAATTCTTGGAGAACTGCAAATCAAAACTATAATGACATATTATCTCACACCAGTCAGAATGGCTATTATAAAAAGAAAAAAATCTACAAACAATAAATGCTAGAGAGGGTGTGGAGAAAAGGGAACCTTCCAACACTCTTAATGGGAGTGTAATGTGGTACAGTGATTATGGAGAACAATATAGAGATTCCTTAAAAAATTAAAACCAGAACTACCATATGATCCAACAATCTCACTCTTGGGTATATATCCAGAGAAAACCATAATTTGACAGGATTCTTGCACCCCAATATTCATTGCAGTACTCTTTACAATAGCCAGAACTTGGAAGTAATCTAAATGCCCGTTGATGAAGAAATGGATAAAGAAGAAGTAGTACATATATACAATGGACTATAAATCAGCCATAAAAAGAACAAAATAATGCCATTTGGAGTGACACTGATGGCTTTAGAGATTGTCAGACTGTGTGAAGTAAGTAATACAGAGAAAGACAAATACCACATTTATTCACTTATAAATGGAATTTAAAGGAATGGTACAAATGAACCTATTTACAAAACAGAAGTTGAGTCAGAGACATAGAAACAAACTTATCCCCTGGTTTACCAGGGGATAAAGGGCAGGGGAGGGGTAAATTGGAAGATCAGCATCGACATATACACACTACTATATAAATGTCAACCCACTCCAGTACTCTTGCCTGGAAAATCCCATGGACAGAGGAGCCTGGGAGGCTGCAGTCCGTGGGGTCACAAACAGTTGGACGCAACTGAGCAACTTCACTTTCACTTTTCATATATATAATCAATAATAAGAACCTACTGAATAGCACAGGGAACTCTATTCAATGATCTCTAATGACTGTATAAATCATTTTTACTTCAAGAAAAAAAAGTTAACAGAGTCACATTTACCATAAAGTAAAATATATTTTCAAACACTTCATCTACTAATGTGCATATCTCCTTTCCGAGCTTTGAAGATATAACAAACCATGTTCTCACACTGTTCAATATTTCTAAGACTTATGAAAACAAAATACCTGAATGAAGTTCAGTTTAGACAGCTCTTTCCAAAAGAATACATTAAAAAATGTAACTTATCATATCAGTATAAAAATCATTTGATGCATAAAAAATCTTTGATAAAAATGCAACACCCATTCATGATAAAAACTCTCAGTAAACTAGAAATAGAAATTATTTCAATTTAGCAAAGATCACATGCAAAAAGACTAGACATAACATCAAATTTAATGATGAAAGACTGGGTGCTCTTCTACAAAGACTGAGAACATGGCAAGAATGTTCACTCTCAGTTCAGTTCAGTTCAGTTCATTCACTCAGTCGTGTCTGACTCTTTGCGACCCCATGAATAGCAGCTCGCCAGGCCTCCCTGTCCATCACCAACTCCCAGAGTTCGCTCAAACTCATGTCCATCGAGTTGGTGATGCCATCCAGCCATTTCATCCTCTGTCGTACCCTTCTCCTCCTGCCCCCAATCCTTCCCAACATCAGAGTCTTTTCCAATGAGTCAGCTCTTCACATGAGGTGGCCAAAGTATTGGAGTTTCAGCTTTAGCATCATTCCTTCCAATGAACACCCAGGACTGGTCTCCTTTAGAATGGACTGGTTGGGTCTCCTTGCAGTCCAAGGGACTCTCAAGGGTCTTCTCCAGCACCACAGTTCAAAAGCATCACTTCTTCGGCACTCAGCTTTCTTAACTCTAGCTCCTGGTATTTAACATATTACCAGAAGTTCCAGTCACTGAAACAAATCAAGAATAACAAATAAAAGGCACAAAGATTGGAATGGAGGAAATAAATCTGTCTGTATTTGCATGTGACATGTTTGTCTACATAGAAAGTCTCAAGGAATATTAAAAGACTACTTCCTAGAAATAATAAGTAAGTTCATCAAGACTGTAGGATACACAGTCACACAATATACTGTATTTATATACACTAACAATTGGCACATGGGAACACTTACAAAAGCATATCATTAAAATAACCTCAAAAATTATGTATGTAGGTATATAAGATATATTTAAAATATACACACAACAAAATTTTTACAAAATTTGTATAGTAAAAATTATAAAATTCTGATGAAAGAAATCAAGGAAACCTTAAATAAATGACTAGGCATAATGTGGTCATCGATGGGAAATGAAATAAAGGTTCCAATTTTCCTCAAATTAATTAGTACATTTAACGTAACGTCTATATAAACCTGAGCAAAGTTTTTTGCAGACATATAAAAGATCTGCAAAGATCAAAATTTTATATAGAAAGATCCAGGATCCTGAATAGCTAAAACACATTTGAAAAAATAAAATAGGAGGAGTATTTCCACCTAACATTAACGCCTATTAGACAGTTACAGTAATAAAGACAGTACGCTATTTGGAGAGAAATACACACAAAGATCAAGGGAATAGAATAAACCAGAAACAGATCCACTCAAACATTTCCAAGTCATTTTTGACAACTGAGCAAAAGCAATTCAATGGAAAGATGAGACACATGTTAACAAATGAAACAATTAGAAATCTAGAGTCAAAAAAAAAAAATATGAACCTCAATCTAAACCTCAGATCTTTACTCAAAATTGATCTAGATATAAGCATAAACCTATAAAACTTTTAGAAATCTTTCGAAGCAGAGAAGATCTAGACAAAGAGTCATTAAGTTTGACACCAAAAGCAAGATCCATAAAAGGAAAAAGAATGATGCCTGACCTCATTGAAAGTTTTTTAGATTTGCTTCATAACCCTTTGCGAAGAGAAAGACAAGATACAGACCCAGGGGAAATGTTTGTGACCCACATATCTGACAAAGGACCAGTATCTAGAATAAATAAAGGATTCTCAAAACTCTATCAGTTCAGTTCAGTTGAGTCGCTCAGTCGTGTCCGACGATGTGCGACCCCATGAATCACAGCACACCAGGCCTCCCGGTCCATCACCAACTCCCGGAGTTCACTCAGACTCACATCCATCGAGTCCGTGATGCCATCCAGCCATCTCATCCTCGGTCGTCCCCTTCTCCTCCTGCCCTCAATCCCTCCCAGCATCAGAGTCTTTTCCAATGAGTCAACTCTTCGCATGAGGTGGCCGAAGGACTGGAGCTTCAGCTTTAGCATCATTCCTTCCAAAGAAATCCCAGGGCTGATCTCCTTCAGAATGAACTGGCTGGATCTCCTTGCAGTCCAAGGGACTCTCAAGAGTCTTCTCCAACACCACAGTTCAAAAGCATCAATTCTTCGGCACTCAGCCTTCTTCACAGTCCAACTCTCACATCCATACATGACTACTGGAAAAACCATAGCCTTGACTAGACGGACCTTAGTCAGCAAAGTAAGGTCTCTGCTTTTGAATATACTATCTAGGTTGCTCATAACTTTTCTTCCAAGGAGTAAGCGTCTTTTAATTTCATGGCTGCAATCACCATCTGCAGTGATTTTGGAACCCCCAAAAATAAACTGTGACACTGTATCCACTGTTTCTCCATCTATTTCCCATGGAGTGATGGGACCAGATGCCATGATCTTTGTTTTCTGAATGTTGAGGATTAAGCCAACTTTTTCACTCTCCTCTTTCACTTTCATCAAGAGGCTTTTTAGTTTCTCTTCACTTTCTGCCATAAGGGTGGTGTCATCTGCATATCTGAGGTGATTGATATTTCTCCCGGCAATCTTGATTCCAGCTTGTGTTTCTTCCAGTCCAGCGTTTCTCATGATGTACTCTGCATAGAAGTTAAATAAGCAGGGTGACAATATACAGCCTTGCCGTACTCCTTTTCCTATTTGGAATCAGTCTGTTGTTCCATGTCCAGTTCTAACTGTTGCTTCCTGACCTGCATACATATTTCTCAGGAGGCAGGTTAGTTGCTGTGGTATTCCCATCTCTTTCAGAATTTTCCACAGTTTATTGTGATCCACACAGTCAAAGGCTTTGGCATAGTCAATAAAGCAGAAATAGATGTTTTTTCTGGAACTGTCTTGCTTTTTCCATGATCCAGAGGATGTTGGCAATTAGATCTCTGATTCCTCTGCTTTTTCTAAAACCAGCTTGAACATCAGGGGGTTCACGGTTCATGTATTGCTGAAGCCTGGCTTGGAGAATTTTGAGCATTACTTTACTAGCGTGTGAGATGAGTGCAATTGTGCGGTAGTTTGAGCATTCTTTTGCATTGCCTTTCTTTGGCATTGGAATGAAAACTGACCTTTTCCAGTCCTGTGGCCACTGCTGAGCTTTCCAAACTTTAACTCTGATGACCATTATATCTACTACTGTGGGTAGTAGTGAATTTAACTCAGATGACCATTATATCTACTACTGTGGGCAGGAATCCCTCAGAAGAAATGGAGTAGCCCTCATGGTCAACAAAAGAGTCCGAAATGCACTACTTGGATGCAATCTCAAAAATGACAGAATGATCTCTGTTCATCTCCAAGGCAAACCATTCAGTATCTCAGTTATCCAAGTCTATGTCCCAACCAGAAATGCTGAAGAGACTGAAGTTGAATGGTTTTATGAAGACCTACAAGATCTTTTAGAACTAACACCCAAAAAAGATGTCCTTTTCATTATAGGGGACTGGAATGCAAAAGTAGGAGGTCAAGAAACACCTGGACTAACAGGCAAATTTGTCCTTGGAATGCGGAATGAAGCCAGGCAAAGACGAATAGAGTTTTGCCAACAAAATGCACTGGTCATAGCAAATACCCTCTTCCAACAACACAAGAGAAGACTCTGCACATGGACATCACCAGATGGTCAACACCAATATCAGATTGATTATATTCTTTGCAGCCAAAGATGGAGAAGCTCTATACAATCAACAAAAACAAGACTGGGAGCTGACTGTGGCTCAGATCATGAACTCCTTATTGCCAAATTCAGACTTAAATTGAAGAAAGTAGGGAAAACCACTAGACCATTCAGGTATGACCTAAATCAAATTCCTTATGATTATACAGTGGAAGTGAGAAATAGAGTTAAGGGTCTAGATCTGATAGATAGAGTGCCTGATGAACTATGGAATGAAGTATGTGACATTGTACAGGAGACAGGGATCAAGACCATCCCCATGGAAAAGAAATGCAAAAAAGAAAAATGGCTGTCTGGGGAGGCCTTACAAATAGCTGTGAAAAGAAGAGAGGCAAAAAGCAAAGGAGAAAAGGAAAGATATAAGCATCTGAATGCAGAGTTACAAAGAATAGCAAGAAGAGATAAGGAAGCCTTCTTCAGTGATCAATGCAAAGAGATAGAGGAAAAAAACAGAATGGGAAAGACTAGAGATCTCTTCAAGAAAATTAGAGATACCAAGGGAATATTTCATGCAAAGATGGGCTCGATAAAGGACAGAAATGGTATGGACTTAACAGAAGCAGAAGATATTAAAAAGAGGTGGCAAGAATACACAGAAGAACTATACAAAAAAGATCTTCACGACCCAGATAATCATGATGATGTGTTTACTAATCTAGAGCTAGACATCTTGGAATGTGAAGTCAAGTGGGCCTTAGAAAGCATCACTACGAACAAAGTTAGTGGAGGTGATGGAATTACAGTTGAGCTTTTTCAAATCCTGAAAGATGATGCTGTGAAAATGCTGCACTCAAAACTCCATAGTAAATACAAACAAATAATCCCATTAGAACACAGACAAAAACATGTCACACACTGGTGGTAGAATTATAAAATGTAGGAGTTACTCTGGGAAAATTAAATGTTTGTATATGATCCAGCAATGGCATACTCAGGAGTTTATCTTAAAGGAATCAAAAATTATGTTCGTGTAAATACCTCTACACAAATGTTTATATAGGCTTTATTTGTAATAGAGAAATAATGGAGACAACTCAGATGTCATTCAGTGGGTGAACGGTTAAACAAACTATGGTATATTCATACCATGGGTTACTACTCAGAGATAAAACTGTTTATATACTCAGCAGTTTGGATGAGTCTCAAGGGAATTATACTGAGTGACTAAACTCAGTATCAGCAGGTGACATCCTGTATGATTCTTTATAGATCATTCTTGAAGTCATGAAATTATTCAAATTGAGAACAAATTAGTGGTTGCCAGGGAGGGAGGGTCATTGCTGTACCTATAAAAGTATAGCTTGAGTTCAGTTCAGTTGCTCAGTCATGTCTGACTCTTTGTGACTCCATGGACTGCAGCATGCCAGGATTCCCTGTCCACCATGAGGATTATATATATATAAACATATGTATATGGCCAAAGTACTGGAGTTTCAGCTTTAGCATCATTCCTTCCAAAGAAATCCCAGGGTTGATCTCCTTCAGAATGGACTGGTTGGATCTCCTTGCAGTCCAAGGGACTCTCAAGAGTCTTCTCCAACACCACAGTTCAAAAGCATCAATTCTTCAGCACTCAGCCTTCTTCACAGTCCATCTCTCACATCCATACATGACCACTGGAAAAACCATAGCCTTGACTAGACAGACCTTAGTCGGCAAAGTAAGGTCTCTGCTTTTGAATATGCTATCTAGGTTGGTCATAATTTTTCTTCTAAGGAGTAAGTGTCTTTTAATTTCATGGCTTCAGTCACCATCTGCAGTGATTTTGGAGCCCCCAAAATAAAGTCTGACACTATTTCCACTGTTTCCCCACCTATTTTCCATGAAGTGGTGGGACCGGATGCCATGACCTTCGTTTTCTTAATGTTGAGCTTTAAGCCAACTTTTTCACTCTCCTTTTTCACATTCATCAAGAGGCTTTTGAGTTCCTCTTCACTTTCTGCCATAAGGGTGGTGTCATCTGCATATCTGAGGTTATTGAGATTTCTCCTGGCAATCTTGATTCCAGCGTGTGTTTCTTCCAGTCCAGCGTTTCTCATGATGTACTCTGCATAGAAGTTAAATAAGCAGGGTGACAATATACAGCCTTGACGTACTCCTTTTCCTATTTGGAACCAGTCTGTTGTTCCATGTCCAGTTCTAACCGTTGCTTCTTGACCTGCATACATATTTCTCAGGAGGCACGTCAGGTGGTCTGGTATTCCCATCTCTTGAAGAATTTTCCACGATTTGTTGTGATACACAATCAAAGGCTTTGGTGTAATCAATAAAGCAGAAGTAGATGTTTTTTTTTGGAACTCCCATGCTTTTTTGATGATTCAATGGATGTTTTCAATTTGTTCTCTGGTTCCTCTGCCTTTTCTAAACCCAGCTTGAACATCTGGAAGTCCATGGTCCATGTACTGTTGAAGCCTGGCTTGGAAAATTTAGAGCATTACTTTGCTAGAGTGTGAGATATGTACAATTGTGCAGTAGTTTGAAAATTTTTGGCATTACCTTTCTTTGGGAAGGGGTTCCTTGGTGGCTCAGAGGGTAAAGCATCTGCCTGCAATGAAGGAGACACAAGTTCAGTCCCTAGATTGGGAAGATCCCCTGGAGAAGGAAATGGCAATCCACTCCAGTACTCTTGCCTAGAAAATTCCATGTATGGAGGAGCCTGGTGGGCTACAGTCCATGGGGTCACAAAGAGTTGGACACGACTGAGCAACTTCACTTGTTCTTTGGGAATTGGATGAAAACTGACCTTTTCCAGTTCTGTAACCACTGCTGAGTTTTCCAAATTTGCTGGCACATTGAGTGAAGAACTTTTACAGCATCATCTTTTAAGATTTGAAATAGTTCAATTGGAATTCCATCACCTCCTCTAGCTTTGTTCTTGGTGAAAAAAGGCCCAGTTAACTTTGCATTCTAGGATATCATGCTCTAGGTGAGTGATCACACCATTGTGATTATCTGAGTCATGAAGACCTTTTCTGTACAGTTCTTCTGTGTATTCTTGCCACCTCCTCTTAATATCTTCTGCTTTTGTTAGGTCCATACCATTTTTGTCCTTTATTGTGCCCATCTTTGCATGAAATGTTCCCTCGGTATCTCTCATTTTCTTGAAGAGATCTCTAGTCCTTCCCATTCTATTGTTTTCCTCTATTTCTTTGATTGATTGCTGAGAAAGGCTTTCTTATCTCTCCTTGCTATTCTTTGGAACTCTGGATTCATATGCTTATATCTTTCCTTTTCTCCTTTGCTTTTCACTTCTCTTCTTTTCTCATCTATTTGTAAGGCCTCCTCAGACAACCATTTTGCCTTTTTGCATTCCTTTTTCTTGCAGATGGTCTTGATCACTGCCTCCTGTGCAATGTCATGAACCTCCATCCATAGTTCTTCGGGCATGCTATCAGATATAATCCCTTAAACCTGTTTGTCACTTCCACTGTATAATGGTAAGGTATTTGATTTAGGTCATACCTGAATGGCCTGGTCGTTTTCCCTACTTTCTTCAATTTCAGTCTGAATTTGGCAATAAGGAGTTCATGTTCTGAGCCACAGTTATCTCCCAGTCTTGTTTTGCTGACTGTATAGAGCTTCTCCATCTTTGGCTGCAAAGAAAATAATCAATCTTATTTTAGTATTGACTGTCTGGTGATGTCCATGTGTAGAGTCTTCCCTTGTGTTGTTTGAAGAGGGTGTTTTCTATGACTAATGCATTCTCTAGGCAAAACTCTGTTAGCCTTTGTTCTGGTTCATTTTGTACTCTAAGGCCAAATTTGCCTGTTACTCCAGGTATCTCTTGACTTCCTAGTTTTGCATTCCAGTCCCCTATGATGAAAAGGATATTTTTTTGGGGGGAGGGGGGCTGCAGGTGTTAGTTCTAGAAGTTCTTGAAAGTCTTCATAGAATCATTCAACTTCAGTCTCTTCAGGATTACTGGTTTGGCCATTGAATTGGATTACTGTGATATTGAACATTTTGCCTTGGAAACAAACAGAGATCATTCTGTCATTTTTGAGACTGCAAGTAAGAACTGCATTTCGATCTGTTTTGTTGACTATGAGGGCTACTACATTTCTTCCAAGGGATTCTTGCCCACAGTAGTAGATATAGTAGTCATTTGAGTTAAACTTGCCCTTTCCAGTCCATTTTAGTTCACTGATTCCTAAAATGTCGATGTTCACTCTTGCCATCTCTTGTTTGACCACTCCCAATTTGCCTTGATTCATGGACTTAACATTCCAGGTTCCTATGCAACATTGTTCTTTACAGCATCAGATGTTACTTCCATCACCCATCACATCTACAACTGTGATATAACAGTTGTTTTTGGCATTGTTGTGGCGTTGGACATTTGTGGTGTTGTTTTTGCTTTGGCTCTGTCTTTTTATTCTTTCTGGAGTGTTTTCTCCAGTCTTCTTCAGTAGCATATTGGGCACCTACCGACCCGGGGAGTTCATCTTTCAGTGTCCTATCTTTTTGCCTTTTCATATTGTTCATGGGTTCTCAAGGTAAGAATATTGAAGAGGTTTGCTATTTCCTTCTCCAGTGGACCACATTTTGTCAGAACTCTCCACCAGGACCCGTCCATCTTGGGTGGCCCTACATGGCAAGATTCATAGTTTCATTGAGTTAGACAAGGCTGTGGTCCATGTGGTCAGTTTGATCAGTTTTCTGTGATTGTGATTTTCATTCTGTCTGCCCTCTATGTGAAAAGGACAAGAGGCTTATAGAGGCTTCTGATGGGAGTGACTGAATGTGTGGAAACTGGGTCTTGTTCTGATAAGTAAAGTGGGTGTAGAGTGGGTAATGAGTGGGTTAAAAACAAACAACCTTAATGGTTGGATTCATTTTATATTTATGATCAAAAACTGACATGGGCATGCACTGCTGCCTATTTCCATTGTTTATTCCCTCCTGACCTTCTAGTTAAAAATTTTGTAGCTTTGCTTCTCTTCTCAAAAGTCTAGAGCCTCTTCTCTGCTTCTAATTAGATAATCTTTTTTATTTTGCTCAGAAAATGAAAGCAAAATAAGGGAAGTTCCACACATTCCCAAAACTGTTGACATGCCTTCATTTGTTTCTATTTATTTTTGTGATAGGATATCTGATCATGTTTCTGAGTCCAAAATTCCATCTGGGCATAGTCTGCATTCTCTCTTGACCATTCAGTCTCCAGGTCAAAATTTTGCATCTACTATGTGATACAAAAATATCACCCTATTTTCCATAAATAAAACACTCCTCCTTGACTTTCATATTCTCCTCTGATTACTGACCTATTTCTTTGCTGTCATTTGGAGAAACAGTTCTCAAAAACTCATTTCATCTTCTACAGTTGTTTTCATTTAGTATCTAAATAGATATTCTTACCCATCACACATACAAAGCTGCTCATATTAATATTATCAATGTCCTCCAAATTTTCAAACTCAAGGGAAGTGAAAGTGTTAGTCAGTCAATGTCCAACTCCTTATTTTGAACTATCAACAGTATTTGGTACTATTTAATATTAACACCACTAATTAAAAAAAATGTATCCATATAGAAAATAATCTCTATTGGTTTTCTTTCTGTAGCATAAATGATTTCTTACAAGAATTTTCTGTTTCTTCTTCCTCTATCCTTATTAGAAAATGTGGAGTTTCCCAGGGCTCAGTGCTGGGATCTCTTACACTTCTCTATATTCACTTCTGAATGACCTGCTCTTGGCCTTTATGTGAGATCCACATGTCATGCATATTACTACAATTTATATCTTCAGTCTTGATTTTTCCCTTAATTTCAGACATAAATAAGATTTCCTCCCCTACATCTTCATTTGGATATTTATTAAACGTCTCAAACTTAACACATACACTAGTGAATTCTTGATTTCCTCCCAAAATTCTTTCTTTTTATGCTTCCCATATAAGTATTTGACATCTCCAGTCATGCTTTTTCAGATCAAAATTTTGGAGGCACCATTAATTCCTTTCTTTTTCTTACACTCCACATAAAATCCATAATCAAATTCTACACTTTCTACTATTAAAATGTATCTAGAATCTGACTACAACTTATCATTCTTTTTCTAAAATTCTCTTCCAGGCTACCATCATCTTTTATGTGCTTATGAGTAATGTCCAAACTTGTTTCCCTGTTCTTTTCTACTATAACCTATTCTCCACAAAACGGATAGAATGATACTTTTAAAATGTCCATCAAATTATCTATATTTTCAGGATAAGTGTGGACCAAAATCCACGCAGACCTTCATCCTGGCTTCATATTATATCATTGAGGTTTTAAGGTTATCTCATCCACCAGCATTACATAGCCTAAGTAGAATAAATGGCAAGTTTCTCTATATTTAATCAAATATGTAGACACAAATTTAGTCAAGGCTGTACACTGTCACCCTGTTTATTTAACTTATATGCAGAGTACATCATGAGAAATGCTGGGCTGGAAGAAACACAAGCTGGAATCAAGATTGCCAGGAGAAATCTCAATAATCTCAGATATGCAGATGACACCACCCTAATGGCAGAAAGTGAAGAGGAGCTAAAAAGCCTCTTGATGAAAGTGAAAGAGGAGAGTGAAGAGTTGGCTTAAAACTCAACATTCAGAAAACAAAGATCATGGCATCCAGTCCCATCACTTCATGGGAAATAGATGGGGAAACAGTGGAAACAGTGTCAGACTTTATTTTGGGGGGCTCAAAAATCACTGCAGGTGGTGACTGCAGCCATGAAATTAAAAGACGCTTACTCTTTGGAAGGAAAGTTATGACCAACCTAGATAGCATATTCAAAAGCAGAGACATTACTTTGCCAACAAAGGTCCATCTAGTTAAGGCTATGGTATTTCCAGTAGTCATGTATGGTTGTGAGATTTGGACTGTGAAGAAAGCTGAGCACCAAAGAATTGATGCTTTTGAACTGTGGTGTTGGAGAAGACTCTTGAGAGTCCTTTGGACTGCAAGGAGATCCAATCGGTCCATCCTAAAGGAGATCAGCCCTGGGATTTCTTTGGAAGGAATGATGCTAAAGCTGAAACTCCAGTACTTTAGCCACCTCATGCAAAGAGTTGACTCATTGGAAAAGACTCTGATGCTGGGAGGGGTTGGGGTCAGGAGGAGAAGGGGACGACAGAGGATGAGATGGCTGGATGGCATCACTGCCTCGATGGACATGAGTTTGAGTGAACTCTGGGAGCTGGTGATGGACAGGGAGGCCTGGCGTGCTGTAATTCATGGGGTCGCAAAGAGTGGGACACAACTGAGTGACTGAACTGAACTGACTGATAGATACACAAGGGCTTCCCAGGTGGTGCTAGTAGTAAAGAACATATTGGCATAATGCAGGAGACATAATAGACATGGGTTCAATCCCTGGGTCAGAAAGATTTCCTGGAGGAGGGCACAGCAACCTACTCCAGTATTCTTGCCTGGCGAATCCCATGGACAGAGGAGCTGCCCTGGCTTCAGTCCATAGAGTCGCAAAGAGTCATACACGACTGAAGTGAGTTGGCACACATGCATGCACGTTAGGTAGTTAGAATAGGGAAAAGGAGTCCAGAATGGGGGTGGCCAAAAGACAAGGAAGGGAAAAGCCCACGCAAGTGGAACAAAGGAAGGGCTGAGGACTGGAGTGAGGACATCACGTAGAACAAACAGCACTCCTGGCTAGTGCAATTTACATAGGGCAGGCCCAGGGGGAGGAAAAAATAAATAAAAAGAGGAGCCAAAGGGCCAGGGTTCTCTCTCCCATATTCTCTCTCTCTCTCTCTTTCCTCTTTTGGGTTTGGCATGTCCTCACACCTCCACCTCGAGAATGTATTTTCCTTTATTTTCTAAATAAAACTGATCTGTCTGAGAACCATAACAAGGACTGTCCGAGAGCTGTGACACGCTGAGGGCTTTAATGTCCGTCGCCTCAAATTTTGTTGTGATGAGACAGAACCGAGCAAATTAACCCACTCCCCTAACATCTGTGGTGCCGTGACTCCAATTTAACCTGGCTGAAAAAACCTTGGTGTGGACCCCTACAAGGAGGAGGCCAAGCACAGCAGGAGCCCAACTCAAAGAAAGCTCCCATGGCGGAAGTGGAATGTAAAGAAAACCCAGCGCAGGGGAAGTGACAAGAAGCCTAGTGTGCTGGAAACCAGGACAGTGATAAAGGAACTCAGCAGAAAGCTTATGTGGCTCAGTCTCAGAGTCCAGAAGACCTCAGATTATGGTAGGAGGTCCTTGCTCCTATGGCTGGAAGGACATATGTCTAACAGTATCTTAATTCCTTTACAATCTCTCGCTTCTTGTTTTCTCAAACCCCATCAAACAGAGGAGTGGCACTGAGTGTAATTGAGGGACTCTGGAGAGGCTACTCCTTGGTATGTTCCAAAGGCACTATCTACTGAGCCCCAGTAGCTGTTACGCAAGCCGGTGGGGGTTCTTTTGTCCTTAATCTTCTTTGTACCAAGGATCAGGCCAATGAACACTGTGAGCACACGTCAGGTATTTACCAGATTTTTCCAGCAGGCTATGAAGGGGATTCTTTGGCACCTTTTTCCCACTGGTTTTTCCACCTGTCTTTCAGCTCCTCTCTCCCAGACCTTGAGCCTGACTAAAACAAATGATGCCTGGCTTCAGGACCTAATGAAGCTCAGGTTCTGAAGTCTCAATGCAATAACTTAGTGAGTGACACAGCAATAGGTAAGAGGTGGATTTGTTGGAATTCAGAGGGAAGGGCACTCTGCAGGGTGTAGGCTTTTGCAGACAGCAAGGTTTAGGCCATGGAATTCAGTCTAGCTAGGATTTGCTATTGGTAAGGCTTCCCCAGACAGCCATTTTGCTTTTTTGCATTTCTTTTCCATGGGGATGGTCTTGATCCCTGTCTCCTGTACAATGTCACAAACCTCATTCCATAGTTCATCTGGCACTCTGTCTATCAGATCTAGACCCTTAAATCTATTTATCACTTCCACTGCATAATCATAAGGGATTTGATTGAGGTCATACCTGAATGGTCTAGCAGTTTTCCCTGTTTTCTTCAATTTCAGTCTGAATTTCGTAATAAGGAGTTCATGATCTGAGCCATAGTGAGCTCCTGGTCTTGTTTTTGTTGACTATATAGAGCTTCTCCATCTTTTGCTGCAGAGACTATAATCAATCTGATTTCGGTGTTGACCATCTGGTGATGTCCATGTGTAGAGTCTTCTCTTGTGTTGTTGGAAGAGGGTGTTTGCTATGACCAGTGCATTTTGTTGGCAAAACTCTATTCGTCTTTGCCCTGCTTCATTCCGTATTCCAAGGACAAATTTGCCTGTTACTCCAGGTGTTTCTTGACCTCCTCCTTTTGCATTCCAGTCCCCTATAATGAAAAGGACATCTTTTTTGGGTGTTAGTTCTGAAAGGTCTTGTAGGTCTTCATAGAACCATTCAACTTCAGCTTCTTCAGCATTACTGGTTGGGGCATAGACTTGGATTACTGTGATTTGAATGGTTTGCCTTGGAGATGAACAGAGATCATTCTGTCATTTTTGAGATTGCATCCAAGTACTGCATTTTGGACTCTTTTGTTGACCATGAGGGCTACTCCATTTCTTCTGAGGGATTCCTGCCTGCAGTAGTAGATATAATGGCCATCTGAGTTAAATTCACCCATTCCAGTCCATTTTAGTTTGCTGATTCCTAGAATGTCAACGTTCACTCTTGCCATCTCCTGTTTGACCACTTCCAATTTGCCTTGATTCATGGACCTGACATTCCAGGTTCCTATGCAATATTGCTCTTTACAGCATTGGACCTTGCTTCTCTCATCAGTCACATCCACAGCTGGGTATTCTTTTTGCTTTGGCTCCATCCCTTCATTCTTTCTGGAGTTATTTCTCCACTGATCTCCAGTAGCGTGTTGGGCACCTACTGACCTGAGGAGTACCTCTTTCAGTATCCTACCATTTTGCCTTTTCATACTGTTCATGGGGTTCTCAAGGCAAGAATACTGAAGTGGTTTGCCATTCCCTTCTCCAGTGGACCACATTCTGTCAGACCTCTCCACCATGACCTGGCGGTCTTGGGTTGCCCCGCGGGCATGGCTTAGTTTCATTGAGTTAGACAAGTCTGTGGTCCTAGTGTGATTAGAATGACTAGTTTTCTGTAGTATGGTTTCAGTGTCTCTGCCCTATGATACCCTCTTGCAACACCTACCATCTTACTTGGGTTTCTCTTACCTTTGGCATGGGGTAGCTCTTCACAGCCACTCCAGCAAAGCGCAGCCGCTACTCCTTACCTTGGATGAGGGGTATCTCCTCCCACCACCCTTCCTGACCTTCAATGTGGGATGGCTCCTCTAGGCCCTCTTGTGCCCGCACAGCCATCACTCCTTGGGCATGGGGTTCCTCCTCTTGACCGTCGCCCCTGACCTCAGACACAGGGTAGCTGTGGAAAGAAGATAAGCGAAAAGCAAAGGAGAAAAGAAAATATATAAGCATCTGAATGCAGAGTTACAAAGAATAGCAAGAAGAGATAAGAAAGCCTTCTTCAGCGATCAAAGCAAAGAAATAGAGGAAAAGAACAGAATGGGAAAGACTAGAGATCTCTTCAAGAAAATTAGAGATACCAAGGGAACATCTCATGCAAAGATAGGCTCAATAAAGGACAGAAATGGTATGGACCTAACAGAAGCAGAAGATATTAAGAAGAGGTGGCAAGAATACACAGAAGAACTGTACAAAAAAGATCTTCATGACACGGATAATCATGATGGTGTGATCACTCATCTAGAGCCAGACATCCTGGAATGTGAAGTCAAGTGGGCCTTAGAAAGCATCACTACGAACAAAGCTAGTGGAGGTGATGGAATTCCAGTTGAGCTATTTCAAATCCTGAAAGATGATGCTGTCAAAGTGCTGCACTCGATATGCCAGCGAATTTCGAAAACTCAGCAGTGGCCACAGGACTGGGAAAGGTCAGTTCTCATTCCAACCCCAAAGAAAGGCAATGACAAAGAATGCTCAAACTACTGCACAATTGCAGTCATTTCACACACTAGTAAAGTAATGTTAAAAATTCTCCCAGCTGGACTTCAGCAATACGTGAACCATGAACTTCCTCACGTTCAAGCTGGTTTTAGAAAAGGCAGAGGAACCAGAGATCAAATCGCCAACATCCGCTGGATCATCGAAAAAGCAAGAGAGTTCCAGAAAAACATCTATTTCTGCTTTATTGACTATGCAAAAGCCTTTGACTGTGTGTATCACAGTAAACTGTGGAAAATTCTGAAAGAGATGGGAATACCAGACCACCTAACCTGCCTCTTGAGAAATCTGTATGCAGGTCAGGAAGCAACAGTTAAAACTGGACATAGGACAACAGACTGGTTCCAAATAGGAAAAGGAGTACGGTAAGGCTGTATATTGTCACCCTGCTTATTTAACTTATATGCAGAATACATCATGAGGAACGCTGGACTGGAAGAAACACAAGCTGGAATCAAGATTGCTGGGAGAATAACCTCAGATATGCAGATGACACCACCTTTATGGCAGAAAGTGAAGAGGAGCTTAAAAGCCTCTTGATGAAAGTGGAAGACGAGAGTGAAAAAGTTGGCTTAATCCTCAACATTCAGAAAATGAAGATCATGGCATCCGGTCCCATCACTTCAAGGGAAATAGATGGGGAAACAGGGGAAACAGTGTCAGAGTTTATTTTGGGGGGCTCCAAAATCCCTGTGGATGGTGATTGCGGCCATGAAATTAAAAGATGCTTACTCCTTAGAAGAAAAGTTATGACCAACCTAGATAGCATATTCAAAAGCAGACACATTACTTTGCTGACTAAGGTCCGTCTAATAAAGGCTATTTTTTTTTCCAGTGCTCATGTATGGCTGTGAGAGTTGGACTGTGAAGAAGGCTGCGTGCCGAAGAATTGATGCTTTTGAACTGTGGTGTTGTAGAAGACTCTTGAGAGTCCCTTGGGCTGCAAGGAGATCCAACCAGTCCATTCTGAAGGAGATCAGCCCTGGGATTTCTTTGGAAGGAATGATGCTAAAGCTGAAGCTCCAGTCCTTCGGCCACCTCATGCGAAGAGTTGACTCATTGGAAAAGACTTTGATGTTAGGAGGGATTGGGGGCAGGAGGAGAAGGGGACGACAGAGGATGAGATGGCTAGATGGCATCACTTACTCAATGGACGCGAGTCTGAGTGAACTCCGGGATTTGGTGATGGACGGGGAGACCTGGCGTGCTGCGATTCATGGGGTCACAAAGATTCAGACAGGACTGAATGACTGAACTGAACTTAACTGAAGGATTTGCTACCTGGGTGAATTCATATGCTAATGAGTGGAAGGATCATCCCAGCCATTGGGGAACCACCAGGTCCTCGGTCTTTTGACAGTGCCTGGGAGCTGTCCTGGTACCTCTGAGTGTGTCAGTTAGCTTCCTGATTGGAGATTAAGGTTTAGTTGAATTTGACTTTTTGAGATTGCATCCAAGTACTGCATTTTGGACTCTTTTGCTGACCATGAGGGCTACTCCTTTTCTTCTGAGGGATTCCTGCCTGCAGTAGTAGATATAATGGTCATCTGAGTTAAATTCACCCATTCCAGTCCATTTTAGTTTGCTGATTCCTAGAATGTCGACGTTCACTCTTGCCATCTCTTGTCTGACCATTTCCAATTTGCCTTGATTCATGGACCTGACATTCCAGGTTCCTATGCAATATTGCTCTTTACAGCATCGGACCTTGCTTCTATCACCAGTCACATCCACAGCTGGGTATTGTTTTTCTTTCGCTCCATCCCTTAATTCTTTCTGGAGTTATTTCTCCACTGATCTCCAGTAGCGTGTTGGGTACCTGCTGACCTGGGGAGTTCCTCTTTCAGTATCGTATCATTTTGCCTTTTCATACTGTTCATGGGTTCTCAAGGCAAGAATACTGAAGTGGTTTGCCGTTCCCTTCTGCAGTGGACCACATTCTGGCGGACCTCTCCACCATGACCCGCCCGTCTTGGGTTGCCCCGTGGGCATGGCTTAGTTTCATTGAGTTAGACAAGGCTGTGGTCCTAGTGTGATTAGAATGACTAGTTTTCTGTGAGTATGGTCAGTGTGTCTGCCCTCTGATGCCCTCTTGCAACACCTACCATCTTACTTGGGTTTCTCTTACCTTGGGCGTGGGGTATCTCTTCATGGCTGCTCCTGCAAAGCGCAGCCGCTACTCCTTACCTTGGATGAAGGGTATCTCCTCACTGCCGCCCTTCCTGACCTTCAGTGTGGGATAACTCCTCACGGCCCTCCTGTGCCCTTCACAGGCATCACTCCTTGGATGTGTGGTTGCTCCTCCCAGATGCCACCCTTGGCCTCGGGCGCAGGGTGGCTTCTCCCGGCCACTGTCCCGGGCCTCGGACGTGGGGTAGCTCCTCTCGGCCGTTCCTGCGCCATCGCAGCCTAGCACTCTCAGCCGCTGCCGCTGACCTCAGATATGGGGCAGCTCCTCTTGGCAGCCTCCCTTCGGGCATGGGGTCCTCCAGGCTTCTGACCTTGACCTTGGACATGGGGTAGCTCCTCTAGGCCACTCTTAGTGTGTCGTAATCCAAGTCTATGCCCCAACCAGCAATGCTGAAGAAGCTGAAGTTGAAGGGTTCTATGAAGACCTACAAGACCTTTTAGAACTAACACCCCAAAACGATGTCCTTTACATTATAGAGAACTGGAATGCAAAAGTAGGAAGGCAAGAAACACCTGGAGAAAAGGGCAGATTTGGCCTGGGAATGCAGAATGAAGCAGGGCAAAGACTAATAGAGTTTTGCAAGAAAATGCACTGGTCATAGCAAACACCTTCTTCCAACAACACAAGAGAAGACTCTACACATGGACATCACCAGATGGTCAACACTGAAATCAGATTGATTATATTCTTTGCTGTCAAAGATGGAGAAGCTCTATACAATCAACAAAAACAAGACCAGGAGCTGACTGTGGCTCAGATCATTAACTCCTTATTGCCAAATTCAGACTGAAATTGAAGAAAGTAGAGAAAACTGCTAGACCATTCAGGTATGACCTAAATCAAATTCCTTATGATTATACAGTGGAAGTGAGAAATAGATTTAAGGGCCTATATCTGATAGATAGAGTGCCTGGTGAACTATCATGGAGGTTCGTGACATTGTACAGGAGACAGATATCAAGACCATCCCCATGGAAAAGAAATGCAAAAAAGCAAAATGGCTGTCTGAGGAGGCCTTACAAATAGCTGTGAAAAGAAGAGAAGTTAAAAGCAAAGGAGAAAAGGAAAGATATAAGCATCTGAATGCAAAGTTCCAAAGAATAGCAAGAAGAGATAAGAAAGGCTTCTTCAGTGATCAGTGCAAAGAAATAGAGGAAAAGAACAGAATGGGAAAGACTAGAGATCTCTTCAAGAAAATTAGAGGATACAAGGGAATATTTCATGCAAAGATGGGCTCGATAAAGGACAGAAATGGTATGGACCTAACAGAAGCAGAAGTTATCAAGAAGAGGTGGCAAGAATACGCAGAAGAACTGTACAAAAAAGGTCTTCACGACCCGGATAATCACGATGGTGTGATCACTCATCTAGAGCCAGACATCCTGGAATGTGAAGTCAAGTGGGCCTTGGAAAGCATCACTACGAACAAAGCTAGTGGAGGTGATGGAATTCCAGTTGAGCTATTTCAAATCCTGAAAGATGATGCTATGAAAGTGTTGCACTCAATATGCCAGCAAGTTTGGAAAACTCAGCAGTGGCCACAGGACTGGAAAAGGTCAGTTTTCATTCCAATTCCAAAGAAAGACAATGCCAAAGAATGCTCAAACTACTGCACACTTTTACTCATCTCACATGCTAGTAAAGTAATGCTCAAAATTCTCCAAGCCAGGCTTCAGCAATACGTGAACTGTGAACTTCCTGATGTTCAAGCTGGTTTTAGAAAAAGAAGAAGAACCAGAGACCAAATTGGCAACATCCTCTGGATCATCAGAAAAGCAAGAGAGTTCCAGAAAAAAACATCTATTTCTGCTTTATTAACTACGCCAAAGCCTTTGACTCTGTGGATCACAATAAACTGTGGAAAATTCTGAAAGAGATGGGAATACCAAACCACCTGACCTGCCTCTTGAGAAATCTGTATGCAGGTCAGGAAGCAACAGTTAGAACTGGACATAGAACAACAGACTGGTTTCAAATAGGAAAAGGAGTAAGTCAAGGCTGTATATTGTCACCCTGCTTATGTAACTTCTATGCAGAGTACATCATGAGAAACGTTGGACTGGAAGAAACACAAGCTGGAATCAAGATTGCCAGGAGAAATCTCAGATATGCAGATAACAGCACCCTAATGGCAGAAAGTGAAGAGGAACTAAAAAGCCTCTTGATGAAAGTGAAAGTGGAGAGTGAAAAAGTTGGCCTAAAGCTCAACATTCAGAAAACGAAGATCATGGCATCCGGTCCCATCACTTCATGGAAAATAGATGGGGAAACAGTGGAAACAGTGTCAGACTTTATTTTTGGGGGCTCCAAAATCACTGCAGATGGTGATTGTAGCCATGAAATTAAAAGACGTTTACTCCTTGGAAGGAAAGTTATGACCAACCTAGATAGCATATTCAAAAGCAGAGACATTACTTTGCCAACTAAAGTTCATCTAGTCAAGGCTATGGTTTTTCCTGTGGTCATGTATGGATGTGAGAGTTGGACTGTGAAGAAGGCTGAGTGCCAAAGAATAGAAGCTTTTGAACTGTGGTGTTGGAGAAGACTCTTGAGAGTCCCTTGGACTGCAAGGAGATCCAACCAGCCCATTCTGAAGGAGATCAGCCCTGAGATTTCTTTGGAAGGAATGATGCTAAAGCTGAAGCTCCAGGACTTTGGCCACCTCATGTGAAGAGTTGACTCATTGGAAAAGACTTTGATGCTGGGAAGGATTGGGGGCAGGATTTGAAAGGGATGACAGAGGATGAGATGTCTGGATGGCATCACTGACTCGATGGATGTGAGTCTGAGTGAACTCTGGGAGTTGGTGATGGACAGGGAGGCCTGGTGTGCTGCAATTCATGGAGTTGCAAAGAGCCAGACACGACTGAGTGACTAAACTGAACTGAACTGAAGTTAACAGCACACAGATATCAGTGGCCACATAAGATCGCAGGGCTTGCAATTCATTGTTTAGAAAAAACACAAAACAACAAAATCAGCACTTCCCACATATCATGTACAAAAGCATTCTCCGTTGTATTATAAACCCTAATGAGGAAGTCAAGATTGAAAAATATTTAGAAATTAATGCAGAAAACTTTTTTGTTACCTTGGAGTAACAAAGGATTTTTATTAGAAAAGATACAAATACTAACAGAAAACCTCAATAAAGTAAATCATCTAAAATTAAGAACTCTTGCTCACCAAAACACAGTATAAAAGAATGAAATTGAAAGCCACAGAATAAGAGAAGATATGTGCAACACATATAAGTAAAACATATTTATATCCAGACTAAAAACTTTAAAAATAACAACAAAGTCCTATAAATGAACAAAGCTAATAGAAAAAAAATGGGTAACAGACTTACCTGGCACTTTTTGAAAGAGGAATCTAAATGAACAATAAATATAAGGAAAGGTAGTCAACAGAATTAATAATAGAAATTGTAACTATGATATACTATACCTGCACACCCACCACTTTAGCATTGTTTACCAACTTATGTCAAAGATGTAGATCATACTAACAGTGTGGCTTTAGTTATAAACCTGAAAACTGCTTGCCACTATGCAGTGAGATTATGTGAGCATATCATATGACCCAAGCATTTGTATGTACTCCAGGGTCCTTGTACACAATTTTCACAGCATAATTAGTGATAGCTTAATGTTAGGAATAATCCACATGTTCATCAAGAGTACGAGAGCTAAATAAACAGTTACTTTCAACCCAGAACTACCTTTCAACAGTGAAAATGAGCTATATCCAAAAATAGTAGCTAAAACTTACCAATATAAAGTTGAATGACAAACCAGGACCTAAAATGACTATACTAATGATCTTCGTTTTATAAAGTTCAAAAAGAGACAAACCTAAATTAAATTATATAAGATTGCATACAAATGTTAAAACTATACAGAGGAGTAAAGAAATGACTACATATAATGACAAAATAGTGTGCGGTGATTATTAGGATGCTCACTATCATATTCTAAGTATATGCAGTAGAGTCTAAATTTTTTTATATAGTTTATACTTTAGGGCAAGATATATATATATACACACTGTAAGTGAAATGAGTGAAGTCGCTCAGTCGTGTCTGACACTTTGCAACCCCATGGACTGTAGCACACCAGGCTTCTCTGTCTATGGGATTCTCCAGGCAAGAATACTAGAGTGGGTTGCCATTTCCTTCTCCAGGGGAACTTCCCTACCCATATACACTGTACTATATATATATGTAGTATATTTATAGTCATTATCAAAATCCTAGAATGGCTCTTTATGTTAAGAATGCAACATTCTGCTCTTGCAGGTATACTGTGCAGGCATTAACATGCAAGTGAATGGGGCATTATGTGGCACATACCTTGGGCAGCTGCTCTGGCACTGCTTGACCAGGTAGGTATATATGGAACACCTGGGAGCTAAGAGGAGTATGAGTCTTTGAGAAAACATTATGTTTCCTAAGCACTCCCAAGTGCAAAGAGTTTATTATTATCTTGGAAGTAAACCATACCCTAGGCTTCCATGGCCTGGTGATACACCAAACATAGTAACATTAGTCAAAGAAGCGCAAGCCTTGCTGTCTTATATTCAGTATTTATCCAGTCCATCTCCCGATCCATAATTGCTGGTAAAAAATATTTTGGGAAACTACCCAAGATATTATTTTTAATTTTATTAACACATTGTATTGTGCATAGAAAATAACATGTCAGGAAAGAAAATTAGGAAAATAGAAAAAAAGCACACAGAAACCTAAATTACAAGGTGATCCCAGCATCTAGATCATTAGTCAAGTAGTATGTAACACACTAACCACACATATATACTTATATATTATAATTGCTTTTGTTATTATAAGTTTAAAAGTCTTTGTGTATTGAAAAGAACAACTCCTTGAAACTGAAGAGCCTTTCAATTGCATAAAGTTTTTCAATGCAACTTTTTAATTTAATGTTTTAATCTAACTGCAAGGAGATCCAACCAGTCCATTCCAAAGAAGATCAACCCTGGGATTTCTTTGGAAGGAATGATGCTAAAGCTGAAGCTCCAGTACTTTGGACACCTCATGCGAAAAGTTGACTTTTGGAAAAGACTCTGATGCAGGGAGGGATTGGGGGCAGGAGGAGAAGGGGACGACCCAGGATGAGATGGCTGGATGGCATCATGGACTCGATGGATGTGAGTCTGAGTGAACTCCAGGAATTGGTGATGGACAGGGAGGCCTGGTGTGCTGCGATTCATGGGGTCGCAAAGAGTCAGACGTGACTGAGCGACTGAACTGAACTGAACTGAATTGACAGGGGAGTGTGTAATTTCCTCAGTTCTGTCTCATCACAACAAAAATTTGAAGCAATGGACCAGTGTTACAGTCCTTGGACAGACCAGTGTTATACCTCTCGGATGGACCAGTGTTACAGCTCTGTGTTACTGCTCAGTTTTATTTAGAAAGTAAAGGAAAACACATCCTCAAGGCGTGATGGCATGTGGACCCAAAAGACGTGAAGAAAGAGAGATCCCTGACCCTTTGGCTCCTCTTTTTATGTTTTTTCTCCTCCCCCAGGGCCTGCTCTATGTAAACTTGGGCTAGCCAGGAGTGCTGTTTGTTTTAACTGAGGTCCTCACTCAGGTCCTTGGATCTTCCTTTGTTCTATTTTTGTGGGCTTTTTCTTTCCTTGTCTTTTAGCCACCAGCATTCTGGACTCCTTTGTCCTATTCTAACTATCTAACATAAACACTTCTATTGGAATTTTTAATTATAGTCTTTATCTTTGGTATCATGTTTTGAGAGTCTTTACTATTGTTAATTTACAAAGCTATCCATAGTTTCATCTGGGATGTTTATAGGTTACATTTTTATGTTTATACCAAATATACCTAGAATTAATTTTTATTTATTTTTAATACAAGTATTAGATTTTATTTTTAACTAAAAATAGTAACCAATGATCCTAACATCATTATTTGAGTAACCTGTCCATTTCCTATTCATTTCAAATTCTATCTTTATTACAATACAAATGCTGATGTTTGCCTTTGCCTTTGTGTGAAACTTGCACATTTTTTCATCAATAAAACTCTATTGTTGCATGAATACAATATAGCTTTAATTATTAGAAGGCAATAGTACTTTTAAAAATGTGATATGTCATTTTATTACAACTTTCAGTTCTTTCTTGACTATTCTCACTCAATTTGTTTAATAGATGTATTTTACAATTATATTATCAAGTTCCCCAAAACTTCCTTTGTGATTACCTTTGCAGTTACATTTACATTTGTGACTGTTTTAAAAGAGGATCACTTTCTTTTTCACTTTTGTAATTTTTCCTTGATTATGGTATATCTCTCCTTTTATTCAAAAACTTTATTAAATATCTTGCTTTATACTCTTTTTAATATTAGCCATAAATATTTCTTGATGAGCTTATTGGTATTATTTTATAACTTTTCTTACTTTTAGATATTGTTATCTCTTACCCCTTTGATTTTTCCCCTTTATATTTTAACAAATTATTGCTTTGGACTTATTTCTTAGGAACACTACTTTTAGAATGTTTACTATAGCATTCAGATTATTTAGATTTTATTTAGTCAGGCTATATCTGGGCAAACATATCTTTCCATTAAATTTACAGTTTCTAGGTAGATACCTTCAAGAAAAAAATTCATCACCCTCCTCAACTTAAACTATTTTCTATTCTATGTATATATCACATATATTACCCAATATTTTTTGTTATATTTGCTGTATTCCTTTTCAGTTAACAGAAATCTGTATTGTGGCCTTTATTGCCTCTTCTCCACATTTATCATTTTCTGAGTTTTTTCTTCATCTCTTAATTTTCCCCAATGAATTTTTATGGAAAAAAAAAAAAACCATTAACAATTGCATACTCCGCTTATTTACCTCTTTATCTCTCTTATTCATGATAGTCAGACTTCCCCCTGCTGCATTCTACCAAGATTATTCTCTTAAAATTGTCATTGAGCTTCTTGCAACTAAATTTTATAGAAAGTTTTTTGCATACCTTACTGTCCCTCTCAGCACCATTTGAATTTTAACATTCTCATCCTTCTTGAGCACCAATATTATTACTTTTATGACTCTATGTTCCTAATTTTCTTACTTTCTGAGTACTCCAAATCAGTCTACTTTAGCTTTTTTATTTATAACTTAAATGTTACTTTGAGTTTTGTCCAGAAAACAGACATTAGGCTTTCATGCAGATAGTTCAATTTGGGACAGAATCTTGGGGAACAGGAATAAGAGGCTGGGATGAGCTAAACAGGGGGGGAACAAAAGCCAATATGATGATACAGTATTTAGCTGTTCAGACCTTTGAGCACATTAGTTAGTTAGTTACTTAAGTCGCTCAGTCGTGTCTGACTCTTTGTGATCCCATGGACTGTAGCCCACCAGGCTCCTCCATTCATGGGATTCTCCAGGCAAGAATACTGGAGTGGGCTGCCCTTTCCCTCTCCAGAGGATCTTCCTGATCCAGGGATCGAACCCAGGTCTCCCACATTAGAGGCAGACGCTTTAACCTCTGAGCCACCAGGGAAGCCTTAGCAGGAATCATAACATCTTTTGAGCTACTCAAGCAAAAGAAATCTCAAAATTGTTATAGTCAGATGATAGAAGGGACAGTCTATCCATGAGTCAAGGGACAGTCTCCTCTTAGTCAAGGACTGCCCTATGAAGTATAACTTGGTTGAACTTTCAGTTCATTCCTCTAAGAGCTGAGCACTCCCACAGGCAGTCCATTCTCCCTACTCAGAGAAGTCTTAGGACAGAAAGGAAGAGAGGATTATGTGCAGCTGAGCTGAGCTGAGATGCTGTCAGGTGATGCTTTCCAGAGCTAGTTGTGGCAGTAGAAAGAGCTTATGAAAAAGGTGGATGGAACACATGTGAAATGGGGACTAAGACATGGGCAATAGAAGACATGCCTCTTCTATTCCTGTTCCACAAAATCTCCTTTAAAAACTCTGTTAGCCCTTTACTGTTAATACTTCTTTCTCTATCTGCCTTTTCATAACTGCAGAACTTATGCCACTTCTTATTGTACAACTGTTCCTGGATATTTTACAGACACATGAAACTAATATTCAAAATTGAACTCACCATCAATTAGTTGAGTACTAAGTGCCAGAGTTAATAAAACAGACACAGTCTTTGCTTGGGAAAATGCATATTTTACTGGAAAAGATATTCAACTAAAACAGTAATTAAAGTATGGGAATGCAAATTGTTAGGAAAGATAACCAGGAGAAAGGGTTAAGTGGGATAAACTAGAAAATTCTAAAAAGCAGAAACATCACTTTGCCAACAAAGATACGTATAGTCAAAGCCATGGTTTTCCCAGTAGTCATGTATAGATGTTGGACCATAAAGAAGACTGAGTGTCAAAGAATTGATGCTTTCAAGCTGTGGTGCTAGAGATGACTTTTGAGAGTCCCTTGGACTGCAAGGAGATCAAGCCAGTCAATCCTAAAGGAAATTAAACCCTGAATATTTATCGGAAGAACTATGCTAAAGCTGAAGCTCCAATACTTTGGCCACTTAATACAAAGAGCCAACTCATTGGAAAAGACCCTGATGCTGCAAAAGATTGAAGGCATGAGGAGAAGGGGATGACAGAGGACAAGATGGTTGGATGGTATCCTCAATTCAATGGACATGAAAGTGAAAAAGTGAAAGTGAAGTCGCTCAGTAGTGTCCGACTTTTTGCGACCCCATGGACTTTAGCCTATCAGGCTCCTCTGTCCATGGGATTTTCCAGGCAAGAATGCTGGAGTGGATTGCCATTTCCTTCTCCAGGGGATTTTCCCGACCCAGGAATCAAACCTGGGTCTCCTGCATTGCAGGCAGACGCTTTACTGTCTGAGCCACCAGGGAAGCCTTCAATGGTTTAAGCAAACTCTGGGAGATGGTGAAGGACAGGGAAGCCTGGCCTTCTGCAGTCCATGGAATCACAAAGAGTTGGAAATCATTCAGTAGTTTAACAACAACAACAAAAATATTTTATACAAAAAAAAAATTGAATATGTGAAGAGCCAGTGTCAACAAAACTATTGCAATTGTTTCATAGGTGAATAGTGGCATGGGCAAGTGGGTGTGGGTAAAAGAGAATAGACCTTATCATTATTAGGAGATCATTTAATAAGATGAATAAAGTGCAAAAAGAAAGCTTCTAAATGATCTTAATATATTAATTAAGGATATTATCATATGCAAATAATATTTCTAACTTGCACTTCCCCATTATCTTCAGAATGAAGTATAGACATACAAAATCTGTGAAGTCCTAGATGATTTGGTCATTGCTTATTCATTTTTAACTTTTGTCTGTCCTGGTATCATCTATACATCCATTTAGATAGAGCTATCTACATACCCCTGAACGAAAAATACTTCATTTAATCTTCAGGGAGTTTTGTACATTTTTCACTCTGTCTTTATAATAACTTCATTCATCCAACTCTCTGCCCTTAATACATCACTTGATCTTATATAATTGCCCTTTAGATCTCAAAAAATATATGTCATCACTTCCTAAATATGGGTTAGAGACCCATTCTCATTTTCTCATCACATCCAGTGTCTTTTCCATCTCGATACTCGATACAAATTCAATTGTTTCTTACCTGGCTATTCTCCATTTTGTATATATACTCTGTGATAAGAGATCATAATATTTTCATTAATTTTTGGCAAAACCTGGAACAGTGCATGATAGCAGGTTTAAAATAGTTGTTACGTGTTCTTGAAGAACACGCTTGTCAGTGTCATTCTTCACACTACTCGTTAATTTTCTGTAATACTGATTTAGCAACTTAGGCTTTAGAATGCACTTGGAAATTGTTAGGGCATGCTTATTTTATTATGTTCTTTCTTTTTATCATTAATTCAATTAGGGTATTTTTGGCCTCTCAGCAAAGCTCTGTTTTCATATCAATATTTCTTGTATTTTAGCTTTGGTTCTCAATATAAGAATCTTACATTATTTTTTTAAATATAGTCGAAAGCTCACCGTAATTCATGTAAAAAAACGACAAACTCAGAAAATATATTTAAAACTCAATCAAATTTTCTGCAAATCAATGAGAAAATAGCTAAGAAACCAGTTAAAAATAGGCAGAGAATATGAAAGTCTGATATAGAGAAAAGTATAGATAATTTTCAAATGTATGAGAAAATACCTTATATGATTCATAATGGGAAGGCAAATTAAGATTATAAACAGTGACACTTTTCATTTGTCAGATTTTCAAAACTATTTGTTATTTGTGAAAAAAAAATGTATTTGTTAAGGTTTATTTTGTGAAGTGAAGAGTTAGTCACTCAGTTGTGTCTGACTCTTTGCGACCCCATGGACTGTAGCCCACAGGCTTCTCTGTCCATTGAGATTCTCCAGGCAATACAGGAATGAGTTGCCATGCCCTCCTCCAGGGTAACTTCCCGATCCAGTGATCAAATCCACGTCTCTTATGTCTCCTGCATTGGCAGGTGGGTTCTTTACCACTAGCACCACCTGGGAAACCTATATGTATGTGTGTGTGTGTGTGTGTGTGTGTGTGTGTGTGTGTGTGTACATATATATACATTTTTTCACCCATTTATCTGCTAATGGATACATCTTGGTTGCTTCCATATCTTGGTAATAGTAAATTATGATTCAGTGAATATTGGGATGTATGTATCTTTTTGAATTAGTGGTTTTGGCTTGTGTGTGTGTGTGTGTATGTGTGTGTGTGTATGTGTGTGTGTGTGTGTGTGTGTGTGTGATATACCCAGGAGTGGAACTGTAATTCTATTTTTAATTTTTGAGAAGGGCCATTCTGTTTTCCACAGTGACTACAACAATTTACATTCCCACCAACAGTGTACATGGTTCCCTCTCTTTATATCCTTGAAAATATTTATTTGTGTTCTTTTTGATGACAGCCATTCTGACAGGTATGAGATAATATCTCATTGTGGCTTTGACATGCATTTCCCTGATGATTAGTGATATTGAGCATCTTTTCATATGACTGTTTGTTGTTTACATTTTCTCTTTGGAAAAATATCTATCCAGATTCTCCGCTCATTTTTTAATTGGGTTTCTTGTTTTCTTGATGTTGAGTTGCATGGGCTGTTTATATGTTGGATATAAACCCCTTATCAGTCATATCATTTGGAAATATTTTCTCCCATTCAGTAGGTTGTCTTCTCATTTTGTTGATGGTTTCCTTTGCTGTGCAAAAGGTTTTTAACTCGAATTAGGTTTTGTTTGTTTATTTTTGCTTTTATTTCCTTCACTTCAGGGGACAGATCCAAAAAATATATTTTTATGATATGTGTAAAATAGCATTCTTCCTATGTTTTCTGCTATGACTTTTATGGTATTCCATCTTACATTTACCTCTTTAAACTATTTCAAGCTTTTTCTTTCATTTTTGTTCACATGGTGTCAAAGAATGTTCTAATTTTTCTGCTTCCTTAGGCTGCTCTAATTTCCTTGATGGGAGGAATATATCTTAGCTATAATTTTATCTTCTTTATTGATGCAGATTAAATGTTTGTTGAATAAATAAGTTCTTTGAAATAAAAAAAACAGGTATTATAGCCATTTTATTATTTTTGTCATTTTATAGCTTTATTAATATATAAGTGAAATATATTAAACTTCACATATTTAATGCATTTGATGAGTTTTGTCATATGTATAAACTCTTGAAACACAACACAAGCAAGACAATCTACATTTTCACCCTAAAAGTTTCCTCACACCTGTAATTCTTTCCCACTCTATCCTCTCACCATCCCAGGAAACTACTGGTCTGCATTCTGTTTCTAGATTAGTTTCCAGTTTCTAGAATTTTATCTAGGTGGAATCATATATACATGTACTTGTTTGTCTTCTTTCTCTCATATTTTTAACTTAGCTCCATGATACAGCATACGTCAATAACTAGATTCTCTTATTTCTTTTTATTTTATTCTATTGACATATTGATAAACAAAATTTGTTTATCCATTCACCTATTGAAGGACATTTGAGTTATTTCTAGTTTTTAATATAGTATTTAAGAAATGAATAAATTTATGTCAAACACAATAGGCTATTTGCATAAAGTCAAAGGGTTAGAAAATAATAGAGTAAGGACTCAAGCCCAAGTCTAGTAACTTTAAAAATTTTGGCATGCATTAAAATGTATCATCACAGGAAATTTCAAGCACAATTTGAATGCTACTTTGACTTTCATTCATGTTTAGACTATTGTGCCTTTTTAAAAATAATTCATTGTGTTAAGCATTCCTTCTGTTAAAAACAACAGCATGTAAATTTTAAACAGCACATAAATTCAGTATGTATCAATCTTTATAAAATAGGAATCTTTTTAGGGAAACACCAATTACCTTTTCTGTAACATGTTACACCCAAATTCATGTATCTCATATCACACATACTGATTTTCTAAAACACCATCATTTTATTTGTTCCTGAGTGCACTGACTGGCTGGACAGGGCTCAGCAAGGATGGCTTAATTCTATATGTTGTGTCAACTGAGCTCATTCACTCATGTGGCTATAATTTGAGCTGAAGGATTCAAGATGGCCTCATTTATGTGCCTAAAACCCCTTAACTGGCCTGATTCCCATGCTATATAACCTTATGTTCTTTCATTCTCCAGGGTCTCATTTTTAGAGTGTCTTCAATCTCCAACCTTTTACTATATGGATTCCAGCAGTCTCTAATCATATAGCAGAGGTTTCATATATCTTAAGGCCCAAGCCCAGAACCATGAAATTTTAGTCCAACTGCATGTATTGTTCAAAGCAAGTTATAAATCCATACACAGATTCAAAAGAAGGGGTGCAGATTCAACCTCCTGATGGAAGAAATGTCATCTATGCACCATTACTTTGATGGTCATCTTTGCACATAATCTATCATAGGAGGATTGAAAGAGTTCTACTAGCAAGGAAATGGATGCATGGATGATGTTATACTAACAAAAATAGATGAATAAGTATATCTAATTCAGAACTTCTCCTTTTAAGGTATTCAATTCAAATGCCTTACTTTAACTTTTAGTATTATATCAATTTTCAAAATTTTGAGAATTAAAAAGTGTTGTTTCCTTATTAGGACTCTTCACTGTGTGATTAAACCAAAGCAAGCAACTGAAAAACAAGACCCTCCAAAATAACAATATGAAGAAGAATATACTTTGGTGAAAGACACAAGAGAAATGTAAGAGTATCTTTCCTTTTTAAAATTAATTAATTATTTTTGCTAGATGGAGTAAAGGTCAGATTGGGACATTTTTATTGAAAGCCTCTAGCAACAGGTAGAGTCTTATCTGACTTAATCGTGTCCAATGAAGAAAAAAGAAAGGTGGTGACAATGAGGAAAAAATAACTGTACGTTTCCTCTTACACTGTTGCTTGTCCAAGAACGTAGTTTCTGATTTTATCTGTGGTTCAAAGACAAATCAAAGAGTTAGCACATACATGAAGACAACCAAAAAAAAAAAAAATGTTAAAAGAGATGGAAATAAAGAATATAACCAGATGCAGTCAGAAATGTTTAGAAAAACTAGAACATGCTGTCAGAGCGCAGTGACTTTTCATATCAGATATGAAAAAATACAAATACTTCTTCCATTTTCTTCTTAACATGAAGGAGAATTTTTCACATATTTGGAACAGATAGCATAAAGTATTTCAGTTTCTATAGTTCCTCTGCTGAACAAACATTCACTGCTATTTTTTTTTTTTTTTCCTGGAGACCTGATGTTTAAAGGTGTTAGCAAGGAATAGCACTGATTCATGATCATCCCTCATGGCAATCATTCTTTGCCGTCCTATACAATGGAAACATGTTGGCAAAGGCAATCTCTAAAGGAGAGCCCTAGGACCTATGGAACAGAGAATATTTACTCAAGTAAATACCTGAAATGTGGAATTGAAGAAATATATTTTAAACTAAATTTAATTCAAGACATCTAAAATTTGAACTATTGAAAATTTACTATAATATTTTCTTATTGGAAATTTATTATGTATGATTTTTATTTGTTTTTTTTTTTAATTTCAAGAAGGATTCTATGATCCTGAAAGAGGTAAAGACTCTCAATTCTAAGGGTAATGATTTTAAATATCCTCTTCAAAGGTCTTCCCTGGTTGGCACAGATGATAAAGAATGTGCCTGGAATGAGAGAGAAGTGGGTTCGATCCCTGGGTCAGGAAGATCCCTTGGAGAAGCCAATGGATACCTATTCCAGTATTCTTGCCTGGAGAATTCCATGGACAGAGGAGCCTCATGGGCTACAATCTATGGGGTCATAAAAAGTTGGACACAGCTGAGAGACTAATACTTACTATCCTCTTCAAAATATAGAAAGAGCCCTAAACTGACACCCCTACTAGTTTAGGTCAAAATAGTGCATTCAAAGGAGATTCATAAAATTCATTTATTCTTACAGTGAGCTTTTGAAACAAAATCAAATGTAAAACTCTTGGAAATATGCCCATCCATACAAAAGGCAGAAAAATTGGCATATAGAAGATAAAAATTTTCAAGATGGCACAATGCCTAGAGAAAAACAGTAGAAAATCTGGGCTCATCCCCAACTTCATTGATGTCTTTCTGCATAACCTTGAAGTTTCTCATTTAACTCTTTCAAATCCTTGTTTTCCCCAACTCTATAATGTGACACTTAAATAAATTCATTTTATTCATACATAACTGAACACACACAGAAAGTCTTGTAAGGGTGCAAAAAAACCTGGTGATGCTTCCTCTGGGGAGGCCTCATTGGTTGCTGAGTAACAGGGATGTAAAGGAAACATTTCTCACTAAACATATTTTATACACCCTTTTGCATTTTGTACCATGTGCATGTGTTATTGAGAAAGGGAGAGTAGGGAGAAAGAAGGAGAGGGGATGAGAGGGAAGAGAAGGGAAGACAGAAAAGGGAGAGGGTGAAGAAGAAGAGAGGAGAGGGTGAAGGAGGAAGGGAAAGTTCAGTTCAGTCACTCAGTCGTGTCTGACTCTCTGCAACCCCATGAATCGCAGCACGCCAAGCCTCCCTGTCCATCACCAACTCCGGGAATTCACTCAAACTCATGTCCAGTGAGTCAGTGATGCCATCCAGCCATTTCATCCTCTGTCCTCCCCTTCTCCTCCTGCCCCCAATCCCTCCCAGCATCAAGGTCTTTTCCAATGAGTCAACACTTTGCATGAAGTGGCCAGTTCTTCACATCATGTGGCCAAAGTATTGGAGTTTCAGCTTCAACATCAGTCCTTCCAATGAACACTCAGGACTGATCTCCTCTAGGATGGAATGGTGGACCTTCTTGCAGTCCAAGGGACTCTCAAGAGTCTTCTCCAACACCACAGTTCAAAAGCATCAATTCTTCGGCACTCAGCTTTCGTCACAGTCCAACTCTCACATCCATACATGACCGCTGGAAAAACCATAGCCTTGACTACATGGACCTTTGTTGGCAAAGTAATGTTTCTGCTTTTGAATATGCTATCTAGGTTGCTCATAACTTTACTTCCAAGGAGTAAGCGTCTTTTAATTTCATGGCTGCAATCACCAACTGCAGTGATTTTGGAACCCTCCCTCCAAAAAAAAAAAAAAATCTGACACTGTTTCCACTGTTTCCCCATCTATTTCCCATGAAGTGATGGGACCAGATGCCATGATCTTCGTTTTATGAATGTTGAGCTTTAAGCCAACTTTTTCACTCTCCACTTTCATTTTCATCAAGAGGCTTTTCAGTTCCTCTTCACTTTCTGCCATAAGGGTGGTGTCATCTGCATATCTGAGGTGATTGATATTTCTCCTGGCAATCTTGATTCCAGCTTGTGTTTCTTCCAGTCCAGCGTTTCTCAGGATGTACTCTGCATAGAAGTTAAATAAGCAGGGTGACAATATACAGCCTTGACAGACTCCTTTTCCTATTTGAAACCAGTCTGTTGTTCCGTGTTCAGTTGTAACTCTTGCTTCCTGACCTGTATACAGATTTCTCACGAGGCAGGTCAGGTGGTCTGGTATTGCCATCTCTTTCAGAATTTTCCACCATTTATTGTGATCCACACAGCCAAAGGCTTTAGCATTGTCAACAAAGCAGAAATAGATGTTTTTCTGGAACTCTCTTACTTTTTCGATGATCCAGAGGATGTTGGCAATTTGATCTCTGGTTCCTCTGCCTTTTCTAAAGCCAGGTTGAACATCTGGAAGTTCACGGTTCACGTACTGCTTAAGCCTGGTTTGGAGAATTTTGAGCATTACTTTACTAGCGTGTGAGTACAATTGTGCAGTAGTTTGAGCATTCTTTGGCATTGCCTTTCTTTGGGATTGGAAGAAAACTGACCATTTCCAGTCCTATGGCCACTGCTGAGTTTTCCAAATTTGCTGGCATATCGAGTGCAGCACTTTCACAGCATCATCTTTCAGGATTTGAAAGAGTTCAACTGGAATTCCATCACCTCCACTAGCTTTGTTCATAGTGATGCTTTCTAAGGTCCACTCGACTTCACATTCCAGGATGTCTGGCTCTAGGTGAGTGATCACACAGTCGTAATTATCTGGGTTGTGAAGCTCTTTTTTGTACAGTTCTTCTGTGTATTCTTACCACCTTTTCTTAATATCTGCTTCTTCTGTTAGGTTCATACCATTTCCGTCCTTTATCGAGTCCATCTTTGCATGAAATGTTCCCTTGGTATCTCTAATTTTCTTAAAGAGATCACTAGTCTTTCCCATTCTGTTGTTTTCCTCTATTTCTTTGTATTGATCACTGAGGAAGGCTTTGTTATCTTTCCTTGCTATGCTTTGGAACTCTGCATTCAGATGCTTATATCTTTCCTTTTCTCCCTTGCTTTTCACTTATCTTCTTTTCAGTTATTTGTAAGGCATCCTCAGACAGTCATTATGCCTTTTTGCCTTTCTTTTCTAGCCTTTAAACTAAAGAGGAAGGGAGAAGGTGAGGAGAGGAGGGGATAAAGGAGGGAAGGAAGGAGGAAGAAAGGAAAGAAGGGAAGAATGAAGAAAAGGAAGAAGGAAATTTTGTACCCACTTACATTCATAAATAATCCCAAGGCCTTGGGTAACGGATAGTCATTTCACTCATAAAATATTCATCTTATTTTGAAAAATATGATGTCTATTGTATGCTTTCTCCTTAATATCATTAGGTATGACTTTTCCATCTTACATTTTAAGTACTGCCTTGCTTGTTTTATAATGTGCTTTCCCAGTCCTTATCATCCACCCTTAACCCACAAAACTGGGTAAGCAGGTGCTCAGTAGTCTAGGAAGTGATCACCATGAATGAAGAGGAATGATGCCAGATTATAAACTATTAGTACAGAAGCATCCCTTCTCTGTTAATCCAATGTGTAGGGACACCTTGGAATCTTTCATAAGCTTGAGTAGGGAATTAGACCTGCATCACTTCTTAGCTCTTATCTTCCTGGTCATGTTATTCTACTTTCAAGTACAAACTGACTCATATCCACACATTTAGGGGTAAATAGGAAGGATAGACAGACACACAATATATTTAAAAGGAGAAATTAACAATATGGAAAACAGAAAGAGGTGAAGCAACATATGTTGCCTGTGTTTTATGTTTGGATGCCAAAGGGAAATAACAGTGGTACCTCTTGCAATGAGGAAAAGTGGGAAACATTTTGTCAAGGTGATTGATTCACCCTGTGGCCTTTCAATTCAACTAGGTTTGAGAGATGTAGGGTTTCTTGGAAGGAAAGATCGTCAGGAAAAGAAGTTTATTAGGGACAAGAATTTTAATGTGGACAAGCCACTACACTTCAAAAACAAGCACCAAATTCAAAATGTTGCCGCACTGAGGTTCTCAAGTTTCTCTAAGATACAAATTCAGCCATCCTCAAGCTTTTGAAGAGGAAGCAGCAGGAGGTAAATCAAGAAACACATCAAAAGTGCCTGCCAGGAATTGGTGGGGCAAGGTGAACCTGCAAGCGGCTCTGTTAGTGCTCTGGGCGCCGAGGCCACAGGCATGGACTGTTTGAACAAAAGGGCTCTTCTCATTAACTTTCTGCTTCTCTTTTTGAAATCTCCCAGTGGGCAGCAGAGTTCTGTCAGAGAGCTTGTGCCCCTTATCCCTTAACTGAGAATCACTAGCTAGGCAGTGACTGAAACTTCATGTCTTGATGTCTTACTAGGAGGAAACATATTGTTGATACTTTTTCAGGAAATTCTTCAAGAAAGTTTCAAGGTGTTTTAGACAATGCCTATATCCCATGTCCTGAGAAAGGCTCCAAACCCTTCCTTGAACTATCACTCATGATCGTCCCAATGGTTCTTGCAATCTTGTTATTTCTAGGCTCTGTCTGTGGTGCACATTTAAAAGTGCACTGAAAGGTGGCATCCAGTAATGTGACCTTCTTTGAAGACCTGGACCACTAAGCATTCAGTAAAACTTCATGAGAAATGATGAGTGTCCTTAGGACCATAATAAATGTTGTGGTTTTGATTTGCAGCTTATTCATTTATTATTAGGTGCTCATTATCCATTTCCTAAAAACCTACTGTGTGACTCATTCTATCCAAATCTGTTGATATGTTAACAGAAGTGAATAAAATTAACATAGTCTGCCTAAAAGAATATGGCAAAGTTCTGATAAGTTAGTGACAGCATCCCAGTCATTCCATACTGACAAGAAGGTTGCTTGTTTTTTAAATATTCCAAAGTGTTCAGCATCACTTACCTAATCTCTTTATCTCTAGTTTCCTCCTCTCTAAATTCATCCACCTCACCACTCCCCTCACATCAGATTTCTTAAACATTTGTAATCATGTTATGCCTCAACCTGAAAAAAGAAAAAAAAATCAGTACATTCTCAACAGTCATAAGAAAAATGCAAACGTAGTCTTGCTTACAGACTAATGGCATCACGGCTTGTAAATCCAAGCTTCCTCACTGTATGCTCTAAGGCAACAAAATATTTTGCTTTCTTCGCTTTCATCTTATTTATTAGCACTTTTTCTTACTGACCTGACAGTGCGTACTTATGTGTCCTTGTGACACAACCATGAATCATCTGCTCAGGCTCAATTTAATCATTCTCTCCTCTTTACTGCTTTCCAAACACTTCTCCATTCCCCACCTGAGAGTATTTGCTCTTATACCTGTATTCTCACTTATTTTAAAATATAAGCCCACATCAATGTTGTATAGCCATTTTCCTGCCAGTCTTCACCATTGCCTACCTAGCATCTTGTGGTCACAGTTGCAGTAGCTTACTCCAGTTTACAAAATTAAGAAATGTTAGATTAACCAAATTTATTTTTGTCATATTGACTGTAAATATGTTTTCAAAAATCAGTCTGGAATATTATTAGTTATCTCACAAATCTGTAAGTTTTATTTATCAGTAAAAAAACTACAGCTAGTAAAATAGAATAAATCAATACATTTAACAAGCTATTGTACAAAAAGTAAGCAGTGCTAATTTCTCAAAGAAGTCTATTTCTGAAGTATTTTCAACATTTTCCCTCAATCTCAGAGAAGAAATACTTTGTTGCTCTCTGGAGATTATTTACTTTGGAAATAAACTTTAAAATATTCCTTTCTCAAATTCAGCAATTAAAATTCAACATAAAACTGGTTCAGTTATTCCTGTAATTTTGCATCAGGAACATACATTCAATACTTCCTAGATCACTTCTGCCCTTGTTCTGCTGAATTTTTAGATTTCCCTGAGGTGTTTCCTAGGTTCTACTTCAGTTGAAAGCTAATTCTACAAGACTGTACTGCAGTTTCAATTGAGGAACTATTAGAATAGGAATAGAGAAGCTTCAGTGTTCTTAGTCATGAAATTTCTCTATTCCACAGTTCTCAGAGTATATAATGCATACATGGTTCCTTTAAAAGGGAAAATCTGATAAAAATGCAAAAATCCAAACTGACTCAATTGTCAGTCACCTACACTGATAGATAAGAGTCAACAACTTTTAAAATGTAATTGGTTTTGACACCCAACCTATATATTAAATAATATTCTAATTCTATATAAAACACAGTATACACTTGGATAGGCTGGCTTACTTTCCCCAGTAGAGAGTTTATAAATATTTGTTAAACCGACACAAAATGTGTATTATTTTGATATTAAAACATTTCTTTAATGTTATCAACATTAAATTTAGTCATTTTTAAATTGATCTGTAACTAAACTTAGGAAAGTATTCACTGTCAATAAACTTAGATGTTGATTATTTAGATTTAATAGTCACTTTTTAAAATTGAATAGAAAGCAGTAACTTCTCTATAATTTTTTATTATTACCTAGGTACAAAGGCATATTAAAAAGCAGAGACATTACTTTGCCAACAAAGGTCCATCTAGTCAAGGCTGTGGTTTTTCCAGTAGTCATGTGTGGATGTAACAGTAGGACTATAAAGAAGGCTGAGCGCTGAAGAATTGATGCTTTTGAAGTGTGGTGTTGGAGAAGACTCTTGAGAGTACCTTGGACTGCAGGAGATCCAACCAACCCATCCTAAAGGAGATCAGTCCTGGGTGTTCATTGGAAGGACTGATATTGAAGCTGAAACTCCAATACTTTGGCCATCTGATGCAAAGAGCTGACTCATTTGAAAAGACCCTGATGCTATGAAAGACTAAAGGTGGGAGGAGAAGGGGACGACAGAGAATGAGATGGTTGGATGGCTTCACTGACTCAATGGACATGAGTTTGAGTAAACTCTGGGAGTTGGTGATGGACAGACAGGCCTGGTGTGCTGCAGTCCATGGAATCTCAGAGTCAGACACGACTGAGTGACTTAACTGAACTGAACTGAACTGAGGGACAAAGGGAATGACAACATTTAATGAAACTCTACAATTTGAAGCTTGTCGTACACTGCAAATGACTAAAATTGCCATAATGTATTTAAATATATCTTTGTGACAGAAATACAGAGGATCTGTATTATAGGTCTCAGCACTTCCTTTTCATGTCTTCTTATTAGATTTTTTGCATTTTATTTCCATCTGTGCCATATCAGTTTTGAAGAATGTCAATGACATGATAAGTTGTTTTCCAGTCAATCATGTGAATTTCTGTGGGAGGTGTTAACAAAAATGCCAAGCCACACTTTTTAAATGTATATATATTCTTTGTAGATTGAGTCACCTATTTGTCATGGTATTTTCATGGTAACCATGACTACACTGTGTGATTTTGACTGTCCGATATCTGTTCATCTCATCTTATTCTCTTCTTATTCAACTCAATGAGATGCAGAAAGCCATTTTGATGTAACTGTGATAAAACAAAATGCTATAGTCAAAGATATTATAAAACTAAAGGCTCTCTTCTATGTTCTGTATCCCAGGGATTGTATGAAGAATAATAAAAAGTTTTGAATTTCAAAAATGATATAAAGTATTACCATAAAAAGAAAGCAATAAGATAGTACCTAAACCAAATGATGAATAAGTTGACACATTCAAGGTATGGACCAAAAATAAAAGCAATGGATAAGAAAACAAAGCAAAACAAAACTAATATCATTTTCAACACATGAGAGTCCTTCTAGAGCCTATAAACACAGGCAAAGGAAACAACTCATTTTTTTAAAAGCCTATAGTCAACAAAAAATAACCAAAAAAGCAATTTTCAAATAAAGCAATACACAATAGTCTCCATTTCACAGAAAGAATTCCTCAAGGAATGATAAAATTCTAAAGCCAGGTATCTTGAATATCTCACAGTTTAAACACTGAAAGTGAAGACAAAATAGCATCAGCCTTAATAACTACTCATATAATGGCAAACCATTTCACATTCTAAACATTTCACACCTGCTTTTACAGCCCTTTAAATACCACAAACAATTTAGGGTCTTGAAATATTATTCACTAATCCACTAAGTTCATATTCTGTATCTTTTAGTGGTTCTGTGATTGTGGGTACATGATGTTAACTATTTTGTCTCAGCTATATTTCTTTATTTGTTATACATATCTCTGATTATAAACTTAAAGTATGAATATTTTCAGGAGAGCACAATTATCTTATATTTGACTCATATTACCTGCTTCAAACATTTATAAAAGAAAAAGGTTGGTTCCAAAAGAAAGAAACATATATTTAGATGTACACCAGAATAGCAAATAAAACTATAGGCTATCAAATCACATTTTAATTTCCTACAAACAACAACTAATTTTTAGATATAAGTATGTCCTGAATATTACACGAGGCATCCCTATTCAGTAACCCTACTTAGGCCAGAAATGGAACAAGAATGAAAAGCAACTAAATTGGATGACACCATGAGTCTGATGACCACTATTGTCTGGAAGTAGATGGTATTAAGGATTTCCATTCTCCAGGGCATTATCCAGTACCCACTGGATAATAGTGAATAAATGTTTGAGGTAAAAGCAAGGTCAAATTCATTTATCATAAAGAGGTAAAACCAGAGTTCAAAAATAATAAGCCAAAATGATCCAAATCACAATTAGCTTCCAATGCAATGTAAGTCAAGAAATCTAACACTGAGATGAAAAGACCACAAGATAAATAGCTGATATATAAAATCCATCAGAAAACAAACAAACAAATTTACTTTAACAGCCCAAAATATTCTAAACTATTTTAGAATAACTGTTTAAAAAAATATACACATATACATGAACACATATGTGTGTGTGTGCTAGTCACTCAATCATATCCACTCTTTGTGACCCATGGACTATAGCCCGCCAAGCTCCTCTGTCATTGGGATTCTTCAGGTAAGAATACTGGAGTGGGTTGCCATTTCCTTCTCCAGGAGATCTACCCAACCCAGGAACTGAACCTTAATTTCCTGTATTGATAGCAGATTCTTTACTATCTGAGCTGCCAGGAAATCTTATACACATATATAAATTTTATTTAAAAAGAATATGTATTTGTGCTCAGTTGCTGAGTCATGTCTGACACTTTGGGACCCCATGGACTGTAACCTGCCAGGCCCCTCTGTCCATGAGATTTTCCAGGCAAGAATATTAGAGTGGGTTACCATTTCTAACTCCAGGGGAGCTTCGCACAATAAAAACAAACATAAAAGAAAAAATAGATGTTAAAAGGCAACCTATTATGAATATCTAAAAAAAAATTGAATTGTATACTTTCAGTTCAGTTCAGTTGCTCAGTCGTGTCCGACCCTTTGTGACCCCATGAATCACAGCACGCCAGGCCTCCTTGTCCATCACCAACTCCCAGAGTTCACTCAAACTCATGTCCACCGAGTCGGTGATGCCACCCAGCAATCTCATCCTCTGTCGTCCCCTTCTCCTCCTGCCCCCAATCCCTCCCAGCATCAGGGTCTTTTCCAATGAGTCAACTCTACGCATGAGGTGGCCAAAGTACTGGAGTTTCTGCTTCAGCATCAGTCCTTCCAATGAACACCCAGGACTGATCTCCTTTAGGATGGACTGGTTGGATCTCCCTGCAGTCCAAGGTACTCTCAACAGTCTTCTCCAACACCACAGTTCAAAAGCATCAATTCTTCGGCACTCAGCTTTCTTCACAGTCCAACTCTCACATTCATACATGACCACTGGAAAAACCATAGCCTTGGTTTTGGATCTAAATGGACCTTTGTTGGCAAAGTAATGTCTCTGCTTTTGAATATGCTATCTAGGTTGGTCATAACTTTGCTTCCAAAGAGTAAGCATCTTTTAATTTTATGGCTGCAGTCACCATCTGCAGTGATTTTGGAGCCCCCCAAAATAAAGTCTGACACTGTTTCCACTGTTTCCCCATCTATTTCCCATGAATTGATGGGACCAGATGCCATGATCTTCATTTTCAGAATGTTGAGCTTTAAGCCAACTTTTTCACTCTCCTCTTTCACTTTCATCAAGAGGCTTTTTAGTTCCTCTTCAGTTGTGCCATAAGGGTGGTGTCATCTGTATATCTGAGGTTATTGATATTTTTCCCAGCAATCTTGATTCCAGCTTGTGCTTCATCCACCCCAGCATTTCTCAGTATGTACTCTGCATGTAAGTTAAAGAAGCAGGGTGACAATATACAGCCTTGACATACTCCTTTTCTGAGCTGGAACCAGTCTGTTCCAGGTCCAGTTCTAACGGTTGCTTCCTGACCTGCATATAGGTTTCTCAAGAGGCAGGTCAGGTGCTCTGGTATTCCCATCTCTTTCAGAATCTTCCACAGTTTATTGTGATCCACACAGTTAAAGGCTTTGGCATAGTTAATAAAGCAGAAATAGATGTTTTCTCTGGAACTCTCTTGCTTTTTTGATGATCCAGCGGATGTTGGCACTTTGATCTCTGGTTCCTCTGCCTTTTCTAAAACCAGCTTGAACAACTGGAAGTTCACAGTTCACATACTGCTGAAGCCTGAAGTAATTTTCAGCATTACTTTACCAGCATGTGAGATGACTGCAACTGTGCAGTAGTTTGAGCATTCTTTGGCATTGTCTTTCTTTGGGATTGGAATGAAACTGACCTTTTCCAGTCCTGTGGCCACTGCTGACTTTTCCAAATTTCCTGGCATATTGAGTGCAGCACTTTCACAGCATCATCTTTCAGGATTTGAAATAGCTCAACTGGAATTCCATCACCTCCACTAGCTTTGTTCGTAGTGATGCTTTCTAAGGCCCACTTGACTTCACATTCCAGGATGTCTGGCTCTAGATGAGCGATCACACCATTCTGATTATCTGGGTAGGGAAGCTCTTTTTTGTACAGTTCTTCTGTGTATTCTTGCCACCTCTTTTTAATATCTTCTGCTTCTGTTAAGTCCAGACCATTTCTGTCCTTTATCGAGCCTATCTTTGCATGAAATGTTCCCTTGGTATCTCTAATTTTCTTGAAGAGATCTGTAGACTTTCCCATTCTGTTGTTTTCCTCTATTTCTTTAAATTGATAGCTGAGGAAGGCTTTCTTATCTCTCCTTGCTATTCTTGGAACTCTGTATTCAGATGCTTATATCTTTCCTTTTCTCTTTGGCTTTTTGCTTCTCTTCTTTTCACAGCTATTTGTAAGGCCTCCTCAAATAGGCATTTTGCTTTTTTGTATTTCTTTTCCATGGGGATGGTCTTGATCCTTGTCTCCTATACAATGTCATGAACTTCTGTCCATAGTTCATCAGGCACTCTATCTATCAGATCTAGGCCCTTAAATCTATTTCTCACTTCCACTGTATAATCATAAGGGATTTGATTTAGGTCATACCTGAATGGTCTGGTGGTTTTCCCCACTTTCTTCAATTTAAGTCTGAATTTGGCAATAAGGAATTTATGATCTGAGCCAGTCAGCTCCCGGTCTTGTTTTTGCTGACTGTATAGAGCTTCTCCATCATTGGCTGCAAAGAATATAATCAATTTGATTTCGATGTTGACCATCTGGTGATGTCCATATGTAGAGTCTTCCCTTGTGTTGTTGGAAGAGGGTGTTTGCTATGACCAGTGTGTTCTCTTGAGAAAACTCTGTTAGCCTTTGTCCTGCTCGTACTTCAAGGCCAAATTTGCCTGTTACTCCAGGTGTTTCTTGACTTCCTACTTTTGCATTCCAGTCCCCTATAATGAAAAGGACATCTTTTTTGGGTGTTAGTTCTAAAGGTCTTGTAGGTCTTCATAGAACCATTCAACTTCAGCTTCTTCAGCATTACTGGTTGTATACTTTAAAAACTTTAAGTGATTTGTATTGTATATGAATTAATAGTTCTATAAAGCTGTTAATAAAATAAACAATTAAGATCTTTATAAATCTACTGAAAATCATATTATATACATATAGTGTGTATAGTGCTCATGTGTATATATATGTATGTAGATATATACACAGCATTGTGAATACAGGTCTTCCCAGGTGGCTCAGTGGTAAAGAACCTGCCTGTCAAAGCAGGAGACATGGGTTTGATCCCTGGGTTAGAAAGATACACTGGTGAAGGAAATGGCCACCCACTACAGTATTCTTGCCTGGGAATTCCCATGGACAGAGGAGCCTGGTGGGCTATAGTCCATGGGTGACAAAAGTTGGACATGACTTAGTGACTAAACAACAATAGTATGTGTACACACACACATACACACACACACATACACAGAGAGAGAGAGAGACAGAGAGAGAGAGAAAGGAGAAGGTCATACTAGTGAACTAAAACATTCCCAATATGCATGGCAAAACATCAAAGACCGCTTAAAAGGAATTTAACTTGTCAGCTGACTTCTCAAAAGCACTACTGGAAAAAGAAGACAATTATTTAGTATCTTCAGCATTCTGAGAAAAATAACTGTGAATCTTGCACTCTATATATTGGGCCAACCCTATACATATGTACCTATCTAGAGAAAGATGTGGCAGAGAATACTCAGATTTCACCAAAACCTTGTTCCTTCTTCTAAGTACACAATTAGACTATTTTCCCCTTTCTTTCTAGAAATAAGGTGAAACCATATCTAAGTTCTGGCTAGCAAAAGGTGGATAGGACTTATACATATCATTCCTGGTGAAACGTGGTTGAATAATCTTCCACTCTTTTTTTTATTCATGTGCTTTCATGAAATGAAGAACTGGACATCATAGCAAATGTTAATGACACAGATAAAAAAATTCCCAATCGCTAAAGGAAACGCTGTGTGCTAAATACCCAATTCTGATTACCATGAATGAGAAAAATCTTTTATATTAAGCCCCTGGAATATAGCATTTTGTTCCTCATAGCAATAGATATAATTAAAACATTTTAGGACAAACAGAAGCTGTGTTTATATTCAAAGACCCACTCTAGGAAAATGGACCCACTCTAGTAAATATCATATATGTTAAAATATATTAGAATAAAACCTTTTGAAAATCTTTGTATTACTGAAAATAAGGATGAAGACATGATTATATTTTGTTAAATACACATGTTAAATATACTAAGAAAAGCAACAGATATAACATCTAAACTCAATAGATATAAAAGGAAAAATGAGAGGAGAGTGACAAAGAAAGAAAAATAGCAATTGCATAAAAAAGAAAGAAAAAAACAAAATTGACTCAAAAAAGTAATGAAAAGCACATACTAAAGTAGTAATATATACCCACATGTGATTGTAAATACAAATTTAAGCCTAAAGATTTTTAAGAAGGAATTTTTAAAAATTCACCTATATGTTTTTTTATGGAATGCACATAAAACACAGATTACAAAAATAGTAAATGCTTAAGTATGTGGACAGATGCATATCAAGAAAATGCTGAAGAATATTTTTATGAGAGGTAAATTGATGGTATGGAAAAAAGCCAAACTAAAGATGAAAACAGGACAAACTTATAAGGTGGTGCTAGTGGTAAAGAACCTGCCTACCATTTCAGGAGACACTAGAGATGCAAGATTAATCCCTGGTTCTGGAAGACTCCCTGGAGGAAGAAATGGCAAACTGCTACATTTTCTGTTTCCAGGCAAATTTGCCTGGAAAATTCCATGAACAGAGAAGCCTGGTGGGCTACAGTCTGGGGCCACAAGGACTCAGACATGACAGAATGACTGAGCAAAGGTGAAAAAGGTCACTTAATAATGAAACAATTTCAGTTCATTAGACTGATTCCACTTAGTTCTGATTTATTCAGACCTAAATAGAGCAATTATTTAGTTTAACTTTTAGAGAATGTGGTATCTTAAAATTAGAGAACGTACATAATTTTCCAACAAAATATTCAGAAAAAAGCTATTTTTTGAAAAATAATATTGAAGACTATTGCAATATAAGTAATATTTGAAAAAAAATGATTATATGTAGGACCATAAAGCTCATTTAACAAAACTTCAAAGGAATTTTGAAATGACACTATTAGAGAATAGTGTAATTAATTTAAATATATATTTAGAAATTTAAAAATATAGTCTTAACATCTCATGCCTCAAATAAGCACTTGAAATTAGAAAACACATAGGAGTGAAAAGTTTGTAAGATACCACTAAAACACAAATACAAGGAAATGAAAGATTTTACAGAAAATAAGAAAGGCTCAAATCCACCAGAGAAACATTGAATATAACAGGTTATAAAAGAATAAAAATTAAAATAATTTAAAAAAATAATTGATTAGATAAGAAAAAGACTTTCAATTACATATTAAATAATTCAATTACGCAGAGACAATCAACAGGAAGAAACAGAATCTGGAGGTCAGTTTAAACAACTGCTCACAAAAGTAGATAAGAAAATAGAGAAGAAAAGTAAATTTATATCAGGAATGGACTTTATTAAAACACAGATGCTGTAGAGATTAAAATAAATATATATTAACAGTGGTGGAGTAAGAAATGGCAACCCACTCCAGTATTCTTGCCTGGAGAATCCTGTGGATGAAGGAGACTGGTGGGCTGCAGTCTACAGGGTTGCAAAGAGTCGGACATGACTTAGCGCCCATGCATACTGAGTGGGTGTTATTGTCATAAAAATAGTCTTTAAACCTGTCAGCAAACAGATTTAAAGTAAGAAAAAGTTAATTGAATCAGAAAGTAAAAACCTTACATCAATGAAAACACTGGGATATAATGAGTTTATAAGAGAGTTTCACCAAATAGTCAAGGTTAATGAAATTTCAAAACTATATATGCTCTTATAGAGACTGTAAAGTAAGGGGTTATCTCCCAATGTTCTCCTTTTTATCGGTTGCAAAAACATTTATTGTCAAACTAAAAAATCAAAGAAGATAGGAAAATGATAGGATGTTCTCACATGTTCTCTGCTTTTTAAAATGCTGTCTAGGTTGGTAATAGCTTTTCTTCCAAGGGCAAGTGTCTTAATTTCATCATTGCAGTCACCATCTGCAGTGATTTTAAAGCCCAAAAAAGTAAAATCTGCCACTTTTTTCACTTTTCCCCATCTATTTGCCATGAGGTGATGGGATAGGATACCACAATCTTAGTTTTTTGAATGTAGAGTTTTAAGCCAAAAATTTTCACTTTCCTCTTTCATCCCCATCAAGAGGCTCTTTAGTGCCTCTTCACTTTCTGCCATTAGAGTGGTATCATCTGAATATCTGAGGTTATTAATATTTCTCCTGGCAATCTTGATTTCAGCTTGTGATTCATCCAGCCAGGCATTTCTCATGATGTACTCTGCATAGAAATTAAATAAACAGGGTGACAATATGCAGACTTCTTGTACTCCATTCCCAGTTCTGAACCCGTCAGTTGTTCCACGTAAGGTTCTAACTACTGTTTCTTGTCCTACATTCAGGTTTCTCAGGAGGGAGGTAAAGTGATCTGGTATTCCCATCTCTTTAAGGGTTTTCCACAGTTTCTTGTGATCCACAGTCAAAGGCTTTACCGGAGTCAATGAAGCAGAATTAGATGTTTTTAAATGCTCTTGCTTCTATTTTCCAACAGATGTTCCAGTTTGATCTCTGGTTCCTCTACTTTTTCTAAACCCAGCTTGTACATCTGCAAGTTCTTGATTCACATACTGTTAAAGCCTAGCTTGAAGGATTTTGAGCATTACCTTACTAGCATGCAAAATGACTGCAATTATACAATAGTTTGACATTTGAACATTCTTTGACATTGCCTTTCTTTGGGATTGGAATGAAAACCCCTTTTCCAGTCCTGTTGATTTAAATTTAAAATTCAATTTTTTAGGTAATTAATTATTGAATTTCACTATTAACAGATTGAAAGAGAAAAACTGTATACTCTGTTCAGTAGATTCAGGAGGATATTTAATAAAACTCAAAATCACCCAATACTAATTGTAATTATAAGAAAAACTTTAGTTAAATAATTACAGAAATAAAAGTACTTTAAACTGATACAGTGTGTCTACAAAAAATGCCTGCACAGTGGATACCAAGCAATGAGACACCAAAATTACTTGTATTAAAAACAAGATTAAAAAGGTCTGCCACCTCTTCTTATTCAGCATTCTACTGGAGTTGCTATTAGTTAAGAAAAATAAGAAATAAAAAAATATAAGAATCAGAAAGGTAAAAAACTGATACTTGAAAAAAATATATATGGTAGGTGGTGGTTTAGTCACTACATTGTGTCCAACTCTTTCAATCCCATGGACTCAGTGGGTTCTCTGTCCTGCCAGGCTCCTCTGTCCATGGGATTCTCCAGGCATGAATAATGGAGTGGGTTGCCATTTCCTTCTCCATATGTGTGTATATATATATAATATTATATAGCACAGTTAATATAAATGTAGGTTGACCTAAAAGAATATTTAACAAGGCTTCTGGATATAAACTTAATATAATAGGTCAGATGATGTTTTAAAATAGAACAATAATTAGTTTAAAATTTATTTCAGTTCAGTTAAGTCACTCAGTCATGTCCGGATCCTCTTTGTGATCCTATGGATTGCAGCATGCCAGGCTTCCCTGCCCATCACCAACTCCTGGAGCTTGCTCAAACTCATGTCCATTGACTCGGTGAGTCCATCCAATTCTTTCATCCTCTTTTGTACTCTTCTCCTCCCACCTTCAATCTTTCCCAGCATTAGGGTCTTTTCAAATGAGTCAGTTCTTCACATCAGGTGGCCAAAGTATTGGAGTTTCTGCTTTAGCATCAGTCCTTCCAGTGAACACTCAGGACTGATCTCCTTTAGGATGGATTGGTTGGATCTCCCTGCAGTCCAAGGGACTCTCAAGAGTCTTCTCCAACACCACAGTTCAAAAGCATCAATTCTTCGGTGCTCAGCTTTCTTCACAGTCCAACTCTCACATCCATACATGACCACTGGAAAAACCATAGCCTTGATAAGATGGACCTTGTTGACAAAGTAATGTCTCTACTTTTGAATATGTTATCTAGGTTGGTTATAACTTTCCTTCCAAGGAATAAGCATCTTTTAATTTCATGGCTGCAGTCACCATCTGCAGTGATTTTGGAGACCAAGAAAATAAAGTCTGTCACTGTTTCCATTGTTTTCCCATCTATTTGCCATGAAGTGACAGGACTGGATGCCATGATCTTCGTTTTTTCGAATGTTGAGTTTTAAACCAGTTTTTTCACTCCCTTCTTTAACTTTCATCAAGAGGTTCTTCAGTGCCTCTTCACTTTATGCCATAAGGGTGGTGTCATCTGTATATCTGAGGTTATTGATATTTCTCCCTGCAAACTTGATTCCAGCTTGTGCTTCATCCAGCCAGGCATTTCACATGATGTACTCTGCATAGAAGTTAAACAAGCAGGGTGACAATATACAGCCTTGATGTACTCCTTTCCCTGTTTGGAACCAGTCTGTTGTTTCATGTCTGGTTCTAACTGCTGCTTCCTGTTGCTTCTTGTTATTGTTCTAACTGTTGCTTCTTCTTTAAATTTTTTAAATAATAAAAATATACATTCTATTATATATTACATATATCCAGACAAAACTGTAATTCAAAAAGATACATGCATCTGTATATTCATAGCAGCATTAATCACAATAGCTAAGATATGAAAACAACCTAAATGTCCATCAACAGATGAATTTATAAAGAAGATGCAGTATATATATGCAGTGGAATATTGTGCTAAGTCGCTTCAGTCATGTCCGACTCTGTGCAACATTATGGACTGTAACCTGCCAGGCTCCTCTGTCCAAGGGATTCTCCAGGCAAGAATACTGAAGAGGGTTGCCATTTCCCTCTCCAAGAGATCTTCCCAACCTGGGGATTGAACCTCTGTCTCTTATGTTTCCTGCATTGGCAGGCAGGTGCCTTACCACCAGCACCATCTGTGAAGCTCTAGTGGAATACTACCCAGCCAAAAAAGAACAAAATGATGGCATTTGCAGCAACCTCAATGCAACTAGAGATTATAATACTAAGTAAATTTTAAGTCAGAAAAAGAAAGACAAATACCATATGATGTCATTCATATATGGAATCTAAAATATGACACTAATGAACCTACCTATGAAACAGAATCAGACTCACAGACATAGAGAACAGACGTGGGTGTCAAGGGCAAGTGTGTAGGAGGAGGGTTGGAGTGGGTTGTTGAGATTAGCAGATGTAAGCTATTATATATAGAATAGATAAACAACACAGAGAACAATATGTAGTTCAGAGAACTATATTCATATATCTTATGATAAAGCATAATGACAAAAATTATGTAAAAACAATGTAAATATATGTATAACTGAATCACTTTGCTGTACAGCAGAAATTAACACAACTTTGTAAACTAATTATACTTCAATTAAAAATAATTTAAGTTGGTGAGGAGATAAAGTGGTGGAACTCTGATATGCTTCTGGTGGAAATTTAAAGTGGTACAACCAACTTGGAAAACAGTTTGTCAGTTTCTTTAAAAGTTAAATATACACACACTATATCACTAAGACCTTCCACTCCTATGTATTTACTCAAGAGAAATGAAAACAGATGTGCATACAAGCTTTATTTGTACTAGCCAAAAATTGGGAGCAATTAAGTGTCCATCAATAGAGGAATGGACAAGCAGATTGTGATATATCCACACAATGAAATACTATTTAACAAAAAAAGGAAAAAACTATTAATATACCAAACAACAAATAAAAGGAAGAGTACTATGAAGGGACAATTTGGTGATTATGCACAAAGAGGTTATGAAATTTTGGCACAGATTCATCTCTATGGAAGCAGAACATATTCTTAGGCACTAAGTCACAAGTTGGTTATGCGTTAAAGTACGAAGATGCACAGGTGTGTGAGAAATATGTTAAGCAAAGATTCAGAATAAATGAGTAGAAAATATTCTGTATTTTCATCCAAACTATAAATCATACAGAAATATATTAACAAAAGATGTTCAAGCTCTTTATCAAGATAATTATAATGAGTGGTTGATGAAAACCTCAATTAATAAATAGGAAAAACGTTGTTAGAAATAAAGCCTCAATATTGTAAAGCTGTCACTTCTTTTCAAATTATTTAACAGTTTCAATGTGCTTCAGAGAAAAATCCCAATATATTTTTAAAATGTACTTGATAAAGTTGATTCTGAAATTTTTATGAAAAAGTAACAGGCTCACAACAACAACAACAACAACAAAACATCCTAAAGTAGGGCAACTCTTACTGAAATTCACAGTAAATAACTGAATATATTATTAGTGAAGATTCCGAAGAGTCAACTGATGATATAGAATAAAGACACTATAGTCAAAATCATTAATTTATGAAAAGTTAAATTTTGACAGAGCAGCTTTTGCAGAACAGTGGGGAAAATGATATATCATTTGTTTACTAACTGATAGTCTAAAAAATATGTACCCTTACCTCATAATATAGTCAAAATATTTTCTATATAATAAATAATTAAATATGAATGGATGAAAGTATACAAATTTAGAAGACTCTGAGTGTATATTAACACACACCTACAGAAACATAATGGTTCATCATGTCATGATCTCATGAATCTCATGATAAAGAAGGATTTCTTAAATAGGATACAAGAAAGGAAACACGAAGTAAATAGTTAACGCCTTCTATTAATTTAGGTGTTCTTGAAAGTTTTTAAACTGTAATTTTCTTGACAAAGAACTTGAAAAATTTTACTGGTTTTACTCTAGTGTATTTAATGCTATTGGAAAATATAGGTTATATGTTCTTTTCTGTAAGTGTATCTTCTACTGTTTGCAGTAATATAATGAAAACTAGGAAAAAGGAGTGCAACTTAAATACAAAAAAAATCAGAAGAAAGGAAATTATTTTAAAAGGAATAGAAATTCAACAAACAGAGAGAAAGCATAATATGGAGATTTTAAAAATATGAAGCTTATTCTTTGAGATGAATACTCAAATTGATAGACCTCTAGTCAGACTACACAGGATAAAAGGAGAGAAAATACAGATTGCCAATATCAAGAATGATAAAAAGTTCATTATTGTTAATACGTCTATTTTCCTTAATTGATATGTACCTTTAAATCCTTTCAAACCAAACCTAGAAGACTTAAAACAATTATATATCTATGTGCAGGCAAAAATATGATTTTAAAATATATAAGACAAATATTAGGAGAACTAAAATGATAACTGGAGAAATTTACAATTGGAGTGTGAGTCTTTAACTTACATTCCTGGATGGTGGATAGAATAAAGAGAAAAATAATCAAGACATAAAATACCAGTGATAAAATTAACCAATATTAAAAAACCTGTTAGTTCAAGCACAAAGACATTTTTTAAAAGTTTAGAAGATTTACTATAGCATAAAAATATTCAGTACCTTGTATTAATATATAGACTGAAATTTACAAATTTTATGAAATATATTTAAAAGGTTTCATATAAATTAAGAAGTAAATGGTCTTCCTGGATTGGAAGATTCAATATTATAAAGATTTCAGTTATTCCAAAATTGGTATATAAATATGATGGCTATTTCAGAGATAACATCCATAATATTAAGGGCCAAATGGATATGAATAAGAGGGAGAAGGATGTATTGAGATGACTTTTAAATTAAGGTGGCTAAAGGGATAGAATGATATTGCCTGATAATGTATGTCCTTCTTCAGAGTTTTAGCAACAAAGTACTGGCAAATAGAATTATTTATATATTTTGTATTGAGGTTTCCATACAAAAGTCAGAATTTTTCCAAGATATTTTGGAGTGAGACAGTATTCTGATGTAAAATATCCAAAAATTTCTGTCCTATTGGTAAGTTAGTAGAATCTGGTTACAAATCCAATCCATATTTATGACAGGTTTTGCTTTATAAAGGCTTCCCTGATAGCTCAGTTGGTCAAGAATCTGCCTGCAATGCAGGAGAGCCTGGTTCGATTCCTGGGTCAGAAAGCTGGAGAAGGATAGGCTATCCACTCCAGTATTCTTGGGCTTCACTTGTGGCTCAGCTGGTAAAGAATCTGCCCATAACACAAGAGACCTGAGTTTGATCCCTGGGTTAGGAAGATCCCCTGCAAATGGAATGGCTACCCACTCCAGTATTTTGGCCTGGAGAATTTCTGGGTCACAAAAAGCTGGACACGATTGAGTGACTTTCACTTGCTTTATGAAGCATACCAATCCCATTGACTACTTCATTTTATTGCTGTTAACACTTCAAATAAGGAACTGAATACTTCATGAGGACTTTGCTAACAAAACATTGAATCTAATTGTATCAAGGCATTTGAAACTTTCAAGTAGTATTACATCTGTGAATAGGCAGGATTTTTTTTTAAATAATGAAGAAAACGATGGTTTTCTGTCCCAAAGGCAGACAAAGAGGCACATGCGAAGATGCTTAACATCACTAATCATCAGAGGAATGCATATCAAAAACACAGTGAGATATTACCTCGCACCTGTCGGAATGGCTATCATCACAAAGAACACAAATAACAAATGTTGGCTGGTGGCAAGGATGTGGAACAAAGGGAAACCTCTATACTGTTGGTGAGAATGTAAATTAGCGCAGCCACTGTGAAAAGTAGCACGGAAGTTTCTCAAAAAACTAAAATCTTATGACCCAGCAATTCCACTCCTGTATATGCGAAAACAAAAACCACAAACCCAAACACTAATTTGAAAAGACACATGCACCCCAATGTTCAGAGAAACATTATTTAAAATTGCCAAGATATGGAAGCAGTCTGTGTCCATAAACAGATGAATGTCTAAAGAAGAGGTAGTATGTGTGTTTACACACACACACATACAGTGAAATAGATGAAAAAAAGAATGAAATTTTGCCATTTGCAACAAATAGACGGACTTGGAGGGTATTATTCTAAGTGAAATAAGTCAGAAAGAGAAAGACAAACACTGTAGAATATCACTTATATGTGGAATCTAAAAAGTACAACAAACAAGTGAGTAAATCAAAAAAGAAAAGCAACAGAGATACAGAGAACAAACTAGTGGTGACGAGTGGGGAGAAGTATTTAGAGGTGGAGGATTAAGAGGTACAAACCATTATGAACAAAAGAAGCTATAAAGATACATTACATAACACAAGGAAGAAAACAAGCGTTTTATAATAATTATAAATGGATTACAATCTTTTAAAATTGTGAATTATTATACTCTACACCTGTAATTTATATAATATTATAAATCAACTATACTTCAGTAAAAAAAAAAAAAAGAGGAAAACTTTGGTTGCTGGAATCCAAACAACACTGGCTATATTACCAAGTTATGAGAGGACACTGAGAAAGTTGTTAAAAATTGGAGTTAGGCTGACAGATTTTTGGAATCTATTTACGTATATATGATATCCATCTAGCACTGTTGTTTCTGACCTCTAACTGTTAAGTATGCCTGAGCAACTATAGCTTTATTGCTCAAAAATCCTTTCTGTCATCATTCATGGGGATATATCTATATATTTATATGATATCTATATTCATATCTAATGCTTTCCTGCTTACTCAAGGATTAAAATGCTTTGTTATCACATATTACTAAGTTCATAGTACTTTCTGTCGTTATGCACTTTCTTTGTGGATGATATCACAAGGGTTAATCCACAATAATTTTTTATATCATTATGTAAGAATTTTCATGATTGAAAGTGCTGGGAATAAAAATCTAGAATATAATTAAAATGATAATTGGTCATATTAATAAGAAAATTATTTTGTAGTGGATGATAATTGTAAGTTTTATATTAATATGTAATCATAATGATTGATGTACAATCTCTTAGATTTTATAGTTTACAAAATTCTTCCCCATATACTCTCTCACTGGATTTCCAGCCTACCTGGTAAGTTTTATTATAATTTTATAAATGTTGTTATATACAAATGCAGAAAAAAGGTTAAGAGAGATTAAGCAATTTGAAAAATATCACATAGCTTTCTAAGTCTGATTTAAACTCAGGTTCAAAACTAGAGAGTCACCCTGTGAGTTCTTTACTTTTTGTTATGTGTTTCTACGACATAATGAAGGTATTGAACAGGTCTTTAAATTTTATCTCTTGGAAAATTAGCATTCTGTTATGTCATGATATTTGGGTCCTTTACATTTAATTTTAACCCCAAAATGGAGATGCAGAGGAGATGGTGACAGATTCTGATCACTTTGTAATTCTAACAATCACCAGTAGCTCTGGTTCTCTCTTGGTCTTTTCTCTACACTAAAATATCTGAGGCTCTTGTAATGCTATAAAACTTGAATGTAGAGAGAAAATGGATTTGTGTGTGTGTTATTCACAATGCTTTGTATAAAAATATTCTTAATGAAAGAGAATCAGTGTTTTTCACATCAATACAACAAAACAGAACATTTATGCAAATATATCTGTGTTTCCATTATTAGACTATTTTTCATTGATTCATGCAACAACAGTATCAACTTGATATAATGACTCATAAAGAGCAGATTTCAAGCTTTCTTTCAGCAATAGAACTCAGTGACTTGCTTCTTTATTACAAGATACTACTAAACCTTCTCAATATTCTACATCTGCTTCCATTCATAAAAATAAAGGTAAATTAGACCAAAGTTAGAGAAGATACAGAATATATTCTCTTGCCTCATTCAGTATGACATGCCAACAGATAAATGTATGCAATATTAGTTCTACAGTTGGCATAAGCATCAGCTCAGTTATTTTATGGTGAAATTCTCCTGTAATTCTTAGATTCATTTTAATCCATTTATTGAGGTGTAAGACACTGTGAGCCATAAAGTCTTCATAAGATACAGAAGACAGTAAGCAAGTGACTGGAATATGGTATAGTAAATCTTATAATAGAAAATAGCGCAACACACAAAATAGAGTGATCAAAGTTATTTAAGGGATGGGAATCTGTGTTTCTCAAAAGGAGATATATATAGGCTGTGTCATGAAAGGCCAGAAGGAGGAAGCAGCATAAACTGGGAGGCACTGAGGTTAAAACCATGATCTAAATCAGCTGTATTCCGGGAACTGTGCATAATTCACTAAGCCTGGTGTGTATGTGTAGCAGTGACAAGAGGCCAGTCAAAGAGACCAGCAGAGGTCAGATCACAGTGTTGCATGGTGTGCTTAGGAATTCAGAGAGGGCAAAGCAGATTGTGAGGACAGTCGTTTTAGATTCAGTGTGGAGAATGAAACAGAGATAAGGAGAAAATGGAAACAGAATCAATTTGACTATTTCAACGGCTCAAGTGAAATGTGTTACAGACCTGAACTAAGGCACTAGTCATAAGCATGGGAAGCCTGGAAGGAGATAGAAATACCAGGACTTCGAATCACGAAAAAATTTAAGTGTTCATGTAAATGTCTTATGTAGATCTGAGTTTAAAATTTTTTTTTAATTTTCTTGCTTTCTAATTTGTGGTTGCTGTTATTGTTTGTTTGATAGTATATTGCAGACAAATTCTAAAGAGGGTGAGGTTTGACCTCACATCTCTTCCCAATTTCCAATTATCTAATTTTATTTTGACTTACTGCCTACTTAGTTCCTATCAGTTTACCCTTATATACTTACAACTGCCCCCAAGTACCTGAACTGTAACCTAAGCTTGAAACAGTCTCCCCACTAATTAATTTAATAATTAAAAAAATAACTCTTCTGTGATACGTGCTGCTAAGTCGCTTCAGTCGTGTCCGACTCTGTGCGATCCCATAGACGGCAGCCCACCAGGCTCTGCCGTCCCTGGGATTCTCCAGGCAAGAACACTGGAGTGGGTTGCCATTTCCTTCTCCAATGCATGAAAATGAAAAGTGAAAGTGAAGTCACTGAGTCATGTCCAACTCTCAGCGACCCCATGGACTGCAGCCCACCAGGCTCCTCCATCCATGGGATTCTCCAGGCAAGAGTACTGGAGTGGGGTGCCATTGCCTTTTCTGTCTGTGATACATGGCAGTGATTAATAAGCTAAAAAGGAGATTACCAAGATAGACTTCACATTAGAATCACCTAGGTTAAAATTATAGAAAGAATAAAAATCAGAGCTAGAAAAATGAGACCTATAACCAAGAGCAGGATTTACTTAAAAAAAAAAAATCTTTAAATATTAATTCCCCAGCAGGTCCTTGTGTTTTTAATATAATTATCACCATAAAAATAAACGCAGAATTACAAGCTAGTTTAATACCTTGGTTGACACTATATTTTTCCCCTTGGTCTATTTCACTTTTAGTCAAATTTTAGTCACTTTTAATTTGTTAAGGAAATATCTCATAAACTGAGGGAAAGCAACTTATGAAGTTTAAAGTGCCAGACATTTATTGTCAGACGTTTTTTTCCTGTGGGTGTGTACCTAGTGTGCTGGATTCCACTGCTTCATTTGTCTTTCATTACTGTTTCTACCTGTTTTTAGAGTTAAAATCAGCTGCTCTGTCTTTATCGTAAAGACTTCTTTTCTACAGATTATCTGGAGTGTCCATTCTTAACCTCAGTTGACTCCCATCTAGAACCCGTTGTGTAAGAAGCTGGATACCAATAAGTGTGATATGAAATACAGAATCACAGTTTCTTTTGTTTCCAGAATAGGTAATGTATAGGCTGAGGATAATTTCTCAGAGAAAAGCCTAATCTGTTCCTTTATCACAACAATAAAAATCCTGTCAAAATGCTTTCAAGAATATAGGCATATGTTACTGTTATCAGTGTTTGTTCCAGCCTCCACCAGCCTATAAAAGGATCAATTTAGTCTTCAATTATTCACTATGCATATTGTCTCAATGTAAGTTGCTGCTGCTGCTGCTGCTAAGTCGCTTCAGTCGTGTCTGACTCTATGCGACCCCATAGACGGCAGCCCACCAGGCTCCCCCATCCTTGGGATTCTCCAGGCAAGAACACTGGAGTTAGTCACTGGTAATTACACAAAACTAAATTTAGTCTGTGTAATCAGCTTAGTTTTCAGAGTAAATACTAACAAACTTAAAGCTTTTACCTTCCATGAGAGAGAAAGAAGAGAGAATATTTATGAAGGTTCTACTATGTTCCCACTATAGTCATCAAAAAAACAGGGTAATACTATTATTCTCATTTTATCAAAGGGGAAATTGGGAAATTTTACAGGGAAAAATTATTATTCCTTAAAGTTACACAAGTAATACAGCATTGAGACATGAAATTCCTCCAATGGCAAATCCATTTCCTTTTCAGCAAACATCTGTGTGGAACTCCATTATATACACTAGCCCAGTGGGTGTGCCTCTTACTTGCTTTTTTTCCCCCAGTTTCTTTCATGTCCAGAGTATTCTTGGGATAATCTGGCTCATGACATCTCCATTCTGATCTTCTCAAGCTACCCCTTCAACCTCCCCACCCCACAATCTGATGATCTCCTGTCTAGGGATTGCAAACTTTGCTTCATACAGTTCTGGGCCAGTGGGGAGTGAGGCGTGGGCTGAGAGTTGGTACATAAAGGGAAGGAGAAAATGCTATCTTTGTATGCCATCATTACCTGTATTCCTCCAGTATTCCCTCTGAATCCCCATCTTCTGTTCAGTACCTTTTCTGCTGATAAAGCAGTGTTACATTACAATCGGTACACCAGCTATCCACTTTCAACTATCTTGACAATGCCCAAGACAAAACAAATATGAAGCCTTGACCACAGAAACATTTATATGGAAACCACCATCAGTGGATGAATGGATAAAGAAAATGTGGAGTATGGATAAAATGGAATTTTATTCAGCAATTAAAAAAATGAAATCTTAACATTTGTGACAACTTGAATGGATCTCAAGGATGATTTGCTAATTCAAGTAAGTCAGAGAGAGATAGATACGTATGATCTCACTTACATGTGGAATCTAAATAAAAAAAAAAAATAAGCTCGTAGATACAGAGTACAACTGGGTGGTGTTTGCCAGAGGTGGGGCTTGGTGGTGAGGAAAATGAATGAAGGGGATCAAGAGGTACACATTTCCAGTTTTAAAATAAATGTCATCGGGATGTAATATACAGCATGGTGACTGTGGTTAATAATAATACTATATTATGTATATGAAAGTTCCTGAGAGAGGAAATCTTAAAAGTTCCTAACACACACACACACAAAATGTACTATGTATGATGGATGTTAACCAGAATTATTGTGGTAGTCATTTCATAATACATGTAAATATCAAATCATTACATTGTATACCTGAAACTAGTATAACGTTAATGTCAAATATACCTCAGTAAAAAAGCCTTTATGTAAAGTCACTAAAATAAATGGTATAGAATTATCTGAATAACCATATTAGTAATTTTTTTCCAGTTCAAGAAATATAACAAATTTATTCTCTTTATACAAATGAATGTGATAATGTAGATAGCTACATAAATTAATTGTTAATTTGTCTATTTTCATGTATAAATACTTTTGTTGAAAACAATGATATGATAAGAACAGGCCCACTCAAAACTAAACAGACTATTGATTATCTTTACCCCACTGAAAATATGCATGATCTTTAGGGATTTATACATTCTCTAGGGACTCAAAAAAGTCATAATAAAGGATAATTAAGGTATAAGAGGCAGAAAAGAATGACTTATTTGATTCTGAACTAAAACTTATCAATTACTTGAAGTAGTTTATAATTATCTTATTAGGTTAACAGGTACTCATCTAGGCAACTTTGTCTTTTTTATTGCCTCTTCATTTCTCAATTTATATATTTTAATTAATTAACTAAACAAAAATAAATGCCTGACATATAGCAAACATTTCTTTCCTATGTATCAAGAACTGTGGTAGCAGTTGGCAATATAACAATGAATAAAACAAGTATGGTGTTCAACCTCACAAAGGCTAAAATCTGGCCAAAGAGAGAAATGAAATAAATGATGATATGAAAGCTATATAATTATAATTAATAGAAGTCTCATGATGGAATGAGAAGCTATGAGAATGAGAAGCTATGAGAATGAGAAGCTACAGTCATGGAAGCTATCACAGGGAAAACCAAATCTATATTAAGGTTGTTGAACTGGGCTGTTTTATGTGATGTGTAATGCTCCTAAGGCCCACTTGACTTCACACTCCAGGATGCTGACCCTAGGTGAGTGACCATAATACCATCCTGGTTATCTGGGTCATGAAAACCGTTATTGTACAGTTCTTCTTCATATTCTTGCCACTTTTTCTTAACCTCTTCTGCTACTGTTAGGTCTTAATGTTTCTGTCCATTATTGTCCCTATCCTTGCATGAAATGTTCTCTCAATATTTCAAATTTTCTTGAAGAGATCCCTAATCTTTTCCCTTCTATTTTTCCCCTCTATTTCTTTGCATTGTTCATTTAAGAAGGGCTTCTTATCTCTCCTTGCTATTCTCTGGAACTCTGCATTCAGTTGAGTATATCTTTCCCTTTGTTCTTTGCCCTTCACTTCTCTTCTTTCCTCAACTATTTGTAGAGCCTCCTCAGACAACCATTTGCCTTCTTGGCAAAAAAAAAAAAAAAAAAAAACATTTCATTTTCTTTGGTTTTAATTACCCAGATAACCACGATGGTGTGGTCACTCAGCTGGAGTCAGACATCCTAGAGTGTGAAGTCAAGTGTACCTTAGGAAGCATTACTATAAAGCTAGAGGTGGTGATGGAAATTTCAGCTGAACTATTTAAAATCCTAAAAGACAATGCTGTTAAGGGGTTGCACTCAATGTGTTGGCAAATTTGGAAATCTCAGCAGTGGCCATATGACTGGAAAAGTTTAGTTTTCATTCCAAGACCAAAGAAGGGTATTGCCAAAGAGTGTTCAAACTATTGTACAATTGTGCTTATTTCACATTAGTGAGATTATGCTCAAAATCCTTTAAGTTAGGGTTTAGAAATATGTGAACCAACAACTTTCAAATGTTCAAGCAGGGTTTCAAAGAGGAACCAGAGACCAAATTACCAACATTCACTAGATCTTGGAGAAAGGAAGGGAGTTCCAGAAAAACATCTACTTCTCTTTCATTGAGTATGCTAAATACTTTGACTGTGTGGATCACAACAAACTGGAAAACTCTTAAAGAGATGGGAATACCAGACAACTTCACCTGCTTCCTGAGAACGTGTAGGTGGTTCAAGAAGCAACAGCTAGAACCAGACAAGGAACAACAAACTGGTTCTAAATTGGAAAAGGAATACGACTAGACTGTATATTGTCACCCTGCTTATTTAATTTATATGCGGAGTACATCATGTCGAAATGCCAGGCTAGATGAATCACAGGCTGGAATAAAGATAGTCTGGAGAAATATCAACAACTTCAGATATGCCAGTGATACCACTTTAATGTTAGAAAGTGAAGAGGAACTAAAAAGCTTCTTGTTGAGAGTGAAAGAGGAGAGTGAAGAAGCTAGCTTAAAGTTCAACATTCATAAAACAAAGATTATGACATCCAGCCCCATCACTTCAGGGCAAATAGAAGGGGAAAAAGTGGAAGCAGTGACAAATTTCATTTTCTTGGGCTCTAAAATCACTTGGATGGTGACTGCAGCTGTAAAATTAAAAGACAATTCTTGGAGGGAAAACCATGACAAACCTAGACAGAATATTAAAAAGCAGAGATATCATTTGCTGACAAAGGTCTGTATAGTCAAAACTATGTTTCTTTCTGGTAGTCATGTACAGATGTAAGAACTGGACCATAACGAAGGCTTGAATGCCAAAGAATTGAGGCTTTTGCTTTGATTTGTGGTGTTGGAGAAGAGTCTTGAGAGTCTCTTGGATTGCAAGGAGATCAAATTAGTCAATCCTAAAGGAAATCAGTCCTGAATATTCATTGGAAGGACTGATACTGAAGTTCCAATACTTTGGCCACCTGATACAAAAAGTCAACTCATTGGAAAGAAACCTGATGCTGGGAAAGATTGAAGGCAAAAGGAGAAGGGGGTGGCAGAGGATTAGATTGTTAGATAGTGTCTCGGACTCAATGGACATGAATTTGAGCAGACTCTAGGAGACAGTAAAGGACAAGAAGCCTGGCATGTTGCAATTCATGGAGTCGCAAAGAGCTGGACAGGAGTTAGTGACTGGACAACAGCAACAACAGCACTTTGATGTATGCAAAAATTCTCAGAGATGAAAAAACTTAGGCAAGCTTTTATTATAACAGAGAATCAAATAACTAGAATACTGAATAACTGGCATTAGACTAGAGTTATATATTTGATCAGGCAGACACTCATAAAAAGAATACCTCATTGAGAATGAGAGGAAAGGATCATTTATGAGCTTTCTGAATAAAGAATAGTATTTAGTCATAGAGGGAAAACTTAACAAGAGGCACAAAGATAAGGCAAGGCACAGTAAATAGTGAACTTTGGCACAAGCGCTAGTTATGAACTGACAAGTAGCACAACTACAGTAGTAAGTAGAGTCAAAAAGAGGAAGAGTCTTGATGTCCTTTGTGACTGTGGATGCCCGATGTTATTGGTCTTGCTATATAATCAGAGTTGTATCATGGGTGTTCTAATGCATAGGTCCCAGAGGGAAACTTAAAGATAGATTTTTCACAATCACTCTGAATTTCCTAGGACATTTATTCTTATCAGACACTCATCTTGGTATAGCAGATATTTCAGTGCAAGGAGATACAAAGCATTTGCCAGGCCTTTCCCATAAATGTAACAGCTACTTACTGCCACCATGTGGAAGTCTTTAAGTTTATTTAACATGAATATCTAGTGTGTTCTAACATGTAAGAGATAAAAATAAACTCAGTGAGTTTTTCAGTAAGGATCATTTGTGTCCTCCCTGGGTCTGGGATTTAAATCTATGACATGAGATTATGTATTAGGCTATTGCTAAGTCTGCATTATAGTCTGTTGTAAGTGAATCTGTGCTTAAGGTTGAATTTGTCATGCTATTTTTTGCTTTCTTATCATTTTATATACTTAGATTCTTCTATGTACTCTAACTTTGCATGCTTAGCAATTCTCCATTCCAATATTCTACCTCTCTTGTTTCTCAAATAGGAACTGATTTATTGAAAAACCTTTATGTAGTACTATCTGCTCTAATATAATTTAATTCTGTTTTCTTTCCTGTAAAGACTAAACTGTTTAATTATAAATTCCATTTGTCACAGCCTGTGTCATTTATAATCCCTGCTGGGGTAGAAACAAAGCTAGCTGAATCTAAGTTGCTCTATGACTATAGGTTTAATGTCTTGTATGTTACCATTCTTATGATTTAAAAGTAGGTAGATAAAAATAAAACAATTCAAGGCCTATTACTGTAAATACATATGGTCTATTTATTCTAGGACCTGAATTTTACAACTGCAGTTTGACTCTGATAGTGGGAGAGATTGGGGGCAGGAGGAAAAGGGGACGACAGAGGATGAGATAGCTGGATGGCATCACCGACTTGATGGACATGAGTTTGAGTGAACTCCGGGAGATGGTGATGGACAGGGAGGCCTGGCATGCTGCGATTCATGGAGTCGCAAAGAGTCGGACATGACTGAGCAACTGAACTGACTGACTGACTGACTGTATCAATGCTTCCCAATCAATCGGGCTTCCCATGTGACTTAGACGGTAAAGCGTCTGTCTGCAATGCAGGAGACCCGGGTTCGATCCCTGGGTTGGGAAGATCCCCTGGAGAAGGAAATGGTAGCCCACTCCAGTATTCTTGCCTGGAAAATCCCATGGTCGTAAAGAGTCGGACACGACTGAACGACTTCGCTTTCACTTTCTTTCTGTATTAATGCAGCCATGCTTACACATTAGAATCGCTAGGAACATTCTGGTACACGCACTGGTGATTTTTAAACATTCCCTAGGTGATTCTAATATACAGTTAGAGCTTATAACCACTGTTCCATATAGTTCTCTAATTTAGGACATTAAAAAAAAAAGATGTGATTGAGATAATTGACCTCAAAATATTGAATGGCACAACATATGTCTCAATAGTTAATGAAAATCTATAAATATAAGATGCAATAAAATATGAATTTCCTACTTTTCTTTCCAAGAAATTGGAAAAACCTCTTAGATAGATGTAGCTAGGGGAAATGATTCATTTTCAATATATTTCAAATCTATCTATCTTCAGTTCAGTTCAGTTCAGTCTCTCAGTCATGTCTGACTCTTTACGACCCCATGAATCGCAGCATGCCAGGCCTCCTTGTCCATCACCAATTCCCGGAGTTCACTCAGACTCACCTGCATCGAGTCAGTGATGCCATCCAGCCATCTCATCCTCTGTTGTCCCCTTCTCCTCCTGACCCCAATCCCTCCCAGCACCAGAGTCTTTTCCAATGAGTCAGCTCTTCGCATGAGGTGGCCAAAGTACTGGAGTTTCAGCTTTAGCATCATTCCTTCCAAAGAAATCCCAGGGCTGATCTCCTCTAGAATGGACTGGTTGGATCTCCTTGCAGTCCAAGGGACTCTCAAGAGTCTTCTCCAACACCACAGTTCAAAAGCATCAATTCTTCAGCTCTCAGCTTTCTTCACAGTCCAACTCTCACATCCATATATGAGCACTGGAAAAACCATAGCCTTGACTACATGGACCTTTTTTGGCAAAGTAATGTCTCTGCTTTTGAATATGCTATCTAGGTTGGTCATAACTTTTCTTCCAAGGAGTAAGTGTCTTTTAATTTCATGGCTGCAGTCACCATCTGCAGTGATTTTGGAGCCCCAAAAGATAAAGTCTGATACTGTTTCCACTGTTTCCCCATCTATTTCCCATGAAGTGATGGGACCAGATGCCATGATCTTAGTTTTCTTAATGTTGAGCCAAATTTTAAGCCAATTTTTTCACTTTCCTCTTTCACTTTCATCAAGAGGCTTTTTAGTTCCTCTTCGCTTTCTGCCATAAGGGTGGTGTCATCTGCATATATGAGGTTATTGATATTTCTCCCAGCAATCTTATGACTATATTATTCAGATTCTAAAGTATTTCTTCACTGAGTTTCAGGATACTCCAGTATCACAGAAGTTACAGTTGGAGAACCAGTTCAGTACATCAAGGGCTTCATTTCTACTTAAAAAATATATCTTTCTGTACTAATTCCAAGTTTTCATTTTAACTAATAGAGGTTCATCTACCAGTGAGATTTGCTTTCTCCAAAATGAATTCCAAAAATGTCAGCTCTTCCTTTTCTATAACTGAGTCATCTTTGAGTATACTTTACACAAGCATTTCACATTCAGTGCCATTGGCCATAAATGGAGTAAGAGTGTATGATCTTATAATTCTCCCTTTTGAAAATCATAGCAGCCAAATTTCAGGCTGAAACTTAATTTCCTTCTCTATCCTATAGGATGAAGGGCTTCCCTGATGGCTCAGCGGTAAAGAATTGGCCTTCAATGCAGAAAACGCAAGTCACGCAGGTTCAATCCCAGAGTTAGGAAGATCCCCTGGAGGAGGGCATGGCAACACACTCCAGTATTCTTGTCTGGAGAATCTCATGAACAGAGAAGCCTACCAGGCTTCAGTCCAGAGTTACAAAGAGTCTGACATGGCTGAAGCCACTGAGCATGCACATAAGCATTCCATAGGATAAAATATGCTGGCCATGATACTGTCTGTGTAACATAATTTTGAGTCACCATGGTTTCAGAAGGGCTTCCCTGCTGGCTCAGATGGTAAAGCGTCTGCTTGCAATTCAGGAGACCCAGGTTCTATCCCTGGGTCAGGAAGATCCTCTGGAGAAGGAAACAGCAACCCACTCCAGTACTTAGCCTGGAAAATTCCATGGATGGAAGAGCCTCGTAGGCTATAGTCCATGGTCACAAAGAGTCAGACACGATTGAGCAACTTCACTTTCTATGGTTTCAGACATACAAATTCTCACTATTTAACTACTTTATGGTTAATTGATACATATTGGATAACCACTAGGTTTTTTCCATTTCTAACTGAATATTAGTATCAAATAATATGTCATTTGCCATTGTCTATACTTCTTGCAGTCCCTCAGCTCTTCCTCCCATCTATTTATGTTTTTCCAGCTTGATATTGATATTTTCAAAAAGTTCTGGTTAACTAGTTCACATTAAAAAAATAGCAGATTATTAAGCATTCCTCCTTCCAGTGGCTCTTATAGAACAATCTACCTTTGATTATAATAAAAATGAATCTCAGAGAGTAGAGTGTATTTCAGAATGAGAGTCTGGATAGAGTGAGGAGAGTAAATATTCTGTAATAGATTTCATTCTCCAAGCTTCCCTAGTAGCTCAGTTGGTAAAGAATCTGCCTGCAATGTAGGATATCCCAGTTCAGTTCCTGGGTTGGGAAGATCCTCTGGAGACATGATAGGCTTGCCACTCCAGTACTCTTGGGTTTCTCTGGTGGCTTAGCTGGTAAAGAATCTGCCTGCAATGCAGGAGACCTGGATTTGATCCTTGGATCAGGAAGATCCCCTGGAGAAGGGAATGGCTACCCATTTCAGTATGCTGACCTGGAGGATTCTCATGGACAGTATAGTCCATGGGGTCATGAAGAGTTGGACATGATTGAATGACTTTCACTTCACTGCACCCCAAACTTCTCACTTCACTTATAAGTCTTGCCCTGCTCTAAATCAGAGCTGAATTCTCAAACACCTATAGATCAACCAAATATGATACATTCTGAGAATTTGTAGCATACAGCCCTGCTCTTATGGACATATGTGTAAAGATTACTCAAAAGTCTTGTGGCTGAGTTGTAGCTCAGATCTGTAGGGTGCATGTAAGCACATAGGTATGCCATCTAGAGTTAGGGAAAGATTCTTAAGAGATTACACTCACAGTGGATTTTTAAAAACAAATAGAGACTTCTTCAAAGAGGAGAAGGAATATATAAGTGGATGAATTAATGCAAAAAAAAGCAGAATGGGGAAGTATGAAAGGATATGCTACTTTTCAGGAGATACAAGCACTTTAGCTTTACTGAAACAGAAATTATAAGACAGGAAGTTACTAAAGATGAGGCTACCTACCAAGGAGGTTTTTTTAAAAAAGTCATTGCCATATTAAAGATCTTGAAATTTAATCTCTTACAGATTATTTTCAAATTTTTCCTGCAGTAACCTATTCAAAGACTTCAGCAAGATAGTGAATTGTGTTCTGGCTCCACTTCTTTGTCAACTAGAGCAGCTCAGTTTCTATTTCCTGATATTTATTTACATTGACACCTAATAATTTACTTAATCAAAGCCTTTTGAAGCTAAAATCAAAAATTCAGACCTATGCTATAAACAATAAAGAACAGGTTTATTTTTAAACCAAAGGATTATCATGATTAGATTTGAGTTTTAAGTAGAACTCATGTATTACAAATTTAAGGTCAAGACAAATGGATGGGAGATCAGTTAACAGATGAAGCACAGACTATTAACTGATTTACATAAATTGCTAAAATTACAACAAAAAAGGTTAAAGTTAATTTGTTGATTAATTACTTGATTATGTCCCTAAATATCTCCTTTCCTTTTTTTGATGATATGCCCCTAATGATATCATAATTACAGCAAGATAATTAATATACATTTAAAAACAAATGTTTCTGTTTTACTAGTACTCAAATTATTAAATATCCCTAACCAGTGACCCTCCTAAGTACTTGTCTTTGATTCCTGTGTTTTCTTTCACAGAGTTATTCAGATACTATTTGGTTCTGTTCTAAAGGGCTTGAGTTGTGGTTGCCTAAGGTAATGGAGCAACTTGGCATGTATCTCTAGTACTTACTTAGGCTGACCCTGGTTCTTCTCCTGGCTCAGAAGTTCCAAACAGCAACTGAGAACAGCCCAAGTGCACAAGAGCTTTTTAATCTTCTCTTTGTGTCAGGTTTGTTAATGTCTCATTAACCAATTCAAGTCACATAATAAAGCCCAGATTCAAAAGGCAGAGGAAAAGATTCCATAACTTCACTGGATGGGAAAAAAAAAAATCACATTGCAAATGGGGATGCACTAAAAAATGAGAGGAACTTGTGGCTATTTTTTTTTTTTTTGCATTCTGCCACACATTATGTTTTGTACAAATATTTGATTTGAAATCACTTCTTTATGAACTTTCCTATAATTGTTTCTTAGACATTACTTCAAACTTACCTTAATATCCCTTGATATGCATGTTGTTGTTATTCAGTTGCTATGTCATGGCCAAACCTTTGTGACTGCATGGACTGCAACATACCAGGCTTCTCTGTCCTTCACTATTTTCTGGAGTTCGATCAAACTCCTGTCCATTGAGTTGGTGATGCCTTTCGAAAATCTCATTCTCTGTCACCCCTTTATCCTCCTGCCCTCAATCCTTCCCAGCATCAGTGATTTGCATTGATCACTTAGGATCACTTAGGAAGGCTTTCTTATCTCTCCTTGCTATTCTTTGGAAGTCTACATTCAGATGGGTATAAATATCCTTTTCTCCTTCACCTTTTGTATCTCTTCATTTCTCAGCTATTTGTAAGGTCTCTTCACACACCATTTGGCCTTTTAGCATTTCTTTTTCTTTGGGGTGGTTTTGATCACTGCCTCCTGTACAATGCTCTGAACCTCCATGCATAGCTCTTCAGGCACTCTGTCTATCAGGTCTAACCCCTTGAATCTATTTATCACTTTCCCTATACAATTGTAAGGGTTTTGATTTAGGTCATACCAAAATGGTCTAATGGCTTTCCCCTACTTTCTGCAATTTAAGTCTGAATTTTGCAGTAAGGAGTTCATGATCTGAGCCACAATCAGCTCCCAGTCTTGTATTTGCTGATTGTATAGAGCTCCTCCATCTTTGGCTGCAAAGAATATAATCAATCTGATTTCAGTATTGACCATCTGGTGATATCCATGTGTAGAGTCATCTCTTATGTTGGAGGGGGTGTTTGCTATGACCAGTTTGTCTTCTTGGCAAAACTCTGTTAGCCTTTTCCTGCTTCATTTTGTATCCCAAGGCCAAACTTGTCTGTTACTCTAGGTATCTCTTGATTTCCTATTTTTGCATTCCAGTCCCCCATGACGAAAAGGGCATATTTTTTTGGTGTTAAGTTCTAGAAGATCTTGTAGGTCTTCATAGACCTTCAACTTCAGTTTCTTTGGCATTAGTGGTTGGGACATACACTTGGATTACTGTGATATTGAATGGTTTGCCTTGGAAAAGTACAGAGATCATTCCATTGTTTTTGAAATTTCACCCAAGTACAGCATTTTGGACTCTTATTGACTGTGAGGGCTACTCTATTTCTTATAAGGGATTCTTGCCCACAGTAGTAGATATAATGGTCATCTGAATTAAATTCATCCATTCCAGTCCATTTTAGTTCAATAATTCCTAAAATGTTGATGTTCACTCTTGCTATCTCCTGTGTGACCACTTCCAATTTACCCTGATTCATGGACCTAACATTCCAGGTTCCTATGCAGTCTTGTTCTTTAGAGCATCGGACTTTACTTTCACCACCAGACACATCCACAGCTGGTTGTTGTTTTTGCTTTGGCTCCATCTCTTCATTTTGTCTGGAGTTATTTCTCCACTCTTCTCCAATAGCATATTGGGCACCCACCAACCTGGGCAGTTCATCTTTCAGTGTCATATCTTTTTGCCTTTTCATACTGTTCATGGGGTTCTCAAGGCAAGAATACTGAAGTGATTTGGCATTCCTTTCTCCAGTGGACCATGTTTTGTCAGAAGTTTCCACCATGACCTGTCCATCTTGGGTGGCCCTAGATGGCATGGCTCATGGTTTCATTGAATTAATACAACCTTTTCCACTAGGGTTGGATTTATGCCTTGATTCCTAAATGAAGAAAATAATTGCAGAAAAACTAAACAAATTAAAGAAATATGAGAGAGAATTAAAAGTTCACTTTTGTAAATCACATGTTATCCTGCAATATAAAGTAGTGTAAGTTGGTGATACAGAAAGTGGTAACTAGAAGTGGATTTTGCCATTTTAAAAATCCTCAAATGCAGGTCATGAAAAAGTTCTTGTTGAATGTTCAAAAGGTGGCAAACCATGTTATCCACTAACAGAGTATTTGGTAGAATTTCCACCTATACTAATTTAGAAGGTAGATAATCATTTGATGAATGAAGGGCTTTAGGGGTTGCTATCAGCTCATTTGATAGGGTGTTTCAAGAAACAGATATACTCGGGAATTACTGATGGGTAAACAAACATGATGAAAGGGTAAAGAGAATGAATCTTAAAATTTCTAGAACTTCATCTTGGTATAGAACATAGATCAATAGAGCAGAATAAAGAGCACCCAAGTAGACCCATATAGAGATTACCAACTGATTTTTGAAAAAGATACAGAGGCAACTAAATGGAGGAAGATTGCCTTTTCAACAAATGGTGCTTGGAAAATGGAATATCCATAGGGGAAAAGAGGAAGAAAGGAGGAAGAAGCAGAGAGAGCACAAGGAGGGAGAAAGAAAGGAAGAAAGAGAGTGAGGAAAGGAAAAGAAAAGGAAAGGAAAATGAATTTTGGCCTAATCCTCATAATACACACAAAAAATAACTCAGAATGAATCACAGGTTAAGTATAAAATATGAACTATAAAATATTTAGAAAACTTTCAGATCTGTGACTAGGCAAAGATCTCTTAATTTGATACCAAAGCATTATCCACAAAAGGAAAAATTAATAAATCATATCTCATCAAATTTTAAAACTTTTGCTCTGACAAGTACCTTGTTAAGAGGATAAATAGCACAAGTTACAGACTGAAAAAAGATATCTATAAACCATGTATCCAAAAAAGAGTAACTGAGAGTATATAAAGAACTCTCAAAACTCAACAGTAAAAAAGGCACTCCAAATAAAAAATGGGCAAAAGTCATACACAGATATTTTGTTGAAAATAAAAGGATGGTAAGTAAACACTTAAAGAAATATTCAACACCACCATTAGCCAAACGCATATTAAAATCTATGGAGAACAGTGTGGAGATTTCTTAAAAAACTGGAAATAGATCTGCCTTATGACCCAGCAATCCCACTACTGGGCATACACACTGAGGAAACCAGAATTGAAAGAGACACGTGTACCCCAATGTTCATCGCAGCACTGTTTATAATAGCCAGGACATGGAAACAACCTAGATGTCCATCAGCAGATGAATGGATAAGAAAGCTGTGGTACATATACACAATGGAGTATTATTCAGCCATCAAAAAGAATACATTTGAATCTGTTCTAATGAGGTGGATGAAACTGGAGCCTATTATACAGAGTGAAGTAAGCCAGAAAGAAAAACACCAATACAGTATACTAACACATATATATGGAATTTAGAAAGATGGTATCAATAACCCTGTAGGCAAGACAGCAAAAGAGACACAGATGTATAGAACAGTCTTTTGGACTCTGTGGGAAAGGGCGAGGGTGGGATGATTTGGGAGAATGGCATTGAAACATGTTTAATATCATATATGAAACTAATCACCAGTCCAGGTTTGATGCATTATACAGGATACTTGGGGCTGGTACACTGGGACGACCCAGAGGGATGGTAAGGGGAGGGAAGAGGGAGGGGGGTTCAGGATGGGGAACACGTGTATACCTGTGGTGGATTCATATTGATGTATGGCAAATCCAATACAATATTGTACAGTAATTAACTTCCAATTAAAATAAATAAATTTATATTAAAAAACCACAATGGGCCAGCTCTACACACATCATGTTATACAGTATCAGAGTACCTTACATTCATCATTATAGAGTTGAAATTCATTCATTCACTAATGAATTATTTTTGAATGCTACTTAGCATATCCCAGACATTATTCTAGGTAGTAGATGGTATACAGAATAATGAACTAAATCACTGTCTTTATTGAGTTTCTCTTCTGTTTTTGGAGAGAGAAAAATAATAATCAGATAATAAACTGCTAGTTATTAAGAAGACTCTTGAGAGTCCCTTGGACTGCAAGGAGATCCAACCAGTCCATTCTGAAGGAGATCAGCCCTGGGATTTCTTTGGAAGGAATGATGCTAAAGCTGAAACTCCAGTACTTTGGCCACCTCATGTGAACAGTTGAATCACTGGAAAAGACTCTGATGCAGGGAGGGATTGGAGGCAGGAGAAGAAAGGGATGACAGAGGATGAGATGGCTGGATGGCATCACCGACTTGATGGACCTGAGTTTGCGTGAACTCTGGGAGTTGGTGATGGACAGGGAGGCCTGGCATGCTGTGATTCATGGGGTCGCAAAGAGTCGGACACGACTGAGCGACTGAACTGACTGAACTGAACTGATTAAGAGGAGAAACAAACAGGGCAATTGGATAGTTACTCAAGGCAAATGGAATATAAATTATTGTAGATAGGTATATGACAGAATGCCTATTTACGCAGGTAATATTATTCAGAGACCTAAATAAAGTTGTGTTAGTTTTCTATTATTGCCATAACAAATTACTAAAATTTAATGTCTTAGAACAACAGATAATTATCATCTTATAGGTCTTAGTTCAGGTGTCTGACATGGGTCTTATTGGGCTAAAATCATGGTGTCAGCAAAGCTGAATTACTCTGAAGGTCCTAGATTAGACTTTATTTCCTTGCCCTTTCCAAAATACTAAAAACCACTCATATTTTTGATACATGGTTCCCTTCCTCCATCCTCAAAGCAACTGAGTCAAAATGTATCACATCACATTTCTCTGATCTTCTTCCATCATTACGTCTTTCTCTGATAAACTCTTGATCTCAACATGTTTAATCTTAATTACATCTTCAAAGTCTCTTTTGCTGTGTATGGTAACATATGCACATGGTCCTGGAATTAAGTCATGGACTTATTTTGAGGGTGGTATGCATTATTTTGCCCACTATGGAACTGAAGAGGTGTTATATGCAATGATCTAGGAAAGCTCATGCAAGGAAGAGAAATCATGAAAGTGCAACGAGATGGAAGAGGACATGAAATTGATGTATTTTAGTCTGCAAGTCCAGTAAGTCTGGAGTAGAGGGACTGAGGGAACAGGTGATGTAAGTGAATTGAGCAGGATCCAGGTAAGGTGGAACCCGGAAGCTATGGTAATAGTGCATTTTATTTTGATTATCATACAAAGGTGCAAGATGGTTTTGGGACAGATGGTGACATAGTTTATTCACTTTATTTCCTGTGTAGTCACTACTAGAATGTGAGAAATTTGAGGGTAGGAGCCATATTTGTCTCATTCACCAATGTACTTCTAATATCTGGTTTAGCTCCTGACTCAGAATAACCTCACAATAAGCACTATTCTGTCAATTTGTGAATGAATAGCATGTTGCCCACAGCAAACAATCAATAAAATTTCTTGTGCCTTATTTCCAACTATCTTCCTATCTTTCAATCCTCTCTCATCTCCCTCCCTCTCTTCCTTCTATCTTTCATTTCTTCCACTCTATTAGAAATATGGGTGCTTATGAATACTTAAAATCAAATGCCTAGTGAAGTAGAGAATGCCAGTTATGTCTGTGGGATAGAGGTATGCTTATCGGAAAATAAGAAAAGGGCCACCTTATTGCCAAGAAATCAGCTTCATGATGATATCTTTGCTAGATTAAAGGTTATGATTTGGCCAGAGGAAGTACTGCATAAACCGTATATAGAAAATTATTTACTATTCTTTTGAACTATTTGCTATTCTTTTGTAATTTGATTGGTTGATTTCTCAGAATTTTAAATTTTTAAATCAGATGGGGCTACTCATCTCACACGCTAGTAAAGAAATGCTCAAAATTCTCCAAGCCAGGCTTCAGCAATATGTGAACCGTGAACTTCCAGATGTTCAAGCTGGTTTTAGAAAAGGCAGAGGAACTAGAGATCAAATTGACAACATCATCAAAAAAGCAAGAGAGTTCCAGAAAAACATCTATTTCTGCTTTCTTGACTATGCCAAAGCCTTTGACAGTGTGGATCACAATAAACTGTGGAAAATTCTGAAAGAGATGGGAATACCAGACCACCTGACCTGCCTCTTGAGAAACCTATATGCAGGTCAGGAAGCAACAGTTAGAACTATACGTGGAACAATAGACTGGTTCCAAATAGGAAAAGGAGTACATCAGGCTGTATACTGTCCCCCTGCTTATTTAACTTCTATGCAGAGTACATCATGAGAAAGGCTGGGCTGGAAGAAGCACAAGCTGGAATCAAGATTGCTGGGAGAAATATCAATAAACTCAGACATGCAGATGACACCACTCTTATGGCAGAAAGTGAAATGAAGAAGTGAAGTCACTCAGTCATGTCCGACTCTTTGCAACCCTGTGGACTGTAGCCCACAATGCTCCTCTGTCCATGGGATTTTCCAGGCAAGAGTACTGGAGTGGGTTGTTATTTCCTTCTCCAGAGGATCTTCCCGACTCAGGGATCGAACCCAGGTCTCCCACATTGTAAGCAAGACACCTTACCGTCTGAGCCACCAGGGAAGTCCTGGTGGCAGAAACTGAAGAGGAACTAAAAAGCCTCTTGATGAAAGTGAAAGTGGAGAGTGAAAAAGTTGGCTTACAGCTCAACATTCAGAAAACGAAGATCATGGCATCTGGTCCCATCACTTCATGGGAAATAGATGGGGAAACAGTGGAAACAGTGTCAGACTTTATTTTGGGGGGCTCCAAAATCACTGCAGATGGTGACTGCAGCCATGAAATTAAAAGACGCTTACTCCTTGGAAGAAAAGTTATGATTAACCTAGATAGCATGTTGAAAAGCAGAGACATTTCTTTGCCAACAAAGGTCTATTTAGTCAAGGCTGTGGTTTTTCCAGTCGTCATGTATGGATGTGAGAGTTGGACTGTAAAGAAAGCTGAGCACCAAAGAATTGATGCTTTTGAACTGTGGTGTTGGAGAAGACTCTTGAGAGTCCCTTGGACCACAAGGAAATCCAACCAGTCCATTCTAAAGGAGATCAGTCCTGGGTGTTCTTTGGAAGGACTGATGCTAAAGCTGAAACTCCAATACTTTTGCCACCTCATGTGAAGAGTTGACTCACTGAATAAGACCTTGATTCTGGGAGTGATTGAGGGCAGAAGGAGAAGGGGACGACAGAGGATGAGATGGCTGGATGGCATCACCTACTTGATGGACGTGAGTCTGAGTGAACTCCGGGAGTTGGTGATGGACAGGGAGGCCTGGCATGCTGCGATTCATGGAGTTGCAGAGTTGGACACGGCTGAGCGACTGAACTGAACTGAACTGATAACCTGTAGAATTTGTCAAGCTTGTCAAGACCATACACCAAATATAAGGACAAAGTTACTATTTATTCTTTCCAGTTTTTCTTTAGCCCTGTCAAAAATAGATATAAATTCTGCCCCCATATTAAATTTATATCAATAATCACTGAATGACTTTTATATGTCAGTTAGGCTCCATCTTCACATGCATGCTCTCTCTTCAGTCGTTTGATCCTGTGGACGATAGCCCACCAGACTCCTCTCGCCATGGGATTCTCCAGGCAAGAATACTAGAGTGGGTTTCTATGCCCTTCTCCAGGGGATCTTCCTGACCCAGCAATTGAACCCATGTGTCCTGTGTCTCCTGCATTGCAGGTGGATTCTTTACCCACTGAGCCACATGAGAAGCTCCTATCAGCACATGTATCATCTAATGTTCACATGAACCTATTAAGTAAGAAGTTAAATCCCTATTTTTCCATTGTAGAAAATCAGATATTAAAAGGTTCACAAAACAAGGTGTAAAGTATGTATTTAATAAGCTACTATTTAAGAAAGGGAAGAATGTAAATATATGTCTATATAAAAAGAGAGCATTCCATTTTTTTTAAGAGTGAAAAATCAAATCCAAACCAGAAATTGTTTTCTACTAGAGAGAAAATAATTATCTATTACAGGAGAATTGAGTGGCTGGGCTTAAAAAGAAGTTAGATTTCTCTGTATCTAGTTGATTTGTAGATTCAACTCTGGAACCATATAAATATTTGTCATATTTTAAAATAAAATTAAGTATATACGAGCAATCCATACAACGAAAGCATGATGAATTAAATAAGACTATATGCCTATCTCTAAAGTTGTTGGCATCACCACACAGAGAAGTTATTTTAAATGATTTCAAGATAAGACAATTTGAGTGTATATCTTGAGAATAAAATTATATAAAAATCTTAAGCAGTTTTCAGTTATTTATGTGGGAGTGGTAGTATTGTTATTCTGAGACTCTTGTATGTGGAAGAAGGAATAAAATGAATGAATAATTATGTTAGTTTGCTTGTTTCTTAGTTTCTCAACCTGTAAGAAAGGATATTCAGGGTTGATGAGATTAACTGAAAATCTCTAGTCCTGGATTTGAAATTGAATTACCAGTTTGGGCTCAGGTTTTAAAAAAGAAACAAAGGAAAAGTTGCATATTAGCTCTGTGCAGAGAATATCAGTGAGACCAAGTCACTTTTGGCTCCAATAAGTCCATGTACTAATGCAAGCTACTATTCTCTGTTTTGAGTCTATTTACTAAAATATATGACTGAGAAGAGCTAAGACTCAAGCATAACTGGCTTCTAGAAAAACACTGTTTATGTTTAAACTCCTTGAGCAAGAGTCCTCTAACACACAGTGAATTAGTAACACCAGATAGAAACAACAATGGAAATGCAAAGAATGTATTCTCTATTTCCTCTCTCAGTTAGCTGGAGGGTCAGTGAGATTTATCAGGAAATGTCAGTTTAGCCAATAACCTCCATATTTATCTACATCTAATATTTTGCAAATGCTATCAGCAAAATGCATGTGTGTGCGTGTGTTATTCACTCAGTCGTGCCCAACTCTTTGTGACCGTATAGTCTGCAGCTCACCAGGCTTCTCTGTTCATGGAATTCTCCAGGCAAGAATATTGGAGTGGATTGCCATTCCCTTTTCCAGGGGATCTTCCAAACCCATGGATCAAACTCAGGTCTCCCACATTGCAGGCAGATTCATCACTGTCTGAGCCACCAGGGAAGTGCCACCATCAAAATAACCAATGTATTAAATATTTTCACCTTCACCTTTAATTCTTCCTCCCACTGTCTAATGAACATGGCCATTCAAAGTTTTATTCCAAATTGATATCTGCCTGAGAGAAAAGAGCAAAATTAGGTAATAGCTTGCCTGTCAAGGCAATCGCAACTGGTTTAGCTTCACCCCTATCAGAACAGACAATGAGCATCTAATGATGGTAATGTCCTAATATCTTTCCTGTTCCTATTATTATTTTGCCCTGGCCTCATTCTTATCTCTGAAATCCTAATTTGAACTTTGCCCATATCCATTGAATTCAGTATGGTGTGTGATGCCCCTGGTAACGTGAATCTCAGTGAGTTTTTCTGAACTTTTTCTGAATTTTTTTTGAATGGCCAGTTTTTACTATTTCTTGTAGATATGTGTTTATTTATATCTGCAGTCATTTTGTTCTTTCATTCAAATTTGTTTATTATCAAATGAATTTTATTATTCAAATCTATTTTTAAAATATAAATTTATTTAATTGGAGGCTAGTTCCTTTACAATATTGTATTGGTTTTGCCATACATCAAATTTATTTAATATCTATATTCCTTAAGACAATTCTTAAGTATCTATGTTAGAACTTTTGATGGATATATAGGTGTGTTGTTGTCAATGTACGCATGTATGTATATACATGTGAATGTGGGCACTGTGTGTAAGACTGTGTAGGGAGATGTTAGACAGAGTGATAAATACACACTAGAAACAGGTTGACATGGATTCTAGCCCTGATGCTATTCATAACATTACAGTGAATTTATGAGCAAGTCACTGGTTTCTCATTTTTCTCACTTTTTAAATGCTTACTATATACAAGGAACTAGGTGAGATGATTAACACCATGGCTAACATTATAGCATTTGGCTTTAAAAAACTCACGGTTGACAGAAACTAGTGGGGAAATAGGTTCTCATTGTGTGACATGCACTACGCCCTTAGATTTATAATCTAAGTTAAGTAGTATAACAACCCAGTGAAATTGGTGTGCTATTACTACTCACATATTGTGGATAAAAAGACTGAAACTTAAAATGTTTAATGACTTTCCCAAAGTCACATAAATAACATGCTGCAATTCAAGCTTTGTACTCCTTGTTACAAATTCTCCACTCTTAGACTCCCTCATGTTTCCCTCCTACATGATGGAGGGATTTTTCCAGGATAGCTTATGAAGATGTTATTGAATTTGTATGGGGCAAGGAGAAAAACAGTCAGATTTGTGTTTAAAAATTTTTTTCTGTGTGACTCTAGAGGATGACTTCTTAACTTCCATACAGAAATGTGTAAAACCAAATAATATATTAGATTTTGAATGGATTATATTTGGCTAATATATTGATATATCATTATTAGCTATCTTCCTGCATAGTGAATCTTTTCAACATAGTCTGAAAAATAAATGAGATAGGCACTCAGTGATTCTGACTGAAATTTCATAATTTTCAAGTTGATTCACACCCTTGTATGATTTTTGTTGTTGTTGTTGCCAATAGCATGATTGGATGATTTTTTGCATTGATAAAGGCCTCTTATTTGTTATCCAAATGGGACACATTTAGGCTTATGAAGGAAAAGAAGACTGTTGTGTGTGCCAAATGGCTTAGACACAGCAAGCAGAGACTTAACCACTCAGCAGGGTCTCCATATAACAACTGTGCCTGCTGGATGTGTGTGTGTCCTGCACTTTAAAGGAGCCAAATTTGAACAAGGGCCCTTGAGATTCATAATCAGTAACTCCTTCAGTCTTTACAAAGATATGCACCATTTGGTTCAAAAGCATAGTAGTTGCGCAGTTGTAACAGAACAGGATTTTTCTTTTCCCCAAAAGATGATGAATCAAAGAAGTGTGTATTAATTATTATTGGCAAATGTATAAGGCCTCTATTAAGATCTAAAAGGAACATCGGATATACATTACTGCTGTCATTTACAAATCAATCACTTGCAGTACACATGAAAATATTTACTCCAAATCATAGATTTTAACACGGAGGCTTGCATACAAAATTTTACTCTTTACACTTCTGGTTTCTCTGAGGAAATCTGGTTTCTCTGAGGATAGGAGTAACACTTCGATTTCTCCTGTGATACAAATTTTTAACTCCAGGGCTAAATGGATATTTCTTTTTCAGTGTCTCTTCAACACACTCAAGTTCTCATGTCTTCATGACTTGAATTTAACTTGTTAAACCTCTCATTACAAAAACCCAAACATGTTCCCCTTTTTTCATATTCTTCCTTTGTAACATAAATGCATCCAGCTACCCAAAACCGGAAAACTAAAATTATTCCTGACTGGCAAATGTATGTATCTTATCTAAACTAACATATAAATTGGAAAACAGAATTAATGTATATACTGCCTCACAGTTTCCAGGTTGAATTTTGGATAACATACATGGGAGACTGATCACAATTGCAGGGCAGTTAGTTAAAAAAAAAAAAAGAAGCAATAAAAAGAATACATCTGAATCAGTTCCAATGAGGTGGATGAAACTGGAGCCAATCATACAGAGTGAAGTAAGCCAGAAAGAAAAACACCAATACGGTATACTAACACATATATATGGAATTTAGAAAGATGGTAATGATAACCCTGTATGCGAGACAGCAAAAGAGACACAGATGTATAGAACAGACTTTTGAACTCTGAGGGAGAGGGAGAGGGAGAGGGTGGGATGATTTGGGAGAAGGGCATTGAAACATGTATACTATCATGTAAGAAACGAATCACCAGTCTATGTTCGATACAGGATACAGGAGGCTTGGGGCTGGTGCACGGGGATGATTCAGAGAGATGATATGGGTGGGAGGTGGGAGGAGGGTTCAGGATTGGGAACTCATGTACACCCATGGCGGATTCATGTCAATGTATGGCAAAACCAATACAATATTGTAAAGTAAAATAAAGTAAAAATAAAAATTAAAAAAAATTAAAAAGAAGCAATATTTGAAATATTACCCACAGAGTTGAGTTGGACACTGTGGCCTGAACCTAAATATATCAGGTGCCTGCAGAAATATCATTATCCCCTGAACTTAAATAGGATAGATTCTTATATTATTCAGAATGTCTAGGATATGATTCAGAATTACTTAGCTTACAGAATATCATGAAAATCTTAAACTAAAGATAACCAATAGATGCCATAGACAATATTATATGTATATTGAAATTATCTAACAAAGACTTTAAAGCAGCAAATTTTAAAACTCTGAGTGAACAGCCATGAACATTCTTGAAACAGATTCAAAATAAAATATATAACTACAAAAATATAGACAATATAAAGAAGAACCAAAAGGAAAAGTTACTAACTAAAAAACATAATAACCAAAATTTAAAAAAAAAACCCATTAGAAGGATTCATTAGCAAAATGAGGCTGATAGCCTGTGAATCTGAAGATAGATTAATAAAAATGATCCAATCTGAACAAGAGAGAAAAATAATGATCTTTTAGAATAAACAAAGTTTCAAGGAACTGTTGAGCAATTATATAAATAATAAGACTAAAATTTGTGTCATTAGGGAGCTAGAAGGACAGAAAAAATGTGTATGATGCTAAAAATCTTTTGAAGAATAATAGCTGAAAACTTCCCAAATGTGGCAAAAGCCTATACATTCTTTCAGCTGAGAGAACCCTAAACAGGATAAATCCAAAGAAATTGATGCCTGGACACATCCTTATCAAAATATTGAAGATATGAAATGAATAAAAAATCTTCAAAGCCTCCAGAAAAATGACAGTATCAACAGGGGAACAATGATTTAGATAATACCAGATTTCTCAGGGAGACTAAAAGGAGTAATATGAAGTTTTTAAAGTATTAGAAAAGGACTATTATGCTTTAATTTTATATCCAGTGAAATATTCTTCAGGAATGAAGGTTAAATAATATTCTCAGATGAAGGAAAATTAAGAAAATTTGTCATTATTACAGCTGTTCAAAAACAACACCTAAAGTTAAACCTTTAGACAGATACCAAAAACACACATGGAAAATCAGGAATAAAGAACAGAATAAAAAATAAATAACTGGATACATTTAATAAATTATTTTCCTTTTGAGTTCTTTAAATTCGTTTGATAATTGAAAGCAAAATGTATAGCATTATCTGACACGGGATTCCACATATGTGAGTACAACATACAAGACAAGTACACCATTAGGTGAAAGAGGACAAGGGGATTTATTTGGTGCTAAGCATCTACGCACCAATGGAAGTGGCATAATATGGATTCTAATTAGATTGTAAAAATTTAGCATGCATTTTAAATTCCTGGAGAAATGATAAAAAGAGAGACAAAAAGAATGAGGGACATGAGGCAGAAGGCATTATTTCTATCTGTAAGACTTTAAGTAAAATAAATATGGCAAAATATTAATATGTATTATATACTTTGGAAATGGGTACATGGGTGTTTATCACCCCCTGTAGGTTTTTTTTTTAATGCTTAAGATATAACATATAAATTTAAAAATAAAAACATAAAGGAGTCATTATATTCCAGTGTGAAATCAAGATGAAATTGTCACTGAACTTAAAATATTAAAAAGAATCTTGATCTAGAAATAGCATATGAGCTGTTGGCTAGCAATTGTAAAATTTAGCCTAATAAATGTTCATTTATTCTTAAATAAAAAAATTAACATTTTTCTGACTATAAATATAATACATATCTATTGTAGGATAAGTGAATAAACCAGAAAAGTATAAAAAAGAAAGAAATCAACTATCAACTCTAGTCTTATCATCTAAAAAAGTGTAACTCTCATTTTATATTTTAGCAAACTTTCTTCCAGCATTTTCTCAATATTTGTTTATACAATTGATATCACTGTAATAAATATTTTTGTATTTGTGGTTTTAGCTCAACTTTTAAGTCAATCCTTATCCTTTCCTCCATGATTTAAGTTATTTGTAATCAAGAAATAAAAATGGATCAGATGTTATAAAAAATAGGAATCATGGATTAATTTTGGTGACATTTTAATTTCCCAATGTATAATCTGTATAAAGAATGTCCTTTCAAAGTCACAGAATCTTTAATAACGTATGAATCATTTGAAATCTTACCTAGACAATGTTTCATACCCTGTGCTGTTAGCTGTCATATTAATCCACGACTTCTTCACATCAAAGTTTGGGGCATTTAAATGACAGCCCATTAACTTTCAACAGTGTTTGGTGCACTTTCTGCCTTGGAGATACTTTTTTAAATGTGAAGTTTGAATATTTACTAGAAACCTACTTTTTGCCAAACAAAAAGTTTGACCTTTAAAATTCAGCAAAATAAATCACCCGGAGTATTATAGGAAGTATTTTCCTGTTAACAAAAGTATATAAGAAGTTGTACAGCTCCAAGTTCTTTTCTTCAGGCCTATATACCATTAGCTGGTTGCAATATTTAAAAATAAGGCTGTCATTGCCACTCAAAACGAAAAATGAAGAAGGGGTAAATACATCAGATAGAGTTGAAATGGGCCCTATATCGTGAATGAGATGTGCTCCTTTTTGGAAATACATGACAAACAAACAATTCTTAAAGAAGTTAAAGAAGCAGCAACTGCAGAAGAAGGAAAATTTAACATGGTGGATAATTGCATATCTTCTGAAGGCAGAATGTTTAGGATAGAACAAGGGTTGAGTAATTAAATAGCTGTATCTTTGTATGAGTTAGTTAAACTCTCTGAGTCTTTATTTCCTTTTTGGTAAAGTGGAGATACATCTTAGATTGTGTTCAGAATTAAATAAGTTAATATATGTAAATATATATAATTTACATAAATTTTTAGGACAGAGTCTGACTAGGGTAAGCATTACATAATGTTTGGTGTTGGTGATAATATCAGTAGTTGTAATTCATAGAATCTGGACATTAGAATCAGATACACACAGACACAAATACTTGCTCTTCAGTTTACTATTGTGAGCTCAGAGCATTATGTAACCACTCTGAACCTGTTTTCCAAAAAATTTTGTTACATATTCATGTATCTATTCTTTCTCAAATTCATTTCCCATTTATGTTGTTACATAATATTAAGCAGAGTTCCCTGTGCAATACAGTAGGTCCTTGTTGGTTATTCATTTTAATGTAGCAGTGATTATGAATCCCAAGGGCTTCCCTTGTGGCTCAGCTGGTGAAGAATCCTCCTGCAATGCGGGAGACCTGGGTTTGATCTCTGGGTTGGGAAGATCCCCTGGAGAAGGGAAAGGTTAGCCACTCCAGTATTCTGACCTGGAGAATTCCATAGACTATATAGCCCATGGCATCACAGTCAGACATGACTGAGTGACTTTCACTCACATGAATCCCAAACTATCCCTCCCCCTTGGTAACCATAAATTTTTGTTCTTTATGAGTCTGTGAGTATGTTTCTGTTTTATAAATAAGTTCATTTGCATCATTTTCTTTTAGATTTCACAGATATCATATCTCTTTCTCTGTGTGACTTATTTCACTCAGTATGGCAATCTCTAGGTCCATCCATGTTGCTGCAAATGTTATTTCATTAATTTTTTAATGGCAGAGTAATAATCCATTGTATACATGTATCACATCTTCTTTACCCACTCCTCTGTTGAACATTTAGGTTGTTTTCATGTCCCAGCTATTGTAAATAGTGCTCCAATGAACACTGACATGCATGTAACCTTTCAGACCATGTTCCCTCTCTACACCCTGTCCAGCATTTCTTATTTGTGAATTTTTTGATGATAGTCACTCTGACAGGTGTGAGGTGGTATCTCACTGTAGTTTTGACTTGTGTTTCTCTAATAATTAGTGATGCTGAACATCTTTTAATGTGTTTCTTGGTCATCTGCATGTGCTTTTTAGAAAAAAGTCTATTTAGGTCTTCTGCACATATTTTTATGGAGTTGTCTGTTTTGATGATATCAAGCTATATGTGCTATTTGAAAATTTTGGAGGCAATTTGTCTCCAACATCATTTGCAAATATTTTTTCCCATTCTGTGCATTGTCTCTTCATTTAGTTTATTGTTTCTTTGCCTAACTTCACAATGGCTAACATCATACCTATTGATACTTTACAACTATTAAAGAGAATATACATGAAAATTCTTGACACATAGGAAACTGTAACCACTATTATTATCCTTACCATAAACATCCAATTATTATTATTATTTTTAACCAGCAAGAAGTTGATGCCAAACTAAAAGACAAATGTAATTTTCTTATAAAAGATTAAAGACTAAAGAGAAAAATCAGGACTTCTCTGGCATTCTACTGGTAGGAATCAACCTGACAATGAAGAGGACACAGTTTCAATCCCTGATCAGGGAAGATTCCACATGCCACTGCCAACTAAGCCCGTGCACCACAACTAATGAGTTCACACACCACAACTACTAAAGCTTGTGGGCCTAGAACCCATTCTCTGCAACAAAAGAAGCCACAACAATGAGAAGCCTGCACACTGAAATGAAGAATAGCCCCTTCTCATAACAACTAGAGGAAGTCTGTGAAGCGGTGAAGACCCAGTGCAGCCAAAAATAAATAAATAAATACGTTTTTAAAAAGAGAGAAGAATCAGTAAGCTGCTCAAAAATCACAAACTAATTTAATGTACATTCCTTTAAGAATAAAACTGTGTTAATAGCATATTTTCTTCTGGAATATTGAGAACACTGTAAAATTAAGTTTCTCTATAGAACTTGAGGAATAAATTTACATTATATGCCATCCTATAGAAATTTAAAATGTATCTAATTCTATGCAGAGAGCAAAAACTGATGGACTAGAACTTCTATTTAAAGTCGTGTGCAGAGGATTTATGTTACTGAGAGCATTCAACCTTAGCAGCTGATTTTATCTCTAATTCATAGAAAATTTTATTAGCACAATGGCACAATAAAAAGAGAGTTGTAAGCAGTAACCCTGAGTTTTAGTGTTGAGTTTTTTAAAAACTGACCTGAGCTTGAGCAGTGATATAACTCTTTCTACCTCCAGTCTCCTACAGTAATTGTACTGACTTTATAAGACAATGGAGAAGTTATAGCTTAATAACATAAGAAAATACCTTAGACATAGTTATTTTTCAAAACATATGCATTTATGTATGTATGCATCCATTCATTTTACTCATTCCACATTTTTAAGTTTTGCGTTGTTCTGTAGTGAACTTAGAACATCCTATAGAAATTAAAGCTACAAATAAGATATCAAGTTTGTAAACAGGCCTTAAGAACTTATGTAAATCATACAGCTGAACCAAATATTTTGCTCTCAATTTCTTGAAAGTCAAAATGAAAAAGAAGCAAGGGAAGTGTTTTTAGCTACATGTTTCTAATTAGTCATTCAAAGAAGTATGTCATTTTCCTTTCCTGCAGTGAGCTATGAAATTTAAAAAAAATAAATTTTTTTTTTTTTTTTTTTACAGAAGTCATCAAAAAGGGCACAATCACCTGACAAGGTACAGCAAGAAGGCATCTTACAGTAACTCTAAGAAATCCAACATCTCACTAAAGTGTAAATTATTGAAGGAAGTTTAGCAGGGTTCTAAAGACTACATGGTCCAACCTTTCCCTTTTAGTTTGTATGGCTTGCTCCAATAATGAATCATAGATTATCTAGAGGGATACATGATCTACCTGTTCTTAAAATAATCCCTACAATTATCACTTTTCTGATGAGGTGTTCAGTAAGAATTGGGCCACAGACACTTTGAGATTTGTTACCTAGAATTGGCCTTAATACCGAGAGTACAGAAAGTCTGATTTGTCATATTAAAAAATCCTACAAGACTTCGATTCTGATTAAAATGTATCTCAAAATAAGTATCTTAAAATCAAGGAGCAATTTTTTAAACTACAAACAAAATAAACATCAGAATTATCCAGGCTTGAAGGCATCTCTTTTTTTTTTTAAACTAAAGCAAAAGCTAGGAGGGATTGGGGGCAGGAGGAGAAGGGGACGACCCAGGATAAGCTGGCTGGATGGCATCACTGACTCAATGGACGTGAGCCTGAGTGAACTCCGGGAGTTGGTGATGGACAGGGAGGCCTGGCGTGCTGCGATTCATGGGGTCGCAAAGAGTCGGATATGACTGAGTGACTGAACTGGACTGAATTGAACTAAAAGCATCTTTTTTTTTTTTGAAAACTAAAGTATATATAGTACAGTTGGTTGTTGGGAGAATAACTTAGTATATAAATATATACATCTATCTGTCTATCTAACTACTTATCTATCTTCATTCCATACTACCAACAAATCACTCTTGATGCACACATTAATTCTGGCCATAACACTGAAAAAAATGAAGATGTCTGGTGCTTTAGAAAAATGAAGAAGAAGAAAAAAACAAAACACTGGAAAAAATAAATAGGAAAGGCAGGTTAGAGTTATTCATTTTCCATAAGTATTTGAGTGACATTGGATAAGTAACTTATTTAAACCTTAGTTTCTTCGACAAAAATTAAGACTTTGGAATGTTTTATACCACAGACTGCAGCCCACCAGACTCCTCTGTCTGTGGGATTTCCCAGGCAAAAATATGAAGTGGGTTGCCATTTCCTTCTCCCAGGGATCAAACCTGCATCTCCTGCTTGGCAGGTATATTCTTTACCACTGAGCCACCTACGAAGCATAATTTTGGATAAGTAATTTATTTAAACTTTAAATTTTTCATCCAAAAATTAAGCTATAGGAAAGTATTACACCTACGATTTTGTAGGTCCCACAGTCAATGAGTTAGTAATCCCATGAACACTAAATATATACACAAATTCCTAAATTTGGTTGAAATTATGGGGAAGAAATTAGATGATTATATATTTAGGAAATGGTATAATTTGAAGACAATCTTTAAGAGATTCCCCTAAGATTTTAGTGAAGAAGCCAGTTTGAACTTTTTTTCAAAAAAGAATATTGTATGAATGCAGTCTTGTGATTATGAGTGAAGGAATAAAAATTATAATCAAGAATTATGATATTCCTAATTTATATTTATAGTCAGTTTAGGACAGCTGTTTCAATTGTTTTGATCATAGTATTTGATGATGTCAAGGTTGCAGGTGCAATCTACATTGAATCGAGGAGGGTGGTCCTACGATGGCAGAGGAATAGCACAGGGAGACCGCTTCCTCTGTCATAAACTTGTCAAAAGATCATTTGAACACTGAGCAAGTTCCACAAAACAATCTCTGAACACTGGCAGAGGACACCAGGCACCCAGAAAGGCAGCCCATTGTCTTCAAAGGAGGTAAGACGAAATATCAAAGATAAAAAGAGAGACAAAAGAGTTAGGGATGGAGTCATAAAAGAAGAGAAGTTTCCAAACACCAGGAAACCCTCTCACCAGCAGATCTGTGGGAGTTTTGGAATCTCAGAGGGCAACATAACTGGGAGAAAAAATAAATAAATAAATAAATAGATAAATAAATAAATAAAACCCACAGATTACCTGCCTAACGGCAACTCCCAGCAGAGAAGTAGCCCAGAGGCTTCCATCTGCAAGCCACCTGCATGTGGGGGCTGAACAGGGATGGGTGGGCTGCATTGCTTAGGATAAGGACTGGGCCTGAATGCCCTGAGGGCAATCTGAGGGAGCTAACGTGAGATAGCAACTCAAACTGTGGGATAGCCAGCGAGAGAGGGGAAAAAGAAAAAAAAAGGGGGGGGGGGGGGGGGGGTGGAGAAAGAAAACTTTCCAGCAAAAAAAGCTCTTACCTGAGGCACTGCCAAGCCGCTCACAGAACAAAGGACTTAGCAAACACCAGAGGAGAGGTAGCCAGCTGTGGACCGGCCCATCCCTCACCAGAGGCAGAGAGGCAGGCAGGCAACAGCCAGAGCTGGGAAGGGATGATCTTGGCCCCAGAGATGGCATCCTCTACCAAACTGTGAGTAGGCTCCCAGTTGCTAACAAAGTCTTCCTGGGAACCTCAACAGTTGACATCCACCGGGAGTGTCCCAGCCACGGATCAGCTCCCCAGAGGTGACACACAGCACATCTGAGACAACACCCCCATTGTGCACCCAGGAAACCAAGGGGCTGGGATGAGGGAGGTGATAAGATGCACTGCCCCACCTGGGGAGAGTGTGCTCGCCAAGCACCTGGTCACCTGAGCTGCTCAGACCTGGGAAGGTCACAAAACGCAGGCCCAACTGAGTCTGCATCTTTGTGGAGTACCCAAGAACCTGAACCTGAGCGGCTTAGACCTGGGAAGCACCACAACCCAGGCCCTGCTTTAGACAGTTCCCCTGCAGAGCAACCTGGAGCCTAAGCAGTGTAGACCGGGAAAGCACACATGCCATGAGCAGGAGGAAACCCAGTGTAGCCCAGACCATTGTGAGCATTCCTCATACATGCCAGTGATATTTGTTTGCAGTGTTCCTCCCTCCCCACAGCACGACTGAACAGGTGAGCCAAAATAAGTGACCACCTTTGCCCCCTTGTGTCAGGGTGGAAGTTGACACTGAAGAGACTTGCAAACAGAAGGAACCAAAATAATCATAGGGAACAGCTTTGGGAGTGACAGGTGCAACAGATTAAAACCCTGTAGTTAGCAGCAACTACATTGGAAGGGGCCTATAGACCTTGAGAAGTATAAGCTGGAATAAGGAACTATCTGAAACTGAACTGACCCCACACTGCCTGCAACAGCTCCAGAGAAATTCCTAGATATATTTTTACTATTACCATTTTTAAAATTTTTAAATTTTTAAGTCCTTTATTACTCCTTCAATTTTCATTTTTATAACCTACTATTACCTTGCAAAAAAAAGACCCTATTTTTAAAGCAAATTGCATATGTATATATTATAATTTTTGTTATCTTGTTTTGTTTTTTTATTTGTTTATTGTATTTTTGAAAGTCTAACCTCTACTCCAGTATTTTTATTTGTACTTTTATTTGTTTATTGTATTTTTGAAAGTCTAACCTCTACTCCAGTACTTTGGCCACCTCACGCGAAGAGGTGACTCATTGGAAAAGACTTTGATGCTGGGAGGGATTGGGGGCAGGAGGAGGAGGGGACGACCCAGGATGAGATGGCTGGATGGCATCACTGACTCGATGGATATGAGTCTGAGTGAACTCCGGTAGTTGGTGATGGACAGGGAGGCCTGGCGTGCTGCGATTCATGGGGTCGCAAAGAGTCGGACACGACTGAGCGACTGAACTGACTGAACTGAACCTCTACTCTAGATTTCTAATCTTTGCTTGTTTTTGGTATTCGTTATCAGTTTTGTCAGAGAAGGCAATGGCACCCCACTCCAGTACTCTTGCCTGGAAAATTCCATGGACGGAGGAGCCTGGTGGGCTGCAGTCCATGAGGTCGCTAAGAGTTGGACACGACTGAGGGATTTCACTTTCACTTTCATGCATTGGAGAAGGAAATGGCAACCCACTCCAGTGTTCTTGCCTGGAGAATCCCAGGGATGGAGGAGCCTGGTGGGCTGCCATCTATGGGGTCACACAGAGTCAGACAAGACTGAAGCTACTTAGCAGCAGCAGCAGCTGTAGGATGACTGGGACGGAGAAGGCAATGGCACCCCACTCCTGTACTCTTGCCTGGAAAATCCCATGGATGGAGGAGCCTGGAAGGCTACAGTCCATGGGGTCGCTGAGGGTCAGACACTACTGAGCGACTTCACTTTCACTTTATCAATTTTGTACCTTTAAGAATCCAATCTTCAGTATCCATTTTTACTTAGGAGTGTGATTACTGGCTTGATTGCCCTCTCCCCCTTTTGACTCCTTTTTCTCCCTTAGGTCACCTCAATCTTCTCCCTCCCCCTTCTCTTCTCTACCCAACTCTGAATCTTTTGGGTATTCTGGGCTGTGGAGAACACTTAGAGAACTGATTACTGGCTAGATCTGTGTCTCTCCTTTTGACTCACCCTCTTATCCTTCTGGTTACCTCTATCTCCTTCCTTCCTCATCTCTTCTCTATGTAAATCCATGAACCTCTATGGGCGTTCCAGGTTGTGGAGAGCACATAGGGAACTGATTACTGGCTAGATTGCTCTCTCCCCTTATGATTCCCCCTCTTCTCCTCCTTCTCACCTCTATTCCCTCCTCCCTCTTCTCTTCTGCATGTAACTCAGCAAACCTTTCTGAGTGTTCCTCACTGTGGACAATCTTTTCCCCATTAACCTAGATGTTTTATCATCTGTGCTGTATGGATGGAGAAGTCTTGAGGCTACTGTAAGAATGAGACTGAAAACCAGAGGCAGGAGGCTTAAATCCAAAACCTGAGTACACCAGAAAACTCCTAACTCCAGGGAACATTAATCGATAAGAGCTCATCCAAAAGCCTCCACACCTACACTGAAACCCAGCTCCACCCAAGAGCCAACAAGTTCCAGAGCAAGACATACCATGCAAATTCTCCAGGGATGCAGGAACACAGCCCTGAGCTTTAATATATAGGCTGCGCAAAGTCACACCAAACCCATAGACACCTCAAAACTCTCTACTGGACACTTCATTGCACTCCAGACAGAAGAAATCCAGCTCCACCCACCAGAATACCAACGCAAGCTTCCCTAACCAGGAAACCTTGACAAGCCACTTGCTCAACACCACCCACAGGGAGGAACCTCTACAATAAGGAGGAACCACAAACTGCCAGAATACAGAAAGGCCACCCCAAACACAGCAGTCTAAACAAGATAAAAAGGCAGAGAAATACTCAGCAGGTAAAGAAACATGATAAATGCCCACCAAACCAAACAAAAGAGGAGGAGATAGGGAGTCTACCTGAAAAAGGATTCAGAATAATGATAGTAAAAATGATCTAAAATCTTGAAAACAAAATGGAGTTATAGATAAATAGCCTGGTGACAAGGATTGAGAAGATGCAAGAAATATTTAGCAAGGACCTAGAAGAAATAAAAAAGTGTCAATATATAATGAATAATGCAATATCTAAGATCAAAAGCACTCTAGAGGGAACCAACAATAGAATAACGGAGGCAGAAGACAGGATAAGTGAGGTGGAAGATAGAATGGTGGAAATAAATGAAGATGAGTGGAAAAAAGAAAAAAGAATGAAAAGAAATGAGGACAAACCCAGAGACCTCTGAGACAACATCAAATGCCCCAACATTCGAATCATAAGAGTCCCAGGAGAAGAAGACAAAAAGAAAGACCATGAGAAAAACTTAAGGAGATAATTGTTGAAAATGTTCCTAAAATGGGGAAGGAAATAGCCACCCAAGTCCAAGAAACCAGAGAGTCCCAAACAGGATAAACTCAAGGTGAAACACCCCAAGACACATATTAATCAAATTAAAGAAGATCAAACACAAAGAACAAATATTAAAAGCAGCAAGGGAAAAGCAACAAATAATACACAAAGGGATTCCCATAAGGATAACTGCTGATCTTTCAATAGAAACTCTTCAGGTGACAAGGGAATGGCAGGACATACTTAAAGTGATGAAAGAGAAAAACCTACAACGCAGATACTGTGCTCAGCAAGGATCTCATTCAAATATGAAGGAAATCAAATGCTTTACACAAGCAAAAGCTGAGAGAATTCAGCACCACCAAAACAGCTCTCCAACAAAAGCTAAAGGATCTTCTCTAGACAGGAAACACAGAAAAGGTGTATAAACTCAAACCCAAAACAACAAAGTAAATGGCAATAGGATCATACTTATCAATAATTACCTTAAATCTAAATGGGTTGAATGCCCCAACCAAAAGACAAAGACTGGCTGAATGGATACAAAAACAAGACCCCTATATATGCTGTCTACAAGAGATCCACCTCAAAACAAGGGACACATAGACTGAAAGTGAAGGGCTGGAAAAAGATATTTTATGCAAATAGAGACCAAAAGAAAGCAGGAGTAGCAATACTCATATCAGATAAAATAGACTTTGAAATAAAGGCTGTGAGAAGACACAAAGAAGGGCACTACATAATGATCAAAGGATCAATCCAAGAAGAAGATATAACAATTATAAATATATATGCACCCAACTCTCCAGGCAAGAGTACTGGAGTGGGTTGCCATTTCCTTCTCCAGGGGATCATTCCGACCCAGAGATTGAACCCAGGTCTCCTGTATTCCAGGCAGACACTTTAACCTCTGAGCCACCAGGGAGTTTAAGAAGAAGATATAACAATTATAAATATATATGCACCCAACATAGGAGCACCACAATATGTAAGGCAAATACTAACAAGTATGAAAGGGGAAATTAACAGTAACACAATAATAGTTGGAGACTTTAATGCCCCACTCACACCTATGGATAGATCAACTAAATAGAAAATTAGCAAGGAAACACAAACTTTAAATGATACAATGGACCAGTTAGACCTAATTGATATCTATAGGAAATTCCCCCCAGAAACAATGAATTTCACCTTTTTCTCAAGTGCATACAGAACCTTCTCCAGGATAGATCACACCCTGGGACATAAATCTAGCCTTGGTAAATTCAAAAAAATTGAAATCATTTCCACCATCTTTTCTGATCACAATGCAGTAACACTTAAAGCTCAACATTCAGAAAACGAAGATCATGGTATCTGGTCCCATCACTTCATGGGAAATAGATGGGGAAACAGTGGAAACAGTGTCAGACTTCATTTTTGGGGGCTCCAAAATCACTACAGATGGTGATTACAGCTGTGAAATTAAAAGACACTTACTCCTTGGAAGAAAATTATGACCAACCTAGATAGCATATTCAAAAACAGAGACATTACTTTGCTGACTAAGGTCCATCTAGTCAAGGCTCTGGTTTTTCCAGTGGTCATGTATGGATGTGAGGGTTGGACTGTGAAGAAGACTGAGTGCCAAAGAATTGATGCTTTTGAACTGTGGTGTTGGAGAAGACTCTCGAGAGTCCCTTGGACTGCAAGGAGATCCAACCAGTCCATTCTAAAGGAGATCAGCCTTCATTGGAAGGAATGATGCTAAAGCTGAAACTCCAGTACTTTGGCCACCTCATGCGAAGAGTTGACTCATTGGAAAAGACTCTGATGCTGGGAGGGATTAGGGGCAGGAGGAGAAGGGGACGACCGAGGATGGGATGGCTGGATGGCATCACTGACTCGATGGGCATGAGTTTGAGTGAACTCTGGGAGTTGGTGATGGACAGGGAGCCCTGGCGTGCTGCGATTCATGGGGCCACAAAGAGTCAGACACAACTGAGCAATTCAACTGAACTGACAGGAAAAGAAACTATTAAAAATACAAACAGATGGAGGCTAAACAACGCACTTCTGAATGACCAACAAATAGCAGAAGAAATCAATATATGCATAGAAACTAATGAAAGTGAAAACACAACGACCCAAAACCTATGGGTCAGTAAAAGCAGTGCTAGGGGAAGGTTCATAGCAATACAAGCTTACTTCAAGAACAAGACAAAAGTCAAATGAATAACCTAATTCTACACCTAAAGGAACTAGAAAAGGAAGACATGAAGAACCCCAGGGTTAGCAGAAGGAAAGAAATCATAAAAATTAAAGTAGAAATAAATGTAAAAGAACAAAAGAGACCATAGCAAAAATCAACAAAGCTAAAAGCTGGTTCTTTGAGAAGATAAATAAAACAGACCAACCATTAGCCAGACTCATCAAGAAACAAAGGGAGAAGAATCAAATCAACAAAATTAGAAATGCAAATGGAGAAATCACAACTGACAACACAGTAATACAAAGGATCATAAGAGACTACTCTCAGCAATTATATGAAAACAAAATGGACAACTTGGAAGAAATGGACAAATTCTTAGAAAAGTATAACTTTCCAAAACTGAACCAGGAAGAAATAGAAAATCTTAATAGACCCATCACAAGTGCAGAAATCAAAACTGTAATCAGAACTCTTCCAGCAAACAAAAACCCAGGTCCAGTCAGCTTCACAGCTGAATTCTACCAAAAATTTAGAGAAGAGCTAACACCTATCCTACTCAAACTCTCCCAGAAAATTGCAGAGGAAGGTAAACTTTCAAACTCATTCTATGAGGCCACCATCATCCTAAAACCAAAACCAGACCAAGATGCCGCAAAAAAAGAAAACCACAGGCCAATAACACTGATGAACATAGATACAAAAATCCTTAACAAAATTCTAGCAAACAGAATCCAACAACATATTTAAAAGATCATACAACATGACCAAGTGGGCTTTATCCCAGGGATGCAAGGATTCTTTAATAACCACAAATCAATCAATGTGATACACCACATTAACAAATTGAAAGATAAAAACCATATGATTATCTCAATAGATGCAGAGAAAGCCTTTGACAAAATTCAACATCCATTTATGATAAAAACCCTCCAGAAAGCAGGAAAAGAAGGAACATACCTCAACATAATAAAACCCATATATGACAAACCCACAGCAAACATTATCCTCAATGGTGAAAAATTGAAAACATTTCCCCTAAAGTCAGGAATAAGACAAGGGTGCCCACTCTCACCACTGCTATTCAACATAGCTTTGGAAGTTTTTGCCACAGCAATCAGAGCAGAAAAAGAAATAAAAGGAATCCAAATTGGAAAAGAAGAAGTAAAACTCTCACTGTTTGCAGATGACATAATCCTCTACATAGAAAACCCTAAAGACTCCACCAGAAAATTATTAGAGCTAATCAATGAATATAGGAAAGTTGTAGGATATAAAATCAACACATAGAAATATCTTGAATTCCTATACACTAACAATGAGGAAAGAGAAATTAAGGAAACAATTCCTTTCACCATTGAAACGAAAAGAATAAAATACTTTGGAATATATCTACCTAAAGAAACTAAAGACCTATATATAGAAAATTATAAAACACTGGTGAAAGAAATCTAAGAGGACACTAATAGATGGAGAAATATACCGTGTTCATGGATTGGAAGAATCTATATAATGAAAATGAGTATACTACCCAAGGCAATCTATAGATTCAATGCAATCTCTATCAAGCTACCAGTGGTAATTTTTAGAGAACTAGAACAAATAATTTCACAATTTGTATGGAAATACAAAAAACCTTGAATAGCCAAAGCAATCTTAGGAAAGAAGAATAGAACTGGAGGAATCAACCTGCCTGACTTCAGGCTCTACTATAAAGCCACAGTCATCAAGACAGTATGGTACTGGCACAAAGACAGAAATATAGATCAATGGAACAAAATAGAAAGCCCAGAGATAAATCCACGCACCTATGGACACCTTATCTTCGACAAAGGAGGCAAGAATATACAATGGAGAAAAGACAATCTCTTTAACAAGTGGTGCTGGAAAAATTGGTCAACCACTTGTAAATGAATGAAACTAGAATACTTTGTAACACCACACACAAAAATAAACTCAAAATGGATTAAAGATCTAAATGTGAGACCAGAAACTATAAAACTCCTAGAGGAAAACATAGGCAAAACACTCTCTGACATAAATCACAGCAGGATCCTTTATGACCCACCTCCCAGAGTAATGGAAATAAAAGCAAAAATAACCAATGGGGCCTAATTAAGCTTAAAAGCTTTTGCACAAAGAAGGAAACTCTAAGCAAGGTGAAAAGACAGTCTTCAGAATGGGAGAAAATAATAACAAATGGAGCAACTGACAAAGAATTAATCTCAAAAATATACAAGCAACTCCTTCAGCTCAATTCCAGAAAAATAAATGACCCAATCAAAAATGGGCCAAAGAACTAAATAGACATTTCTCCAAAGAAGACATATGGATGGCTAACAAACACATGAAAAGATGCTCAACATCACTTATTATCAGAGAAATGCAAATCAAAACCACAATGTGGTACCATCTCATGCTGGTCAGAATGGCTGTTATCAAAAAGTCTACAAACAATAACTGCTGGAGAGGGTGTGGAGAAAAGGCAATCCTCTTACACTGTTTCTGGGAATACAAACTACTACAGCCACTATGGATAACAGTGTGGAGATTCCTTAAAAAACTGGAAATGGAACTGCCATATGACCCAGCAATCCCACTGCTGGGCATACACACCAAGGAAACCAGAATTGAAAGATACATGTGTACCCCAATGTTCATCACAGCACTGTTTATAATAGCCAGGACATGGAAGCAACCTAGATGTCCATTGGCAGATGAATGGATAAGAAAGCTATGTTACATATACACAATGGAATATTACTCAGCTGTTAAAAACAATGCATTTGAATTATTTCTAATGAGGTGGATGAAACTGGAGCCTATTATACAGAGTGAAGTAAGCCAGAAAGAAAAACACCAACACAGTATACCACACATATATATGGAATTTAGAAAGATGGGAATGATGATCCTATATGCAAGACAGCAAAAGAAAGACAGATGTATAGAACAGTCTTTGGGACTCTGTGGGAGAAGGTGAGGGTGGGATGATTTAAGATAATAGCATTAAAACATGTATATTATCATATGTGAAACAGATTGCCAGTCTAGGTTCAATGCATGAGACAGGGTGCTCAGGGCTGGTGCACTGGGATGACCCTGAGGGATGGGATGGGGACAGAGGTGGGAGGAGGATTCAGGATGGGGAACACATGTACATCCATGGCTGATTCAGGTCAAGGTATGGCAAAACCACTACAATATTGTAAAGTAATTAGCCTCCAATTAAAATAAATAAATTAATTAAACTAAAAAAAATGGAATTGAGCTAGTTTCAAAAAGATCAAGTTTTCTCTTTGCCTATTGATAATCACAGATTTAAGGGCAGCCACTTTGGAAACTTCCCTGGTGGCTCAGACACTAAAGAATCTGCCTGCAATGCAAGAGATCTGGGTTTGATTCCTGGATTGGGAAGAGACTCTGGAGAAGGAAATGACAATCCACTCCAGTATTCTTGCCTGGAGAATTCCATGCACAATGGAGTCTGGAGGGCTACACTCCATGGGGTCACAAAGAGTTGGACTGCACTACTAACACTTTCACTTTCAGTGTGGAAACCACACAGAGACTGGACAAGATGTGAATAAATCAATGCATGCCATTTCAAGTCAGAACAAATAGCATGTGGATATCAGTGGTTCCACATTAATGATATTACTACCTGCATATCAAGCTAGTGGAAATGATGGAATTTATCTTGAGCTGCTTAAAAGATAATATTGTTAAAGTACTGCACTCAATATGCCAGCAAATTTGGAAAACTCAGCAGTGGCCACAGGAATGGAAATGGTCAGTTTTCATTCCAATCCCAGAGAAAAACAATGTCAAAGAATATTCAAACTACTGTACAACTGCGCTCATTTCACATACTAGCAAGATTATGCTCAAAATCCTTCAATCTAGGCTTCAATAGTATGGGAACTGATAAATTCCAGATGTAACAGCTGGGTTTAGAAAAGGCAGAGAAACCAGAGATCAAATTGCCAACATCCATTGGATCACAGAGAAAGCAAGGGAATTCCAGAAAAATATCTACTTATACTTCATTGACTATGCTAAAGCCTTTGACTGTGTGGATCACAGTAAATTGTGGAAAATTCTTCAAGAGATGTGAATACTAGACCACCTTATCTGCCTCCCGAGAAATCTGGATGCAGGTCAAGAAGCAATAGTTAGAACCAGACATGGAAAAATAGACTGGTTCCAAATTGGGAAAAGAGTAGGTCAAGGCTGTACACTGTCACCCTGCTTATTTAACTAATATGCAGAGGACATCATGCAAAATGGTGGGCTGGATGAAGCACAAGCTGAAATCAAGATTGTGGGAAGAAATATCAATAACCTCAGATATATAGATGATACCACCCTAATGGCAGAAAGCAGAGAGGATAAAGAGCCTCTTGATGAAAGCGAAAGAAAAAAATGAAAAAGCTGGCTTAAAACTCAACATTCAGAAGACAAAGATCATGGCATCCAGTTTCATTTAACCATGGCAAATAGATGGGGAAGCAATGCAAACAGTGACAGAATTTATTTCCTTGGGCTCCAAAATCACTGCAAGTGGTGACTGCAGCCATGAAATTAAAAGTCACTTTCTCCTTGGAAGGAAAGCTATCACCAACCTAGACTGTATATTAAAAAGCAGAGATATTACTTTCTCAACAAAGTTCCATCTAGTGAAAGCCATGGTTTTTCCAGTGGTCATGTATGGATATAAAAGTTGGACCATAAAGAAAGCTGAACACTGAAGTATTGATGATTTTGAACTGTGGTGCTGGAGAAGACCCTTGAGAGTCCCTTGGACTGCAAGGAGATCCAATCAGTCAATCTTAAAGGAAATCAGTCCTGAATATTCATTGGAAGAACTGATGCTGAAGCTGAAACTCTAATATTTTGGCCACCTGATATGAAGAACTGACTCATTGGAAAAGACCCTGATGCTGGGAAAGATTGAAGAGAGGAGGATCAGGGGACAACAGAGGATGAGATGGTTGGATGGCCTCACTAACTCAATGGACATTAGTTTGAGCAAGCTCCAGGAGTTGGTGACATACAGGGAAACCTGGCATGCTGCAGTCCATGGGGTCGCAAAGAGTTGGACACAATTGAGTGACTGAACTGAATGGAAGAGGGGAGAAGTATAGAAGCTGAATATTTTAGTGAATGTAAAATATTCTCCTAGGATATGATATATATTTTGGATTTTCATATTCTATTTCCCAAAGTGAGACACCTGGCCAAAATCAAGGTCACTGGGTCAAGAATATTTATTTTTCCTGCAAAGAGGCACACGGAAATGGATAAATGTGTAGAGTTTTCTAAAGTGGTGAAAGTAAATGTTTTAGGAAAACGTAGTGGGCTTTACCACAGTGGAAAGGGGTGGGTGCAACTTTATATGGAGACTTAGAATAGGAGTCACTGAGAAGATAACATCTGAACGAAGCTTTGAAGATGGAGATAAATGTATTAGCCACATTAATATCAGGAGACACAGCCTATATGAAGATCCTGAGGGCTTGGATATAGTAAGATAATTAATTTTTTATACAAGCTTAAAGATTTCCTTCCACTTACAATTATTACAAAATACTGGATGTATTCCCCATGTTGTATGATACATCTTTGAACCTATATTATACCCAACAATTTGTACCTCCCACTCCCATGCTCCTATATGGCCCCTCTCTCCTCTCTCCACTAGTTAAGTGAAATGAAGTGAAGTAATGAATTGAGAGCCACTCAGTCATGTCTGACTCTTTGTGACCTTGGAATTCTCCAGGCCAGAATACTGGAGTGGGTAGCCTTCCCCTTCTCCAAGGGATCTTCCCAACCCAGGGATCAAACCCAGGTCTCCCACATTGCAGGCAGATTCTTTACCAACTGAGCCACAAGGGAAGCTCAAGAATACCTGAGTGGGTAGTCTATGCCTCCTCCAGCAGATTTCCTGACCCGGGAATCGACTGGGGTCTCCTGCATTTCAGGCGGATTCTTTACCAACTGAGCTATCAGGGAAGCCCCCACTGGTAACACTAGTTTGTTCTCTGTGTCTGTGAGTCTCTCTCTCTTACATTCAGTTCAGTTCAGTTCAGTTGCTTAGTCGTGTCCAACTCTTTGCCACCCCATGGGCTGCAGCATGCCAGGTTTCCCTGCACATCACCAACTCCTGGAGCTTGCTCAAACTCATGTCCATTGAGATGGTGAGGCCATCCAACCATCTCATCCTCTGTTGTCCCCTTCTTCTCCTGCCTTCAATCTTTCCCAGTATCAAGTTCTTTCCTAATGAGTCAGTTCTTCCCACCAGGTGGCCAAAGTATTAGTTTCAGCTTCAGGATCAGTCCTTCCAATGAATATTCAGGACTGATTTCCTTTAGGATTGACTGGTTGGATCTCCTTGCAGTCCAAGGGACTCTCAAGAGTCTTCTCCAGCACCACAGTTCAAAAGCATCAATTCTTCAGCACTCAGCTTTCTTTATAGTCCAATTCTCATATCCATACATGACTAATGGAAAAAACCATAGCTTTCACTAGATGGGCCTTTGTTGGCAAAGTAATGTCTTGGCTTTTAAATAGGCTGTGTAGATTTAGTCATAGCTTTCCTTTCAAGGAGCAAGTGTCTTTTAATGTCATGACTGTAGGAACCATCTGCAGTAATTTTGGAGCCCAAGAAAATAAAATCTGTCAGTGTTTCCATTGTTTCCCCATTTTCCATAAAGTGATGGGACTGGATACCATGATCTTCCTTTTTTGAATGTTGAGCTTTTAGCCAACATTTTAATTCTCTTCTTTCAGTTTCATCAAGAGGCTCTTCAGTTCCTCTTCACTTTCTGCCATAAGGGTGATGTCATCTGCATATGTGAGGTTATTGATATTTCTCCCTGCAATCTTGATTCCAGCTTGTTCTTCATCCAGGCCGGCATTTCACATGATGTACATTTCACATGAAAGTGAAAGTGAAAAGTGAAAGTGAAGTCGCTCAGGCGTGTCCGACCCCTTGTGACCCCATGGACGGTAGCCTACTAGGCTCTGCGGTCCATGGGCTTTTCCAGGCAAGAATACTGGAGTGGGCTGCCATTTCTTTCTCCAGGGGATCTTCCCAACCCAGGGATCGAACCTGGGTCTCCTGCATTTCAGACAGACGCTTTGCCATCTCCTTTCCCAATTTGGAACCAGTCTGCTTTTCCATGTTGTTCCATGTTCGGTTCTATCTGTTGCTTTTGATCTGCATACATATTTCTCAACAGGTAGGTAGAGTGGTCTGTATTCCCATCTCTTCAAGAAATTTTGTTGTGTTTTTCAAGTTCCACATATAAATGATATTATATGGGATTTATCTTTCTCTAACTTACTTCACTGTTGCTTCTATGTTTATCAGTAAAATTGGCCTATAATTTTCTTTTTGTAATATCTTTGTCAGATTTTGACATCAGGTTGCCTCCTAGAATGAGTTTGGAAATGTTCCTCCCTCTGCAATTTTTTGGAATACTTTCAGAAAGATAGATGTTACTCTGCCATCATTAAAAAAGAAAAAAGAAAAAAAAAAAACCTTTTAGTACCTGAAACAAAGCTAGACCTATAAAGGGCATGTAGTAAACATTTTTTGCCTTAAAAAATGAGTAATTCATCACAATAGGTCTTAGATGAAAAAAGAAATGAAAGGGAAATCTCCTTTTAATGGTATTAACTTTTCTTTAAGAGGAATTTTTCTAAGTGTTTTCTTCTGATTCAAATAATTTCTTGTAAATAGTCTTTCCAAAACAGGATAGAATTCATGGTTTTTGAAATAATGATGGGTCTTTAGATACATATGGCATATAAGATTAGAAGGTAGCACCTGCATAAAGTTATGAAGGAAAAATATGAACATTAAGATGTGCCATGTCTACCTAATTAGAGAGATTAATTGTAACAGTAGAAATTAAACTATAATTTGGGTTCTGGGATTATCCCTTGAGTTTCATTATGATTTGCATGACTCACCCATAATTACTTCTACCAACATGGTTTTGCCAAGCTGCCAGACAGAGAAGCCCATTGGCTTGGTTTAAATCCAGGTCTCTTACAGACTAATGGCCTAGAGAGCTATCATTACTTCTATTCTAAAATTACTCTGGAGATAATTTTAGTCTTATTCAATTACTCCTTGACTCTCATGTTAAGGAAAGTACTTTGGAAAAAGCATATTTAGAATATTCTTGAATCCTTAGCTTCTTAAAGCTTAGAGAATTTTTATAAAATAATTTTAAAATTCAAAATGTTACAGCTGTGTGTATTTTATAAAGATTCACTAAGCCATACACTTGATTTACATACTTTTATATTTACATTATTTTTATATATCTAACCAACTTTAACAAAATATTTATTTAAAACACTAAAGTATTAAATATATGTAGACTCTTAGAGAATCAAAACACTGAGAAAATACATCAAAATTTGAAAGTATAGAAATATGTGTATATTTTAATTCTTTCTTTTTAAAAAATCTATTGTCAATCTCTATTTCCTTGTATTACATTAAATCAATAGCATGAATAAACTTCTGAATATGCCCCAATTTTTTCAAAAGAGATTTAGTTACTCTTTCTTTGAACGCTTTCTTGACTTTCTAGGTTTCTTCTTAGCTTCTACTTCAGCCTAGTAAAAAGGTTGGGGTACAATTTATAGATCCCTTCATAAATGCAGTCAACTTTTCCTATTAAAATGAGGAAAAGAAACCAAAACCTCGGTATTGCGATAAATCATATTTTATTCTCTATACAGACTATATGCATTTAATTTCCATTTAAAAGCAGACATCCTTAAATTTTATAACTCAACATTCTATATTATTTGAGGATAATATATAGATTATTCTCAGTACATTCCAAAATCTATTTGTCAGGATGGGGGAAAATGCCATGTGACACACACACTGGAAGACTATAAATAAATGACTCCACTGGGGGAATAATATTTAAAATAATTATTGTCTGCTGCTATATAAGTGTCTCTCAGTGAGAGACTAAATGATTGGCCATGTGAAAGGGCTGACAAGAAGACTATTGCATTTAGAAGTTAGTTTTAACAGACTGGCAATGTTTAAAGTTGTGAAAAGATAGAGTTTAAGGACTGAATTTTAAAAGGGCTGAATTCATCTGACTGTACCATGGCAATAGCACGAACATGTAACCTCTTATTTAGCCAATAGCTAAGCTCCCATTGCATGAGTTAGACATTCCAAGACAAAGCAGAAAGAGATGTGTTAAAGATTAGACTTGCAAATTTTAGAATACATAGTGTCAGTCTAGTGATGTTAAAACATCCATTTAGAATAACTCACAGAGTAACTGTAGCATATTACAAAGTGGAATCATGAATATGCAATCAGCAAATGGTTCTGGAGCCTGATCACCATCTCTGTCAATTACAGCAGTCACTTTCTGTGATGGTACCTTGGCACTTTGACAGTGATTATACCTTTCCATGATGTATTGCAGATATTATGCTTCAGTTGTTTACAAATAGAACCATATCTTACTCTTTCACTGTAAGAATAGTATTTTAAATAAGGAAAATATTCCTCATAATAAATCTTCCACTTAAGTCACTCATGCATAATCATACAGGGAATATCTTAAATGTCACTACCACATAACAAAAGCAACTTCCTAAAATCCTTCTTTATATTTTCTTAAAACTGAAGTAATATGGATTTCTTTAATTTAAATGAAAAGAAACTGCATAAAAGATTAATTTACAACACAGTGCCCATTACTCTAAAGGTGTAGGTTAATAAAAGAGAAATCCATTTTTAAATATGAAGCAAAATTCCAAGAGAAGAGATACAAGCATCAATCATGGCAAAATTATCCAGATGAGGTATACTTCAACTTCTTTTCTTATCCTACCCCAAATCACTTATTTATTTATTTGTAGGTATCAATATTGTCTCAAAATGCAACTGCAAGTAATTTGTTTAGGTTGTCATTTCCTCCAATGTTAGTTAACTAAATTTAAAGTAAAAGTATGGGAAACTAAATTATCAGCTTATTTCTCAACATTTTTACTTAATTTTATCTGTGTATCCATATCAATAAAACTCCAATATTTAAGTCTGCTACAGTATATGCAAACCTATTTAGATATCTCTAAATATCTAGGATTTTGCTATCCAAATGAATATACAGTCATCAGGACAGTATGGTACTGGCACAAAGACAGAAATCTAGATCAATGGAACAAAATAGGAAGCTCAGAGATAAATCCACACACCTATGAACACCTTATCTTCAACAAAGAAGGCAAGAATATACAATGATTAAAGACACTCTTTAACAAATAGTGCCGGGAAAACTGGTCAACCACTTGTAAAAGAATGAAACTAGAACACTTTCTAACACCATACACAAAAATAAACTCAAAATGGATTAAAGATCTAAATGTAAGATCAGATACTATAAAACTCCTGGAGGAGAACATAGGCAAAACACTCTTCAACATAAATCACAGTAAGGATCCTCTATGACCCACCTCCCAGATTACTGGAAATAGAAACAAAAATAAACAAATGGGATCTAATTAAAATTAAAAGCTTCTGCACAAACAAAGGAAAATATAAGCAAGGTGAAAAGACAGCCTTCTGAATGGGAGAAAATAATAGCAAATGAAGCAACTGACAAACAACTAATCTCAAAAATATACAAGCAATTCCTGCAGCTCAATTCCAGAAAAATAAATGACCCAATCAAAAATGGGCCAAAGAACTAAATAGGCATTTCTCCAAAGAAGACATATGGATGGCTAACAAACACATGAAAAGATGCTCAACATCACTCATTATCAGAGAAATGCAAATCACGACCACAATGAGGTACCATTTTACACCAGTCAGAATGGCTGCAATCCAAAAGTCTACAAGCAATCAATGCTGGAGAGGGTGTGGAGAAAAGGGAACCCTCTTACACTGTTGGTGGGAATGCAAACTAGGACAGCCACTATGGAGAACAATGTGGAGATTCCTTAAAAAACTGGAAATAGAACTGCCGTACGACCCAGCAATGCCACTACTGGGCATACACACCAAGGAAACCAGAACTGAAAGAGACGCGCGTACCCCAATGTTCATCGCAGCACTGTTTATAATAGCCAGGACATGGAAGCAACCTAGATGTCCATCAGCAGATGAATGGATAAGAAAGCTGTGGTACATATACACAATGGAGTATTACTCAGCCATTAAAAAGAATACATTTGAATCATTTCTAATGAGGTGGATGAAACTGGAGCCAATTATACAGAGTGAAGTAAGCCAGAAAGAAAAAACACCAATACAGTATACTAACACATATATATGAAATTTAGAAAGATGGCAATGATAACCCTGTATGCAGGACAGCAAAAGAGACACAGATGTATAGAACAGACTTTTGGACTCTGTGGGAGAGTGAGAGGGTGGGATGATTTGGGAGAATGGCATTGAAACATGTATAATATCATGTAAGAAACGAATCGCCAGTCTAGGTTTGATGCGGGATACAGGATGCTTGGGGCTGGTGCACTGGGATGACCCAGAGAGATGGTAATGGGGAGGAAGGTGGGAGGGGGGTTCAGGATTGGGAACTCATGTACATACATGGCAGATTCATGTTGATGTATGGCAAAACCAATACAGTATTGTAAAGTAAAATAAAGTAAAAAAAAAATGTTTTTCTGGGTGGTGAAATCACAGATGATTCTTTTCTTCAGAATTTTTTTTTTCAAACTTTCTACAGTCAACATGTATTGTATGTAGGACTGGGCAGGGGAATTGAAATAATTTGAGAGGTATAAAACAACAAAAAAAGAAAATACATATGAATTTAGATGTAATTATTTGTAATTTTCTACCTATATAAGGTTTTATAGGTTCAATACTTATGTTTAATCATTGATTTAGGAAGTTCAGAAGTTCATACTTATGGGATAGTAAAACTAATATAAACTGTGGAAATCATATTGTTTAAATCACTATCCAATTATCTCCTTTCTATGCAAACAGTTTTAAGAGTGAAATTTGTTACAGGTCCCATAGCTTAAGTCAAAAATCAGATCTTCAAATAAGAAGATAAATAATTACTAGAGAAGGAGGGAAATAAAAGGAGAGGGGAGGAAATTATGAGACTGTGTGAAACTAAAGGCTTAGATTAAACATAGAGTTGTGGAATGATTTAGATCTTGAAATGCTCCTCTCACAATAATTGGATAGTTCTCCCAAACAAGAGTGACTAAACCCTGGTATAGCACATTAAACAAAACCTTAGATAAGAGAACAAGCTATAGAATTTTTAAAAATAAATACTAGCATTTCAGCTCAGCTTTTTCTGTAACATTTCCCTATAGTTCACCACCTTTAACCTATAGCAAAGGTTACATCACAAAAAATAACCACTCATAAAACACCACTCACAAAATAGTGCTCATTTTGGAGAAATGGCTTCATACCTAATAAGAAAAGAAATAAGAATTACCAGGACTACTTTAGAGAAAAGCGTTTATGAAAGCTACTGCAAAAATGTAATAAAGAAAGAATGGTATAGAAATTCTGCTCCATATGTATGAAAGAGGAAAAACAGAACATGGTGCACATAATAGGCAAAAGGTTGGTGAAGATCTCAGCTCTGAGGAAAATATGAATTGAAAGTTACTTCTAATCATTTCAAAATCTAGAACAACTTAGATTTGATTCAATAATATTAGATTTCAAATATGAGATTAAAAATTGTATTTGAGATCACAGATTTCCAAAAACATAGACACAAAAGAACAATAATCCCAAACTGAAAAACACTTTTAGAAACAGCAATTAACTGCATAGTCACTATTGAAACTGAGATCTTTTCACAGAGGAAAAGACTGAGATAACTCCCTCCAATGTAAAGCAAAGATTATGTCACTCAGAGAGAACCTGTTAATAAGCAATATAGATAGGTGTAAGGAAAATGGGTGTATCTGAAGTAGAAAACTCACCAAATGCAATGGAAGACACATTCAGATATTGATGAAAATCTTAACCTAAAATAGAAAAATCTAAACCTGTAAAACAAATGAGTATATTTAAGTGAAAGTGAAAGTCACTCAGTCATGTCCTTCTCTTTGTGACCACATGGACTGTAGCCCACCAGTCTTCTCTGTCCATGGGATTTCCCAGGCAAGAATACTGGAGTGGGTTGCTATGTCCATAAAAAATAAGACACAGCCTATAGATATTTTATTTAAGTTACCATTGAAAAGGAAGCAATCAACAAAAACAATAAGACCAACTAGCATCAGAGTCACCTAAAACTCATCAATGCCATATGATAAAGCAATGTTTTAAAATGATGCTCACAATAAGGTACTTGAGGTCCTGGCTAGTACAACAAGAAAAAAAAGAAAGTAAAAGTTATATCTATTGTAAATAGATTTTTTCAATCTATTTATTGAAAAAATAAATCTCTTTCTTTGAAGATGACATGATTGTGCATATAGAAAATAAACAAATTAAGAAAAAAACAAACTCCTAGAACTAATAAGTGAGTATAACAAATTTGGATGACACAAGATTAATATGAAAAAGTTAACAGCTTTCCTATATACCAGCAATGAGCAATTGGAAAATAAAAAAAATCTAATAAAATATAATTTACAATAGTACAAAAATTAATATTTACATATAAATTTCACAAAATATGTCCAGTATCTATATGTGAAAAGCTATAAAATTGCGATAAAAGAAATCAAAGATCTAAATAAATGGAGAGAATACTCATGTTCATGGAATGAAAGATTTAATATTGCTAAAATATCAGTTATTCCAAACTTGATTTATAGATTCAGTGCAATCTCAGTCAAAAAGCCAGTAAGTTACTTCATGCATATTGACAAACCAGCTCTAAAGTCTATATGAAAAGGTACTAGATTTCAAGATTAGTCTAAGGCTATAGTAATCAACACACCATGGCACTGACAAAGAATAGACACTTAGATCAGTGGAACAAAATAGAAAGCCCAAAACAGAAATAAACTCACACAGATTAATTCAACTGATCTTTGACAAAAGAGTAAAGGCAATTCAAGAGAGGGGAAAAAAAAAAGCTGTTTTTTTTATTTAACAAGTGGTACTAGAATAATTACATGTTCATATGGCAAAAAATAACCTAAATACAGACCTCACAACATTTCACAAATTTACTTCAAAATGAAACAAATTTAAATGGAAAATTGTAAAACTTGTAGAAGAATAAGTATAAGAAAATCTAAATGACCTTTTATTTGGTGATGAGTACACAAGCTGGAATCAAGATTGCTGGGAGAAATATCAATAACCTCAGATATGCAGATGACACCACCCTTATGGCAGAAAGTGAAGAGGAACTAAAAAGTCTCTTGATGAAAGTGAAAGAGGAGAGTGAAAAAGTTGGCTTAAAGCTCAACATTCAGAAAACGAAGATCATGGCATCTGGTCCCATCACTTCACAGGAAATAGATGGAGAAACAGTAGAAACAGTGTCAGACTTTATTTTTGGGGGCTCAAAAATCACTTCAGATGGTGACTGCAGCCATGAAATTAAAAGACGCTTACTCTTTGGAATAAAAGTTATGAGCAACCTAGATAGTATATTCAAAAGCAGAGACATTACTTTGCTGACTAAGGTCCGCCTAGTCAAGGCTACGGTTTTTCCTGTAGTCGTGCATGGATGTGAGAGTCTGACCGTGAAGAAGGCTGAGCGCCGAAGAATTGATGCTTTTGAACTGTGGTGTTGGAGAAGACTCTTGAGAGTCCCTTGGACTGCAAGGAGATCCAACCAGTCCATTCTGAAGGAAATCAGCCCTGGGATTTCTTTGGAAGGAATGATGCTAAAGCTGAAACTCCAGTACTTTGGCCACCTCATGTGAAGAGTTGACTCATTGGAAAAGACTCTGATGCTGGGAGAGATTGGGGTCAGGAGGAGAAGGGGACAACCCAGGATGAGATGGTTGGATGGCATCACGGACTCGATGGACGTGAGTCTGAGTGAACTCCGGGAGATGATGATGGACAAGAAGGCCTGGCGTGCTGCAATTCATGGGGTCGCAAAGAGTTGGACATGACTGAGTGACTGAACTGAACTGAACACCAAAAACAGGGCATAACAAAGGAAAAATGGCTAAGTTGGAATTTCATTAGAATTAAAAGAATTCTTCTATGCAAAAGACATTGTTAAGAGAATGAAAAGCTATGCACTAGGAGAAAATATTTGGGAAACATATCTGATAAATAATTTTTAGCCAGAATATAAAGAATACTTAAAACACAAAAATAATAAAACAACCCAGTTAAAAAATGGACAAAAGATCTAAACTGACACCAAACCAGAAAAGATACAAAATGACAAATAAAGTAAAAGACGTTAACACCATTTCTCTAGAAAATTGCAAACTAAAGCAACAGTGAGATACCACTTAAACAACTGTTAAAATGACTAAAGTCCTAAGAGTTGATATTACCATTTTCTAGCAAGGATGCAGAAGCATCAAGAACTTTTTTCTTTTTCCACTGTTAACATTTTATTATGTAAACTTCTAGTCTGATATATACATATTTATGGATACACACAGATCTGTACATATTTTTATAAAAATAAGATCATATTATATATACATGACTTTTTCTGTTTTTTTTTTTTTCACTTATATACTTTGAAGCATCAAGAACTCTTAATCATTACTTGTGGGAATGCCAAACAGTACAGCTACAGTGGAAGACAGTTTAGCAGTTTCTTACAAAGCTAAACATAATCTTACAATATGATTCAGTGGTCATGCTCCCAGGTATTTACCCAACTCGTGTGAAACATTATGTCTATACAAAAACCTGAATGTAAATGTTTATAGTAGCTTTATTCACAGTCAAAAGTATGGTACTAATGAAGATATCCTTCAATAGGAAAACAGTAAACACACTGTGTTATATGCATACAGTGGAATATTATTCAACAATTTAAAGAGCTATCAAACACAAAAAAGGCATGAATGAGTTTTAAATTGATTATGCAAACTGAAAGATGTCAGTCTAAAAGAGCTACATAATGTATAATCACAATTACAACATTTTAGAAATTGCAAAACTATACAGAAGCTAAAAGAGCAGTAAATACCAGAAGTTGTGAAGGGACAGGATAGATGGATAGGTGAATGACACAGGATTTTTAGGGTTGTGAAATTACTCTGTATGATACTATATATTTGTATAACATCTGTAATGACACAATATATTTGTAAGAAGCACACATTACAGCACAAAGAGTGAAACATAATATCTGCAGATTTGAAATAAATCATTTATAAGATTAAGATCTCCCAAGATGGAATGCAGAATGTTCAAAACTATCTGTATTACAAATGTATAAATCAAACTTACTGAATGGGATGCTAGAATGAAATACCTAAGTAATTCTGGTAATGAGTGAAATCTGGGAAAATAAAGACAAATGAAATTGTACATAAGTCTTGTGTGTGTTAGCCACTCAGTCATGTGTGACTCTCTGCAATCCCATGGACTGTAGCCTTCCAGGTTCCTCTGTCCATGGAATTCTCCAGGCAAGAATACTGGAGTAGGTTGCCATTTCCTTCTCCACATAAATCCTCTACTCTTGTTCAGTAAGTTGTTTCCCAGGAGGTTAAAGTTAATTATTTCAATATATACTATTACCTATACCTATATACTGAAATTGAGCAAATAACTAAATGATTGGTAAATGGTGGTTGCCAAGTTTCTCATTATTGGAGAGAGAATTTACAAATAAGGAAGGATTAGAATTGAAGGTATCAGAATGAACACATATTTAATTTAGTATAGATAAGGATATTTATATACAGATACATAGATACATTTATTTATAGACATGTGTGTATATACATGTGTGTATGCGCACATATATATGAATTAGTATAAATACACATATTTCCTTGTATTTTTAGCTGAGAGGACCCAGAAGTAATGACACACCATAGCAACAATAATAGATAGCATTTAAATCTTGATTTCTAATACCATTCTTGAGGAAGGAAAAGGAAATATTCTACTTTAAGATTCTTGCCAATATATGAGGACATAAAACACTACTTGAATGTAGGCTGTGATAGATTAACAATACATATTACAAACCTTTAGAACAAACAATAAAAATATAAAAGATATATTTAAGAAACCTAATGGAAATGAAATGTAATACAAAACACTAAATTCAAAAGAAGGCAGGAAAATGTGGAAAAAAAGAACAAATGGGATCAATATGAAATAAATCACAAGATGGGAGATTTGACCCACAATGATATCAATAATTAAATTTTATTTAAATAATCTGATATCTCTGATTTAAAGTCAAATGTTGTAAGAAAAATTAAAGAAGCAAAATCTAACTGCACGCCCTTTAAAGACACAAATAAGTAAAAATGTAAAATATTTGACAAGAACAAAATGGTTACTTCAATGAATAGAGGGTTGCACTGATAAGTACATTGATATACAGAAAGATATAATAGGGCAAAAAGAATACATTGTTAGTAATTTCTAGGTAGTAGATATGTCAACTATAAGATATGTCAACTAATTTCAAGTGGTAGATATAAAGCAGTAGTAGTGGCTCTTGTTTTATTACTTTGTTATAACTTTGAAAATTTTATAATAAAGTTAGTAAAAACAGTCAAAGCTAAGTCCCTGATACAAATAAATCTGTTACTTGAAATGCATATAAGAAAAATCATGAAGATTTAAATCAATAATCTAAGATTCTACTCAAGAAGCTAAAAACAGAACAATGAATAATTTAGAAGGAAGAAAGGATAAAAATATCAGGAAAATTAAAAATTTGAAATACATATTTCTATACATAAAATAAAAATCTCATCAAAGCAAAAGTTAGTTCTCTGAAAATATCCACCTGGCTAGATGATCAAAAAAGAGAAAACTCAATATAAGAGTAGGGACATCACTTTAGACCCCATAGATTTTAAAAATCAAAAGAAAATATTAAACAGGTTATACCAATAAATGCAAAAAAGAGATAGAATGGAAAAAATTCTTGAAAATCATTAAAAATGAAAGCTGATACACAAAAAAACAGAACACTGGATAGTCCTTTATCTGTCACAATATTGAATCTACACTACATATATTCCTAACAAAATATTTCAGACCTAGATGAACTCCCCACTCATTTCCCTAAATAATAAAGTAAGAAGTAATAATAACATTACACAAACTCATCCATAGACTAGGAAAAGAGGGAACATTTTGCAGTTCATTTCTGGAACAGATTAACACAGATACAAAATGTTGACAAGGAACCTACATAAAAGGAAAGTAATAGGTCAGTTCAGTGCAGTTCAGTCACTCAGTCACGTCGAACTCTTTGTGACACCACGGACTACAGCACGCCAGGCCTCCCTGTCCATCACCAACTCCCGGAGTTTACTCAAACTCATGTCCATTGAGTCAGTTGATGCCATGCAACGATCTCATCCTCTATCTCCCCTTCTCCTCCTGCCTTCAATCTTTCCCAGCATGAGGGTCTTTTCAAATGAGTCAGCTCTTTGCATCAGGTGGCCAAAGTATTGGAGTTTCAGCTTCAACATAGTCCTTCGAATGAATATTCAGGACTGATTTCCTTTAGGATGGACTGGTTGGATCTCCTTGTAGTCCAAGGGACTCTCAAGAGTCTTCTCATACACCACAGTTCAAAAGCATCAGTTCTTCAGCACTCAGCTTTCTTTATAGTCCAACACTCACATCCATACATGACTATTGGAAAAACCGTAGTTTGACTAGATGGACCTTTGTTGGCAAAGCAACGTCGCTATTTAATATGCTGTCTAGGTTGGTCATAACTTTTCTCCTAAGGAGTAAGTGTCTTTTAATCTCATGGCTGCAGTCACCATCTGCAGTGATTTTGGAGCCCCCCAAAATAAAGTCAGCCACTATTTCCACTGTTTCCCCATCTATTTCCCATGAAAAGATGGGACCAGATGCCATGATCCTAGTTTTCTGAACGTTGAGCTTTAAGCCAACTTTTTCACTCACCTCTTTCACTTTGATCAAGAAGCTCTTTGGTTCTTTTTCATTTTCTGCCATAAGGGTGGTGTCATCTGCATATCTGATATTTCTCCCAGCAGTTTTGATTCCAGCTTGTTCATCTAGCCCAGCATTTCTCATGATGTACTCTGCATATAAGTTAAATAAGCACAGTGACAATACATAGCCTTGATGTACTCCTCTTCCTATTTGGAACCAGTCTGTTGTTTCATGTCTAGTTCTAACTGTTGCTTCCTGACTTGCATACAGGTTTCTCAGGAGGCAGGTCAGGAGGTCTGGTATTCCCTTCTTTTTCAGAATTTTCTACAATTTATTATGATCTAGGCAGTTGAAGGCTTTGGCATAGTCAATAAAGCAGAAATAGATGTTTGTTTGTTTTTTCTGGAACTCTCTTGCCTTTCTGATGATCCAGTAGATATTTTCAATTTGATCTCTGGTTCCTGTGCCTTTTCTAAAACTAGCTGGAACATCTGGAAGTTCAGGGTTTACGTATTGCTGATGCCTGGCTTGGAGAATTTTGAGAATTACTTTACTAGCATGTGAGATGAGTGTAATTGTTCAGTAGTTTGAGCATTCTTTGGCATTGTCTTTCTTTGTGATTGGAATGAAAACTGACCTTTTGCAGCCCTGTGGCCACTGCTGAGTTTTCCAAATGCGCTAGCATATTGAGTGCAGCACTTTCACAGCATCATCTTTTAGGATTTGAAATAGCTCAACTGGAATTCCATCATTTCCATTAGCTTTGTTCATAGTGATACTTTCTAAGGCCCACTTGACTACACATTCCAGGATGTGTGGGTCTAGGTGAGTGATCACACCATCGTGATTATCCAGGTCATGAAGATCTTTTTTGTACAGTTCTTCTGTGTATTCTTGCCACCTCTTCTTAATATCTTCTGCTTCTGTTAGGTCCATACCATTTCTGTCCTTTATTGAGCCCATCTATTTCTGCTTCATTGACTATGCCAAAGCCTTTGACTGTGTGGATCACAAGAAACTGTGGAAAATTCTGAAAGAGATGGGAATACCAGACCACCTGACCTGCCTCTTGAGAAACATATATGCAGGTCAGGAAGCAACAGTTAGAACTAGACATGAAACAACAGACTGGTTCCAAATAGGAAAAGGAGCACGTCAAGGCTGTATATTGTCACCCTGCTTATTTAACTTCTATGCAGAGTACATCATGAGAAACACTGGACTGGAAGAAACACAAGCTAGAATCAAGATTGCTGGGAGAAATATCAACAACCTCAGATATGCAGATGACACCACCCTTATGGCAGAAAGTGAAGAGGAGCTAAAAAGCCTCTTGATGAAAGTGAAAGAGGAGAGTGAAAAAGTTGGCCTAAAGCTCAACATTCAGAAAACGAAGATCATGGCATCCGGTCCCATCACTTCATGGGAAATAGATGGAGAAACAGTGGAAACAGTGTCAGACTTTATTTTTGGGGGCTCCCAAATCACTGCAGATGGTGACTGCAGCCATGAAATTAAAAGACGCCTACTCCTTGGAAGAAAAGTTATGACCAACCTAAATAGCATATTAAAAAGCAGAGACATTACTTTGCCAACAAAGGTCCGTCTAGTCAAGGCTATGGTTCCTCCTGTGGTCATGTATGGATGTGAGAGTTGGACTGTGAAGAAGGCTGAGCACTGAAGAATTGATGCTTTTGAACTGTGGTGTTGGAGAAGACTCTTGAGAGTCCCTTGGACTGCAAGGAGATCCGACCAGTCCATTCTAGAGGAGATCAGCCCTGGGATTTCTTTGGAAGGACTGATGCTAAAGCTGAAACTCCAATACTTTGGCCACCTCATGAGAAGAGTTGACTCGTTGGAAAAGACTCTGATGCTGGGAGGGATTGAGGGCAGGAGGAGAAGGGGACGACAGAGGATGAGATGGCTGGATGGCATCACTGACTCGATGGACGTGAGTCTGAGTGAACCCTGGGAGTTGGTGACGGACAGGAAGGCCTGGTGTGCTGCTATTCATGGGATCGCAGAGTTGGACACGACTGAGCGACTGAACTGAACTTGCATGAAATATTCCCTTGGTATCCCTAATTGTTTTTTGAAGACATCTCTAGTCTTTCCCATTCTATTATTTTCCTCTATTTCCTTGGACTGATCACTGAGGAATGCTTTCTTATCTCTCCTTGCTATTCTTTGGAACTCTGCATTCAAATGGTTTTATTTTTGCTTTTCTCCTTTGCTTTTTGCTTCTCGTCTTTTCACAGCTATTTGTAAGTCCTCCTCAGACAGCCATTTTGCCTTTTTGCATTTCTTTTTTGGGGGTATGGTTTTCATATGGTCCTATATGGCCTCCATATAGGTGAGTAGCTCTCCTGAAAGAGCTTCCCTGGTGTCTCAGTGGTAAAGAATCTCCCTGTCAATGCAGGAGACACAGGTTTGATTCCTGGGTCAAGAAGATCCCCTTGAAAAGGAAATGGCAGCCCACTCCACTATTGTTGGATCTTGTCTGGTGGCTCAGATGTTAAGGAATCTGTCTTAAATGCAGGAGACCTGAGTTCAATCCCTGGGTTGGGAAGATCCCCTGGAGAAGGTAATGACTACCCACTCCAGTATTCTTACCTGGGGAATCCCATGGATACAGGAGCCTGATGGGCTACAGTTCATGGAGTCACAGAAGAGTTGGACATGACTTAGCCACTAAATAACAACCACAACCACAAATCTCTTCTGAAAATAGTCAAAAATATAAAAAAAAATCCTGCAACTATGCCATGCAGAAAGGACAAATTATCATGACAAAGTGGTATTTATTCCAAAAGTAAAAGAATTAACATTCAAACATTAATAAATATAATTCACTACATTAAAAATAAGGGACATATTATGTTAATAAAATTCAATATCTTTTCATGATTAATACATTCTAAAATTTGAGAAAAACTTCACTTGATTTACATCATTTACAAAAACCATCAGCCAACATTATATGCAATCATGCAATCCTGAATACTTTCCCAAAGAATACAGAAGTTAGACATGATGTCCACTCTCAATCATTCTATCAACATTGTACTGATGATGTAACCTGTCTAAGAAAAAATAATATAAGCTATCAGATTTCGAATATGTGGTCAGTCAGTCAGTTCAGTCACTCAGTTGTGTCTGACTCTTTGTGACCCCATGAATCACAGCACGCCAGGGCTCCCTTCATCCAAACTCACGTCCATCGAGTTGGTGATGCATCCAGCCATCTCATCCTCTGTTGTCCCCTTCTCCTCCTGCCCCCAATCCTTCTCAGCATCAGAGTCGTTTCCAGTGAGTCAACTCTGCATGAGGTGGCAAACTTTAAAAATCATTTAAAATACTACAAAAAATACACATACTTAAAAATTTATTCTAGTAAAAGATGTGAAAAACTCATATACTGAAAGTAATGGAACATTTAGATAAACTAAGAATTCTTAAATTACTAGAGAGTTCAATAAAGACTCGATATTGTTAAAATGTCAAATAGCCCAAAGTTGAAATATAAATTCAATGCAGTTGCAGTCAACTTCTCAGCAAGTCTTTGGTGTGATAGGTTGAACTTATCACATAATTTATACAAAAGTGTAAAAGTCCTAGAAAAGTTAAATCAATCTTTAAAAATGCAGTTATGAGAGGACTTACACTCCTAATTTCAGGAAATTGTAAGGTTCATTAATTAAGGAAGGAGTTAGTTGCACAATGTTAGGCAAATATATCAGTTGAGAAAAGAACACCTAGAAATATATCCACACCCACAGAGTAACCTGATTTAGTCACCTTATTAGTAGAGGAGAGGATGGCCTTCCTTATAAGCCAGAATGACTGGTTAACCACATGAAAAAATTACGAACCTTGAGACATCTCATACCTTACTCAAAAATTAATTTGAGTTTGATCTTTGACCTAAATATAAAACTAAAACAATCAAATTTCTAGAAGAAAACATGAGACAATATCTACATGACCTGAGTGCAGGCAAAACTTTTTGTACAGGAAAGGACACAAATATAAAAGAATAAAAATAAATTTCATCAAAATTAACAACTTCTTTCCTCTAAAGAAAAGTAAAGTCCCTCAGTCATGTCATCCTCTTTGCAACCCATGGACTGTAGCCTACCAGGTTCCTCCATCCATGGGATTTTCCAGGCAATAGTACTGGAGTGGGAAGCCATTTCCTTTGCCAGGGCGTCTTCCCTACCCAGGGATCAAACCTGGGTCTCCCCCATTGTAGACAGATGCTTTACCATCTGAGCCACCAGGGAAGTCCTATCTTTCCTCGAAATCATGATCAAACAGTGAGTAGGCAAGCCACAGACTGGGAAAAACATTAAATGCAAATATCTGAAAAGGGTTTATATGAAGAATATAATGAATCCCAGGGACGGGAGAATCTGCTGGGCTGCCATCTGTGGGGTCACACAGAGTCGGACACAACTGAAGCAATTTAGCAGCAGCAGCACCAGCACACATCAATAAGGAAAAGACAAATAAACTTTAAAATAATGAAAAGATATTTAATAATGCACAATATTCAAATGCTCAAAAAGGATATAAAAAGGAACTCAACATGATTACTATTATTATTCATCACAGAAACGCAAATTAAATATAAACTGAGATTTTAATTACATTCTCATCAGAATGCTTAAATTTTAAAAAATGACAATATTAAGTGATGATAAAGATGTGGAGAAAATTTAAGTCTCATCCATTGCTAGAGAGGGGAAACATTTTTACACTCATTTTTGAAAACACTTGGACATTATCTACTAAAATAAAATATAGCCTACTGTGCGATAGAGCAATTTCTCTCTCCATGATACATATTCAGACAAATCTGTGCATATGTCCACAAAGGGACATGTATAATAATGCTGAGAGCAGTTTTATTCACAGTAGCCAAAACCTAGAAGCAATTCAACAATAGGAGAATAGATAAAGGAATTATATTTTCATACAAAGTGATATTGTACAATAGTATTTAGAAGAATCTATTAAAAGAGGTTATAATATAAATGAATCTCTAAGACACTAGGTGTGCAAAAGTATAGAAAATATAATAAAACTATTTTAAATTCTTATGAATCTGAAAGTCAGGGATAATAACCAAATTCTCTTTTTGTTATCCTGTCATCAGTTAACAACCCTCTACCAGAATCTGACTCAGCCTCTATTAGTGTCCAGATAAGCAACTACCCCCTTGGAAAAGTGGCAGAAAACTTCAGACATTCTGCCCCTCCCTGGAGAACCTTCAGCTCTTCTCTCTTTTTTCCATGGACCCATTCATAAGTGGGTCTTTTGTTCCTAAATCCTGTGAGGCTTTGAGGAATTCAGTTATATGTACAGGCCCCTTTGTCTGACCTACTCCAATTTTAAGCCAACACCAACGATTAGAATGATTTCAGAGAGATAGGAATCCTCAGTTCTCACCTTAAAATATTTTACTTCTTCATAAATTTTACTCTTCTAGTCCTCATTGCTTCCACAGCTGACTGATGTTTTAAGATCTCTTTTCAGGATTTTTTAGTTATTTTCAATGGGAACAATTTTCCTCACCTTCCCTTCTGATAATTCCCATGTTTAACAATATAAAAAAGTTGGAAAGCATTTGTTTTAATACCAGAAAACAAAACTAAAATGGCCTCTATCACTTCCTAAGGACACCTGAGCCTGCATAAGGCAGTATCTTTCCAGAAAGCTATGTAGGAAGTGGACCATACAGAAATGGATATTTGCTATAGTCAGTCATTCATAATTAGGAATCAAAGAGAGTACCTTATTCCAAAAACATTTTGTTGCATCCAGTTTGGTGAACTGGGAGTTTAGAGAACTGTCACAAACAGTTTTCTGTAGCTAAAGATAGAAGATTATGACAAAGGGTACTAAGAAATCGAAGTGACAGCCTGAAGTTTCATTACAAATGCCACCTGATTGACTCATTCTGAGGGTCTATCTGTCTACAATACTCATGCATGCTGTATCTTAAACTGAAGTGATAGAAAATTAGGGAACTTTCAAAATGAAAACTGATTTCATAAATTACAGCCCAGAAAATAACAAAAAAAGCTGTCATGGCCTTTAGCAGCTTTTCCTTTAATTTCTGCAGAATCTTTTGTCTTCAACCTTTGAGGCTTACTATTGCCTCTATCTGGGCTTCCCTGGTGGCTCAGAGGGTAAAGAATCTGCCTGCAATGCGGGAGACCTGGGTTTGATCCCTGGGTCGGGAAGATCCCCTGGAGAAGGAAATGGCAACCCACTCCAGTACTCTTGCCTGGAGAATCCCATGGACTGTAGCCTACCAGGCTCCTCCGTCCATGGGGTCACAAAAGTTGTCTCTATTGTACTCAAACCAGGACTTGCTTCTTCAGTGAAAGTGCTGGAAAAGATACATGATGATTTTACACTTATTAGAGGGGAACTTTCATGTACAGATAATTCTCACAAGACCATAAATTGTGCAAATCAGAATATATGAGAGCCCAAGAAACATGGAAACTAGGAATAACTATTAAAGAAAATAAAGTTTTATCATCATACTGTATAATAAGCATATGAAATAAACACCTGGTTCATTAACTTGCCATCAGAAGGCCAGTTATGTTAAAATATGCCCAAAATGTCCAGTCTTTGGATGGGTAGAAATTATAGTGTCTTCATCTCTGTATTTGAAACAGTATCCTCAAAATATATGAAAATATTGTGACTAATAATTTCTTAAAGGTTTCTTGATAAAGTTTTTATATCTTAAAAACAGGTCTTTTGTTCAAGCCTAGAAAACAAAGATAAAAGGGAAAGTATATATTGTTGAAAAGGTTGAAATATTTTATTCATTCATTCATTTATGCAATTATTCACTCAGCAATTATCTATCAGGTACATCCATGTACCAGATATCGTTAGAAATATAAGACAAAGAATAAATGCCAAAAAATAGAATTTTGGTGCCACGCTGTTCCATGCTGTGCTTAGATGCTCAGTCGTGTCCGACTCTTTGCGACCCCATGGACTGTAGCCCACCAGGCTCCTCTGTCCATGGGGATACTTCAGGCAAGAATACTGGAGTAGGTTGCCATTCCCTTCTCCAGGAGATTTTCCCAACCCAGGGATCAAACCCAGGTCTCCCACAGTGCAGGCAGACTCTTTACCAACTGAACCACCAGGGAAGCCCAAGTATATTGGAGTGATTCTGACCCAGAAATTGACCTGGGGTCTCCTGCATTGCAGTCAGATACTTTACAGCTGGGCTATTAGGGAAATTGCTTACCATCAAATATAAAATATGTTTATTTAAAAGTTATTTACTTTGTTTTTATGAGTGTTTTATAAGAATTGAGGTAGACTGAGGTATTTTTAAATGAGATAAATAAGATCAAGTAGAAAGTAAATAAACACATTGCCCTAAAACATATACCCAGGAAACTGAAAAACATTATTGATAAGTGACCATTTTCCAGGACTGCATGTATGTATATACACATATATACTGTATGTAAGTATATATAGACAGAGAAGTATATAGAGAGGTGACATCTTCACTGGCTGTAAACAGTTGGGTTATACCTGTTTTCCTTTTAAAAATATGTAGATGTTAACTGATTGTTTAAAATATTGCTCTAAGAAGTAGAAAGTAAAAGACTAGACTTCTAATAACCCCCAACCCAATTTCCTTTACTTACTGCATACCTGAAGAATTAATTTAAAAAATATACTTCTTAAAGTTTTAATGATGTAAAGAGGAAATGGTTTGCAAACTATGTCAAAGTTTCCTGAATCACGATGTTCTTTTTTGATCTGAAAATCTAGTATTTAATCATTTCAGAGTATTATTTATTATTTTACTTCATCTTTGAGCCCAGTATATTTTTCCTTTCATTTTTAAAAATCTCTAATCTAGTGTAATAACCTATGCAACATTGGAATATAGATTTTATTAGCTTCCCTCATCTTGTGTTTTAAATATGTATTCAGTGGGGTTATCTTAAAATTTCTTCCTATAAGAAAAATTCAATTTCTAGTTCTTTGATGTTTCTAATTTATTTTTAAGTCCTTTAATGATAAGGTTTTGTTCAAATGTGTTTCTTTAGGGAATGACTTCTTTGTAATATAATTAATATAGTTACATTAGCTCAACTTATTTCCTCTTTGAGAATAAGTTTTCTTGAATCATGCTCTCTTAAAGCACTTGTGGTGAATTTTCCTTTCTTAAGTCATATTATCTTCTAAACCAACTTTTTCTCCTTATAATAGTATGTTGTTTCTTCCTTCTTCAATTTAAATTTTTACTTCACTATATCAATGTTACTATTATTATTAAGAGAATATTTCTGTATTGACTATGCCATTACCCTTCATCTTTATCATGCTTGAGCAGCTATATTTTCTCTGGTATGGTATGGGTATGGTCTCAACTAATTTTGTACTGCATTTGATGCCTGTTTTGTGTGTGTGTGTGGGTGTGTGTGTGGGTGTGTGTTTTACTTCAGTTTGAAGATAAATATGGCTTCTTTCTGTTTATTTTCCCTATTCAGAGGGTATATGGGTGGGCTTACCTGAGAATTAAGCCTTTTTGTGGTACACTGTGAGTTCTGTTGTCGCTGTCATTCAATCGCTAAGTTGTGTCTGGCTCTTCGCAAACCCATGGACTGCAGCACGCCAGGCTTCCCAGTCCTTCACTATCTCCTGGAGTTTGTTCAAACTCATGTCCTTTGAGTAGGTGATGCCATCCAAACACCTCATCCTCTGTCACCCACTTCTCCTTCTGCCCTCAGTCTTTCATAGCATCTGTGTCTTTTGCAATGAGTAGACTCTTCGCATCAGGTGGTCAAAGTATTGGAGCTTCAGTATTATTAAATGCTGAATATCATCGCTCGCCCGCTTGGTGAGGGAAAGGCCTCTTAACCCATTAGGAGATATGATAGGTTGGATAGCTAATAGTTCAGTTTACTCCCTGGACAGTAGGGGCAGTGGATACTTTTTCTCACTATCGACTTCCCAAGTTTTACGTATTTCTCCCTAACAACTATTTCCATCACTCTCCAGTAAAACAAGGAGAGAGAGAAGAATGCAAAAGGTTGCATTTTTGATTGCTTCTCTGCAGTTTTGGAATATTCCTGAAAAACTATGTTTTGGACCTCATCACTTCAGCTATAAGAAATGGGGAGAGCCCTGTGAGTGAAGCCATAGTGTTCCTTGGGTCTGCTCCCAAACCTAGGTTCTATTTCTTACCCAATTCTTAATTGCTGCTGCTGAGGAATTGTATCCATTTTCCCCCCTTACATTGCAGAATTTATTTTGTAGGTATTTTTGAAGAGGGATTCATTTTTTTTTAATCCTTTCATGAATCCTTTTATTCAAGACAACAGGCAAAATATAGATTTTTTGAAAATGGTTAACATGTTAAAAAGTGAAATGACATATCAAATTATCAAGTATTCATGTTAAGAATAAACACAAAAAATATTACAGAATGACATTCTTATATTAAGAAACTAGAGAAAACTTTTAATTGAAAGATTTGGGGAAAATAGTCTTCTGTAGTATTGTTTAGTCACCTTTCAATAATACCAATCTCCTTTCCTTCTGGAGAACAGGCTACAAATGACCATATATAGAATAAATGAAAAAGAGTTATAATACAAAATCCCTGGACAAAAGCAGAACATATTCATCTAATTTCTAACACATAATAGCACTCTGAGCATGTGGGGTACTGAACTAGCAAACCCTAATGGCGAAATAAAAAGATGTAAGGGATATTGTGTGAGTTAAATTTCTACAAGGGCTGTAGCGAAATGCTGTAAGAAGAACAAAGAGCTACTATTAATATATAGATTAATGTATTTTCATCTGTAACACATCTATCTTATCAAATATTTGAAAAGAGGGAAATTTTAAATTATGAAATCAAAAGATATTTTAAAATATTCAACTTGGAGTAAGAAAAGCATGAATTTGAATCTTATCTGTATGACACTAGGTATTTTGTTTATGCTTTCTGAGCCTCTCTTTCAGAGAGGGTGAAAGGGAGATAATGATGCATATCTTACAGCAATGTGGTGAAAATGGAGTAGATATAAGTGTGAAAATCTTAGATCAATGCTGGCATACACAATCAATACCGCATATCATGTAATAACAGTAGGAGTGGCAGTTGGATTACTGGTAACTACAATTACTTGTATTAATATTATTCTACCATCTGAATAAAGTCAATTTTTGTTTATTTTTCTGATTCTGTTAGCAACCATTAGACCTTGACAAATGAACAGTGTGAATTACAATACTGCAGGATTTGGAGTGGGGCTAGAATACTCTTGCCTGGAAAATCTCATGGACAGAGGAGCCTGGAAGGCTGCAGTCCGTGGGGTCGCTGAGGGTCGGACACGACTCAGTGACTTCATTTTCAATTTTCATTTTCATGCATTGGAGAAGGAAATGGCAACCCACTCCAGTGTTCTTGCCTGGAGAATCCCGGGGACGGGGGAGCCTGGTGGGCTGCCGTCTATGGGGTCACACAGAGTTGGACACAACTGAAGTGGCTTAGCAGCAGCAGCGTTCAACTAATTAGAGCACTGGGTTCTGTACATCAAACTTTGTGGGGAATACAAATAACTTAATTACCAATAAACTTACTATTTTTTAAAAAAATTATCAGTCAAAAAATAGCTGAAAGAAGTAAAGAAATAAACTAAAATCCTCCCCATCTAAGTAGAATTTGCCTTTTTAAAAAAATCACATGTCATCCTGGATATTTCAGTCTTAATGAGGATGCTCCCTTGAATTATCAAAAAATCAAAAAGTAGAATTAAGTAACACTCAATTTTTGCATGTTTACAAAAATATTATCTATTTTCAAAATTATAAACTAGTTGAATTCAAAACAGTATATATCACTGAGTTAGTAGCCATGCTTCTCATACTCATTATATGGTAATATGAAGGAAAACCATTTGTTTTGAAACTCAGGACACAGGCAAAATTGTGAAAGAAATTTTTCTTGCTTTAACCTCTTCCCTTCTAGTTTTGGCCAATTCCACTATTTTCTCTTCCTTTTTAGTTTCTGAGTATTTAACAACCATGTATTCCAATGAGCTGTCCCCAGACTGCCCTTCCTAACTCTCTCTAGTTAAGATTCTTATACTACCTGTTTTATTTTCTCTCAATTTCAAAACTTGCAAGTTGGATAGATAATTATCCCAGGGCCTTCCACTTAGTTTTCAAGATAATAGCTAGTTAATTAAAAAATTTATGATCTATTTTATTCATTATCTATCTTCATCTCACCTCCCTGTAAACTCTATGATGTGAGGAAACTGGTCTGATTTTTTAGGACATAAATGACACCACTATGTTTGGTAATTTCACATTTATGATTTCTTTTTATTCTTACGTTAAACCCTGAGATAAATTTTTCTTTTATTATTCTCAAGTGTTATGTACATGAGAAAATGAATACTCAGAAATATATATATATATAATCTCAAGAGCACAAAGATACTAAATGATATAGCTATGAACTTAACATAAGGTTGTCTGATTCAAAACTTCATAGGTCTGCTGTTGCAATATGGTCGTAACTCTAATTTGTTCAAAGGATGATACATGAATGACTCTGAGCCACATGACAGACAATTCAGAATGTTAGTTCATGTTTTTTTCTCCATCTTGCTGATGGACAATCACTTCTTCAACAATAGGCTAGCCAGTGTATCAGTTCAGTTCAGTCGCTCAGTCATGTCCGACTCTTTGCGACCCCATGAATCGCAGCACACCAGGCCTCCCTGTTCATCACCATCTCCCGGAGTTCGCTCAGACACACGTCCATCGAGCCAGTGTATACCCAGATATGAATATTAAATTTCTTATAAACTGGTCAGAAATTCACTGTGCTCATTTGATTTTATTTTGCTTGTCTTATTTTTGTTTCTGCTTTTTCTATTGTTAATGTCTTTCCATTTCTGCAAATAATATATATTTTCTACTAATATGTTCTTATGAGAAAAGAAATACTTTATGTTTACTCATTAAAATATTATTATGCTAGAAATACTGGCACTCCAAATCTTTTAAACTAGAATTAATGAATGTGATGTGGAATAACATTTAAATTTTCAAAATGTTTTGCATATTGATTAATACATGCCAGAAAAACAGAATCGCTTTGGCTGGGAAAGTAAAATCATAGATATTTTGGACATTCCCCAAAATAAAAGCCTCACTGCCTTTATCATGGGCAGAATAAAACCTGATCACATTTACTTCAGAATGGAGAATCTTCTCACTTGAGAAATTATCATTTTTAAACCATAGCTTTTTTTCCCCTTCAGTTCTAAAGTCTTAATCGTTCCATTTTAATCAACTGTTTCTGAAATGGATATCCAAAGGATTCTATACATAGTAAATGGTTTCATGTTTATAGTGGTAGCAGTAGATTTTGGTGTATGATATAATATTACTTTCTTTCTTACTGCCACATATTTGCTATCATTTTAATAGCATTTTGTCTTTGGCATTGATCTTGCAAAATACCCAGGAAGATTTGGGGATTTCATTTAGTTGGTTGGTTTGGTTCAGTTTTCTGTTTGCCAGGAAACCATTCACTGTTTTACACTTCTCTTAAAAATAAAAATCAACTCAAAAAGTATTTATTATGTGTACACATTTCCTGTATTATTCTCCTTATTAAAGTAAAAATTATACACAGTAAAAGGTAGAAATGCTAGGTGTTCAATGAGTTTCAATGAATATATTTACCCCTATAACGCTCAATCAAAATATAGGACCCATGAAATTTCCTGCATCCTGCATTCCAGATGATCCCCATGCCACACAGGCAGTTACTATTCTGTTTCCAATCAATGTAAATTAGTTTACCTGTTTTTCACTTTTACATATAAATGGAATAATGGAGAACTCAACACCGTGTCTACCTCCTTTCACTCAACACACTATGTTTGCAATTCATCCATGTTGTTGTGTATATCACAGTTCATTTTTTATTGTTGAGTAAGTATTGCCCTATGTATGAACATATGATTGTTTCCAGTGTGAGCGTGTAGGAAATTAGAATAAACCATAATAAAATACGAGGCTTTCCTGGTGGCTCAGTTGTAAAGAATCCACCTGCAACACAGGAGCTGCAGGAGGCATGGGTTTGATCCCTGGATGGGGATGAACCCCTGGTAGAGGGGATGGTCACCCACTCCAGTATTCTTTCCTGGAGAATTCCTTGGAGAGAAGAGCCTGATGGGCTACACTCCACTGAGTTGCAAAGAGTCAGACGCTACTGAAGCGACTTGAGCACACATGCATGCATCCTAAAATATATCACTTTGGCTTAAGTATTATTTTGAGCTGGAAGCAAATGAGAATCAACAAATATATAGTGAAGCCTTCCCAGAGTTTCCCTTACTTCACTAAAATCAGAAACTTCTGAGAAATTAGGACTGCCATAAATCCCCTCTCCTTTTATGCTTACGAAGAGGATGGAAAGTCAATGCCTGCTGACATGGACTTGCACAAATAAACCTTACCTCAGTAGTTTATCTCACAGTTTGCCACCACTGGAAGTCCAAAACCCCTCTTCCTTTGTCTTGTCATTTCACTACAAATGTATTGCTCTTTGTTAAGATGGTATGCGCTTCCTGGTGGCTCAGAGCAAAGGATCCGCCTGCAAGGCAGAAGCTGCAGAAGATGCCGATTCCATCCCTGGGTTGGGAAGATCCCCTGGAGGAGGAAATTGCAACCCACTCAAGTATTCTTGCCTGGAGAATTCCAAGGATAGAGGAAAATGGCAGGCTACAGTCCATGGGGTCGATCTGAAGCTACTTAGCATCAGCTGTATGTAAGCACCAAGTTAAAACCATACTTTTGAGCTAATCATCACTGAGATAGTGCCCACATATCTGTGCCACACTCATTAATAAACTTTGTTCTCTTTTGTTCATCTATTAGTCTAATTTGCAGGGCACCAGGCAAAGAACCCAGAAGGACAGAGAGATAAAAATTAAATATTTCCTCATACACAGATTATTTTCTTTAAAGTTGTTATAAATAATTTTATATGAATGTTTGGGGGCACATATGTATTTTTCCTGGTAAACACTACATTGTGACTCAATGTCTAGGTATATGTTTATCTTGAGAAAATTCCAATGAAATGTTGGAAGTGGTTTGTCTATTTTACACTCCCATCAGCAATATATGTGTTCCAGTTGGTCATCACCAGCTTTTATGTTTGTGAGTCTTTTGAACCTGAGCCATTCTAATTGGTGTAAGAAACTGTCTCATGGTTGAGAGTAAATTGCATTTCCTTGATGACTATTGAACTCATTTTCATGAACTTACTACAATTTGTATACTTTCTTTTGCAAAGTTTCTTATATATTTATTTGGGATTGTTTGACACTTTATCATATATTTAGAAAAATCCTTTTTATATTCTGGTTACAAATATATTGTTGTTTAGTCAATAACTCGTGTGTGACTCTTTGCAGTCCCATGAACTGCAGCATGCCAGGCTTCTTTGTCCTTCACTATCCCCCAGGGTTTGCTCAAATTCATGTCCATTAAGTTGGTGATGCTATTTAACCATCTCATCCTCTGCCACCATCTACTCCTTTTGCCTTCAATATTAACTAGCATCAAGGTCTTTTCCACTGAGTCAGCTGTTCACATCAGATGGCCAAATTACTAGAGCTTCAGCTTTAGCATCAGTCCTTCCAATGAATATTAGGGTTGATTTCCTTTAGGAATGAATGGTTTGATCTCCTTGCTGTCTAAGGGACTCTCATGAGTCTTCTCCAGCACCACATTTCGAAAGCATCAATTCTTTGGCTCTCAGCCTTCTTTATGGTCCAACTCTCACATCTGTACATGAGTACTGGAAAAATCACAGCTTTGACCATATGAAACTTGGTTGGTGAAGTAAGGTCTCTGCTTTTTAATACACTGACTAGGATTGTCATAACTTTCCTTCCAAGAAGCAAGTGTCTTAATTTCATGGCTACTGTCACCATCCACACTGATTTTAAAGCCCAAGAAATAAAATCTGTCATTGCTGCTACTTTTTTCCCTTCTACTTCCCATGAAGTAATGGGACTGGATGCCATGATCTTAGATTTTGAATGTTGAGTTTTAAGCCAGCTTTTTCACTCTCCTCGTTGACGCTCATAAAAAGTTCTTTAGTTCCTCATCACTTCCTGCCATTAGAGTGGTGTTATCTGCATATCTGAGGTTGTTGACATTTCTCCTGGCAATATTGATTCCAGCCTGTGATTCTTACAGGCTGGCATTTCACATGATGTATCCTGCATATAAGTTAAATAAATAGGGTGACAATATACAGCTTTGTCATACTCCTTTCCCAATTTTGGACCAACCAGCTGTGCCTGTAAGGTTCTAACTGTTCCTTCTTGACCTGCATACAGGTTTCTCAAGAGAAAGGTAAGATGGTCTGGTATTCCCATCTCTAAGGAATTTCCACAGTTTTCTGTGATCTACAGGGTAAAAAAGCCTTTAACATAGTCAATGAAGTGGAAGCAAATATTTTCTGGAATTCTCTTGCTTTCTGTATGATTCAACGAATGTTGGCAGCTTGATCTCTGATTCTTTCACCTTTTGTAAACCCAGCTTGTACATCTGGAAGTTCTTGGTTCATGTACTGCTGAGGTCTAACTTGAAGGATTTTCAGCATAACCTCACTAGAATATGAAATGAACATAATTGCCCAGTAGTGTGAACGTTTGTTGGCATTGCCTATCTTTGGGATTGGAATGAAAACTGATCTCTTCCAATTGTGTGGCCACTGCTGAGTTTTCCAAATTTGCTGACACATTGAGTGTGGCACTTTAATAGCATCATCTTTTAAGATTTGAAATAGCTCAGATGGAATTCCATCACCTCCGCTAGCTTTGTTTATAGTAATGCTTCCTAAGGCCCATTTGACTTCACATTCCAGGATGTTTGGCTCTAGGTGAGTGACCGCACCACCACGGTAATCTGGGTCATTAAGACCTTTTTTATAATTCTGTGTATTCTTTCCAACTTTTCCTAATCTCATGCTTCTGTTAGGTCCTTGCCATTTCTGTCCTTTACTGTGCCCATTCTTGCATGAAATAGTCCCTTGATATTTCTAATTTTCTTGAAGAGCTCTCTAGTCTTCCTCATTCTATTGTTTTCCTCTACTTCTGTGCATTGTTTATTGAAGAAGGCCTTCTTATCTCTCCTTGTTCTTCTCCGGAACTCTGAATTCACTTGGGAATAACTTTCCCTCTCTCACTTGCTTTTTGCTGCACTTTTCCCCCCAGCCATTTGTAAAGCCTTTTCAGACAACCACTTTGCTTTCTTGTATTTCTTGTTTTTTTCAGGATGGTCACTGACTCCTCTACAACGTTTTGAACCTTTGTCCATAGTTCTTCAGGCACTCTGTCTATCAGATCTAATGCCTTGAATCTAATTGTCACCTCCACTGATTAACCATCAGTTCAATTCAGTTCAGTTGCTCAGTCATGTCTCACTCTTTGAGAGCCCATGAATCACAGCATGCCAGGCTTCCCTGTCCATCACCAACTCCCGGAGTTCACTCAGACTCATGTCCATTGAGTCGGTGATGTCATCCAGCCATCTCATCCTCTGTAGTCCCCTTCTCCTCCTGCCCCCAGTCGCTCCCAGCATCAGAGTCTTTTCCAATGAGTCAACTTTTCACATCAGGTGACCAAAGTATTGGAGTTTCAGCTTTAGCATCAGTCCTTCCAATGAATACCCAGGACTGATTTCCTTTAGAATGGACTGGTTGGATCACCTTGAAGTCCAAGGGACTCTCGAGAGTCTTCTCCAACATCACAGTTCAAAAGCATCAATTCTTTGGTGCTCAGCTTTCTTCACAGTCCAACTCTCACATCCATACATGACTACTGGAAAAACCATAGCCTTGACTAGACGGACCTTTGTTGGCAAAGTAATGTCTCTGCTTTTGAATATGCTATCTAGATTGCTCAGAACTTTCCTTCCAAGGAGTAAGCATCTTTTAATTTCATGGCTGCAATCACCATCTGCAGTGATTTTGGACCCCTCAAAAAATAAAGTCTGATGCTGTTTCTACTGTTTCCCCATCTATTTCCCATGAAGTGATGAGACCAGATGCCATGATCTTCGTTTTCTGAATGTTGAGCTTTAAGCCAACTTTTTCACTCTCCTCTTTCACTTTCATCAAGAGGCTTTTTAGTTCCTCTTCACTTTCTGCCATAAGGGTGGTGTCATCTGCATATCTGAGGTTATTGATATGTCTCCCGGAAATCTTGAGTCCAGCTTGTGCTTCTTCCAGCCCAGCGTTTCTCATGATGTCCTCTGCATATAAGTTAAATAAACAGGGTGACAATATACAGCCTTGACATACTCCTTTTCGTATTTGGAACCAGTCTGTTGTTCCATGTCCCATTCTAACTGTTGCTTCCTGACCTGCATACAGGTTCCTTAAGAGGCAGGTCAGGTGGTCTGGTATTCCCATCACTTTCAGAATTTTCCACAGTTTATTGTGATCCACACAGTCAAAGGCTTTGGCAGTCAATAAAGCAGAAATAGATGTTTTTCTGGAACTCTCTTGCTTTTTCCATGATCCAGCAGATGCTGGCAATTTATCTCTGGTTCCTCTGCCTTTTCACAAACCAGCTTGAACTTCTGGAAATTCATGGTTCATGTATTGCTGAAGTCTGGCTTGGAGAATTTTGAGCTTTACTTTACTAGCATGTGAGATGAGTGCAATTGTGTGGTAGTTTGAGCATTCTTTGGCATTGCCTTTCTTTGGGATTGTAATGAAAACTGACCTTTTCCAGCCCTGTGGCCACTGCTGAGTTTTCCAAATTTGCTGGCATATTGAGTGCAGCACTTTCACTGCATCATCTTTCAGGATTTGAAATAGCTCCACTGGAATTCCATCACCTCCACTAGCTTCGTTTGTAGTGATGCTCTCTAAGGCTTACTTGACTTCACATTCCAGGATGTCTGGCTCTAGGTGAGTGATCATACCATCGTGATTATCTGGGTCATGAAGATCTTTTTTGTACAGTTCTTCTGTGTATTCTTGCCACCTCTTTGTAATATCTTCTGCTTCTGTTAGGTCCATACTATTTCTGTCCTTTATCGAGCCCATCTTTGCATGAAATGTTCCCTTGGTATCTCTAATTTTCTTGATTAACCATAAAGGATTTAATGTAGGTCATACCTGAATGGCCTAGTGGTTTCCCCTACTTCAATTTAAGCCTGAATTTTTCAATAAGGAGCTCGTGCTCTGAGCCACCGTCAGCTCCAAGTCTTTTTTGCTGACTGTATAGAGCTTCTCCATCTTCAGCTGCAAAGAATATAATCAATCTGAGTTTGGTATTGACCATTTTGTGATTCCTATGTGTAGAGTGGTCTCTTGTGTTGTTGGAAAAGGATGTTTGTTGTGACCAGTGTGTTTTTGACAAAACTCTGTGTGCTTTTTCCCTGCTTCATTTTGTACTCTAAGGCTTATCATTTATCTAGAAATATCCTTTTTATATTCTGGTTATAAATGTATATATTTTGTTTTCTATATATATGTAAATATATAAATATACACATATATATGTGCGTGCATGATCAGTCGCTCAGTTGTGTCCAACTCTTTGTAACCCAATGGACACATGGCCTGCCAGGCTCCTCTGTCCATGGGATCTCCCAAACAGTAATATTGGCATGGGTTGTCATTTGCATCTCCAGGGGATCTTCCCTACCCAGGAATCAAACCCATGTCTCCTGTGACTTCTGTACTGGTAGGCAGATTCTCTACCACTGAGCCACCTGAGAGATCCTACATATGTGTGTGTGTGTGTGTGTGTGTGTGTGTGTGTGTGTGTGTGTGTGTATGTTGTGCTGTGCTTAGTTGCTTAGGAGTGTTTGATTCTTTATGACCCCATTGACTGTAGTCTGCCAGCCAAATCTGTCCATGAGGATTCTCCAGGCAAAAATAATGGAGTGGGTTGCCATGCCCTCCTCCAGGCAATCTTCCCCATCTGAGGGATCAAACGCAGGTCTCTCACAGTAAAGGCAGATTCTTCACCAGCTGTGATACAAGGGAAGCCCCCCTTAAATATATATATATATATATATATATACACACATATATACATATATAATATATATATATATTTATGCAAGTCCGTCTCATCCCTTTTCAGTTTTAACAAAGTATTTGATTAATATTCAGTTCAGTTCAGTTCAGTTCAGTTCAGTTGCTCAGTCATTTCTGCCTCTTTGCAACCCAATGAACCGCACCATGCCAGGCCTCCCTGTTCATCACCAGCTCCCGGAATTTACCCAAACCCATGTCCATTGAGTCAGTGATGCCATCCAACCATCTGATCTTCGGTCGTCCTCTTCTCCTCCTGCCCTCAATCTTTCCCAGCATCAGGATCTTTTCAAATGAGTCAGCTCTTTGCATCATGTACCCAAAGTATTGGAGTTTCAGCTTCAACATCAGTCCTTCCAATGAACACCCAGGACTGATCTCCTTAGGATGGACTGGTTGGATCTCCTTGCAGTCCAGGGGACTTTCAAGAGTCTTCACCAACAGCACAGTTCAAAAGCATCAATTCTTCGGTGCTCAGCTTTCTTTATAGCCATAGCCAGAATAGACAGACCTTTGAAGACAAAGTAATGTCTCTGCTTTTTAATATGCTGTCTAGGTTGATCATAACTTTCCCTCCAAAGAGTAAGCATCTTTTAATTTCACCACTGCAGTCACCATCTGCAGTGATAAGTCAGCCACTGTTTCCACTGTTTCCCCATCTATTTCCCTTGAAGTGACAGGACCAGATGCCATGATTTTAGTTTTCTGAATGTTGAGCTTTAAGCCAACTTTTTCACTCTCCTCTTTCACTTTCATCAAGAGGCTCTTAGTTCTTCATCATTTTCTGCCATAAGCATGGTGTCATCTGCAAATATGAGGTTATTGATATTTCTCCCAACTTCCTTGATTCCAGCTTGTGCTTCCTCCAGCCCAGCGTTTCTCATGTTGTACTCTGCATAGAAGTTAAATAAGCAGGGTAACAAAATACAGCCTTGATGTACTCCTTTTCCTATTTGGAACCAGTGTGTTGTTCCATGTCCAGTTCTAACTGTTGCTTCCTAACCTGCATATATGTTTCTCAAGAGGCAGGTCAGGTGGTCTGGTATTCCCATCTCTTTCAGAATTTTCCACAGTTCATTGTGATCCACATAGTCAAGGCTTTGGCATAGTCAATAAAGCAGAAATAGATATTTTTCTGGAACTCTCTTGCTTTTTCAATGATCAAGAGAAGGTTGGAAATTTGATCTCTGGTTCCTCTGCCTTTTCTAAAACAAGCTTGAACATCTGGAAGTTCCTCTGCCTTTTCTAAAATGATCTTGAACATCTGGAAGACAGTTCATGTATTGCTGAAGCCTGGCTTGCAGAATTTTGAGCATTACTTTACTAGTGTGTGAGATGAGTGCAATTGTGCAGTAGTTTGAGCATTCTTTGGCATTGCCTTTCTTAGGGATTGGAATGAAAACTGACCTTTTCCAGTCCTGTGGCCACTGCTGGCTTTTGCAAATTTGCTGGCATATTGAGTGTAGCACTTTCACAGCATCATCTTTCAGGATTTGAAATAGCTCAACTGGAATTCCATCACCTCCACTGGCCTTGTTTACAGTAATGCTTCCTAAGGCCCACTTGACTTCACATTCCAGGATGTCTGGCTCTAGGTGAGTGATCACACAGTCATGATTATCTGGGTCATGAAGATCTTTTTTGTACAGTTCTTCTGTGTATTCTTGCCACCTCTTCTTAATATCTTCTGCTTCTGTTAGGTCCATACCATTTCTGTCCTTTATCGAACCCATCTTTGCATGAAATATTCCCTTGGTATCTCTGATGTTCTTGAAGAGATCTCTAGTCTTTCCCATTCTATTGTTTTCCTCTATTTCTTTGCAGTGATCACTGAGGAAGGCTTCCTTATCTTTCCTTGTTATTCTTTGGAACTCTGCATTCAAATGGGTATATCTTTCCTTTTCTCCTTTGCTTTTCACTTCCCTTCTTTTCAAAGCTATTTGTAAGACCTCCTCAGACAGCCATTTTGCTTTTTTGCATTTAATTTTCTTGGGGATTTTCTTGATCTCTGTCTCCTGTACAATGTCACAAACCTCTGTCCATAGGTCTTCAGGCACTCTGTCTCTCAGATCTAGTCCCTTAAATTTGTTTCTCACTTCCACTGTATAATCATAAGGGATTTGGTTTGATCATACCTGAATGGTCTAGTGGTTTTCCCCACTTTCTTCAATTTAAGTCTGAATTTGGCAGTAAGGAGTTCATGATCTGAGCCACAGTTGGCTCCCGATCTTATGTTTGCTAACTGTATAGAGCTTCTCCATCTTTGGCTGCAAAAATAGAATCAATCTGATTTCGGTGTTGACCATCTGGTGATGCCCATGTGTAGACTTCTCTTGTGTTGTTGGAAGAGGGTGTTTGCAATGACCAGTGAGTTCTCTTGGCAAAACTCTATTAGCCTTTGCCCTGCTTCATTCTGTACTCCAAGGCCAAATTTGCCTGTTACTCCAGGTGTTTCTTGACTCCCTACATTTGCATTCCAGTCCTCTATAACGAAAAAGATATATTTTTGGAGTGTTAGGTCTAAATGGTCTTGTGGTCTTCATAGAACTGTTTAACTTCAGCTTCTTCAGCATTACTGGTCAGAACATAGACTTGGATTACTGTGATATGAATGGTTTGCCTTGGAAATGAGTAAAGATCATTCTGATCTCTAGCAGCATGATTAATATTGATAGAATTTTAAAATTTTGAATGCAGCTCAGGTTACCAATTTTTTATGTTCTCTAATATACCTTTACCTAGCCCACGTTCATAAAGGCATTTGCCTATGTTTCTTTTAGAAACTTTATAGTTAGCTTTTAAATTCACATACCCTTTTATTGCAGCACTGGTTACTGAAACTCTTGTTTCTCTGTTGAATTGCCATGGTTTCTTTTCTTTGTATAGAATTCTTGCTCTGATCCATTGATCTTTCTATTCATTGATCTTTTTATTCATAAATATCACTGTACTGGTCTGATTACTATTGCTTCATACTTAGAGTTGAATTTAAGCAGTTAATATCTTCCTTCTTTATTCTGTTTTTTTTTTTCATCTGTTTTTTGTATTCAAGATCCTTTGTATCTCCATATAAATTTTATAAACAACTTTCAAAACCATATTAGAATTTTGATTCAAATTGCATTGAATCTACAAATCAACTTGGGGATAAACAGATCTTCAAAAATTGATTTTTCTACCTCATAATGTGATACATATATTCATTAATTACAGCTTTAATTTCACTTCAGCATTCATTTGTAGTTTTAAATATACAAGTTTTGTACTTAAATTTATCACTAAGTACTTTGTGGTTTTAATGGTAACTTTGTAAAATTTCAAGTTCTTATTATTTGCTGCTAGCTTACATAAACAAAAATGACTTTCATATCTTGACCTTGAGTCTTTTGACTTGCTAAATTTAAGCATGTTTTAGCAATTTTTTAATATACTCAGTATTTTTCACATGAGAAATCATATTGCCTGTGAATAAAAACTATTTTACTTTCCTCTGTCCAATATGTATTTCTTTTAAAATTTTTATTGCTTTCGTTTGCTGGTTGTGACCTCTAGTACAATGATAAATACAACTAGTGAATGAGGACACATTCATCTTTACCCCAGTCTTGGGAAAAAACATTTATTATTGAATGTGATGTCAGCTGCATAATTTTATAGATGTTCTTTATTAGGTTGAGAAAGTTGTCTTCTATTAATAATTTTATCTTGATAAGACTTTATGAAATGTGAAATTTCCTTAGATGAGTTTTATAAATTTTTTATGATTGTATGAATATTATGTTATTCTTTTCATTCATAGATAAACTGATCAGTTTCAAATATTTAACCAAACTTGCCTCTTCAAATAAATTTTACTTTGTGATAACATATTCTGAATTTTCATCTGTAAGATCTTTTGACATGTGTCTTGGAATGTAAATTCCTTATCTCAGATTTCTAACTCTAGTTAAGCAATATCAACTGTGTTTTCCAAATTGATTCCAGAGAGCATAAAACTTTGCTAAGTAGATCAGAAGGAATAATGCTCACCATATTCTATCTAATACCAGCATAGCTTTCCCCAAAGCTAAAGTTAGGGAGGACTGTTGTTCAGTCACTCAGTCATGTATGACTCTTTGCAACCTCATGGACTGCAGCTCACCAGGGTTCCCTGTCCTTTACCGTCTCCTGGAGTTTGTTCAACTCATGTCCATTGAGTCAATGATGCTATCCAACCATCTCATCCTCTGTCAGATCCTCCTCCTCCTGCCTTCAATCTTTCCCAGCATCAGGCTCTTTATCAATGAGTTGGCTCTTTGCATCAGGTGACCAAAGTATTGGAGCTTCAGCTTTAGCATCAGTCCTTCCAATGAATATTCAGGGTTGATTTTCTTTAGGATTGACTGGTTTGATCTCCCTATTATCCAAAGGACTCTCAAGAGTCTTCTCCAGAACCACAGTTCAAAGGCATCAATGCTTCGGTACTCAGCCTTTTATATTGTCCAGCTCTCTCATCCATGAATGACTACTGGAAAACCCGTAGCTTTGACTAGATGAAACTTTTTGGCAAGTAATGTCTCTGCTTTTCAACACTGTATCTAGATTTTTCATAGCTTTTCTTCCGAGGAGCAAGTGTCTTTTAATTTCATGGTTGCAGTCACCATCCACAGTGATTTTGGAGCTGAAGAATATAAAGTCTGTCACTGTTCCCATTGTTTCTCCATTTATCTGCCATGAACTAATGGGACCAGATGCCATGATCTTCATTTTCTGAATGTTGAGTTTTAAGCCACCTTTTTCATTCTCCTCTTTCACTTTCATCAAGACTCTTTATCCTCTCCACTTTCTGCCATTAGGGTGGTGTTATCTGCATATCTGAGGTTATTGATATTTCTTCCCACAATCTTGATTCCACCTTATGCTTCATCCAGCCTGGCATTTTGCATGATGTAATCTGTGTAGAAGTTAAGTAAGCAGGGTGACAATACACAGCCTTGACATACTCCTTTCCCAATTTTGAACCAATCAATTGTTCCATGTCCAGTTCTAACTATTGCCTCTTGACCTGCATACAGGTTTTGCAGGAGGCAGGTAGGATGGTCTGGTATTCCCATCTCTTTAAGAATTTTCCACAATTTGTTGCAATCCACCCAGTCAAAGGCTTTAGTCAGTGAAGCAGAAGCAGATGTTTTTCTGGAACTCTCTAGCTTTTTCTATGACCCAATGGATTCTGGCAATTTGATCTGTGGTTCTTCTGCCTTTTCTAATTTCAGCTTGTACATCTGGAAGTTTTCAGTTCACATATTGTTGAAGCCTAGCCTGAAGGATTTTGAGCCTTACTTTGCTAGCATGTGAAATGAGTGTAGTTGTGCAGTAGTTTGAACATTCACTGGCATTGCCCTTCTTTGGGATTGGAATGAAAACTGACATTTTCCAATCCTGTGGCCACTGCTGTTTTCCATATTTGCTGGAATACTGAGTGCAGCATTTTAACAGCATCTTCTTTTAAGGAGGACTATATTACTAATTTTTGACCAGTGGACCGGGAGAAGTCACCTGTGTCATTTTCAAGCCAAAGCATCAAGGAGCTTATGCATGACCTTCTAGCTCATTTACTCCTCCCCTACAAATAATGAACATGGCGTTCTCAAGGTCCAGAGGGTGTAGTTACAAGATAGTGGCGTTGTTCTTAGCCTGCTTTCCAAAAAATCTGTGTAGAGCAACACCCCACCCCCAAATGGCTCACATTATGTATTTACCACCAACAGAAAACACTTTATTTGACGAAGTCACTCTAGCTTTAATATTGTTGATTTCTAAAGCATAGGGCTGTCTGTTCTGACTAATATGATTATGGAACTTGGGTATATAACATTCATATATATGGTGAGTGCAGCCATGAAATTAAGACACTTGTTCCTTGGAAGAAAAGCAATGGCCAACCTAGACAGCACATTAAAAAGCTGAGAAGTTACTTTGCTGACAAAGGTCCATCTAGTGAAAGCTATGGTTTTTCCAGTAGTCATGTATGGATGTGAGAGTTGGACTATAAAGAAAGCTGAGCGCCAAAGAATTGATGTTTTTGAACTGCAGTGTTTGAAAAGACTCCTGAGAGGCCCTTAGACTGCAAGGAGATCCAACCAGTCAATCCTAAAGGAAATCAGTCATGAATATACATTGGAAAGACTGATGTTGAAGCTGAAACTCCAATACTTTGGCCACCTCATGTGAAGAACTAACTCATTGGAAAAGACCCTGATGCTGGGAAATATTGAAGGCAGGAGAAGGGGATGACGGAGGATGAGATGGTTGGATAGCCTCACTGACTTGATGGACATGAGTCTGAGCAAGCTTTGGAAGTTGGTGATGGACAGAGAACCCTGGCATGCTGCAGTCCATGGGGTTGCAATGAATCAGACATGCCTGAACTGAACTGATCACAAATGAAATTAAAATAATTGATCTTTGCATAGATTAGTGGAGGATTTTTATAACACACCATTCATAGATGCACACTGAATAAATATCAATTGCAGCAATGAGATCAAAGCATAATGATAGAAATAAAATAGTCATATTTAATTGCTAACAATTGTGAAAGTTTATAGATCTTACATTTGATGCAGTAATAAACTATCTCCAAAAAATAATTTTATTAATTATTTTATTCAGAATATATTTATCAGTTACTGACTATATTCTAGACTATTTTATTAACAAAATAAGTGTTCTCATGACATACTCTGTGGTATAAATATTAATACCTCTGTATTTCAGTGGAGCTCAGTAATCATGTATAGGGACAATATAAACACAAAAATTCGCCCACAACTGATCTCACTGTTTTCTCCCCCACCATATTTTTAAAGCTTTCATGGCTTTATTCTCTAAAGCCTTTCTATAACCAATAGTCCTAAGGCCCAATGAACTTACCAAAGGATAAAGGGAAACAACAGTTAGGAGTACTTCACTGTGTAATTGGTTCTTTAAAAAGACAAGGATTGACTGAAAATTATAAGCCTACATTAAAATGACCTGCTGGACTTCCCTGTTTGGCTCAGTGGTAAAGAATCTGCCTGCCAGTGTGGGAGAATGGGCCCAATTCCTGGTCCAGGAAGATGCCACGCAGTGACTAAGCCCTTGTGCCGCAACTGCTGAGCATGTGCTCTAGAACCCATGAGCTGCAATTGCCTAGCATGTGCTCTAGAACCCATGAGCTGCGATTGCCTAGCATGTGCTCTAGAACCCATGAGCTGCAACTGCTGAGCCCACACGCGGCAACTAATGAAGTCTGTGTGCCCTAGAGCCCATGCAGGGCTTGAGTTCTTCCACAAGAGAAGCCACCTCAGCAATGAGAAGCCTACCTACAACAACTAGAGAATAGCCCCTACTTGCCGCTACAGGAGAAAAGCCAGTGCAGCAATGAAGACCCAGCATATCCAAAAATAATTAAACAAATAAAGTGTTAAATGCATGCATGCTTAGTCACTTCAGTCCTGTGCAATTCTTTACGACCATATGGACTGTAGCCCACCTGTCCATGGGACAGCTCTTCTGTCCACGAGATTCTCTGGGCAAGAATACTGGAGTGGATTGCTATGCCCTCCTCCATTGGATCTTCCTGACTCAGGGATCGAACTGGTGTCTCCTGTGTCTCCCTCTTTACAGGCAGATTCTTTACCACTGAGCCACTGGGGAAATCTCAAAGGTTCAATACCTATTTTTAAAAATGACCTGCTATTCAGAGGCAAACATTGTAGCCACTGTGAAATTTAAAAAAAACAAAACGTATAAACTTCCATAAATTTTTCCTTCTTTAATGACCTTCACATGAATTAAACTACTTCACCAGTTCCCCGGGGGAGAAGCTAAACATCTCTTGATAATAACCAACTTGTGTCAATAACTGGTTTTAGTTCTATTTCTAATCTATTAGTGGATAAAGGAAGGCCCAAAGATGACCCTTTCTTTGTTATTGTTCTTAATTCATTTTACCCTTAATATAGTTTAAAGGTAAATAAGATCACCTGGACCTGCCACTATGCTAGATAAACAATAGGGCTCAAAATGTGGCAAATGTAAGATTGCTAAAGCTTCCAAACACTCTTGCTTCCAGTTTTCAAATTATAGACATTGATTCTGCATGTGATTTTGTTAGTTGCCTGGGTAAAGATATTCTGCATATATATGAAATCTATATTGTGCCTGTCTATCTGTGAGCTGTCAAATGATGTCAAACTTGCTAACTTCATGGACTATTTATCTTGATGTTTACATGCCAACAAAATGATGGCTGTTTAATTTTACTACAAATGAGTTTTGCCAGCCAATTGTATAGCAGATGTTATTTACTCCCAGAACAACTGTCAAAAGACCAAAGCAGCATGTCTAACAAATCAAAATGTACTGTATTGAGTTACATTTCACAGGCAGCACCCTTTATCATCTAGCCACAAGGTTTGCATTATGATGGGATGGGTAGCATCATTGAGTATAATAGTCAGAAACCTGCTTGTCAAAGTGAGTGGGATTAAAAGAGATATAACTGAGTATACCCTACCTGGAGTGGAAACAGGGAACTGTTAATAAACATTTATACAGTCCTTCTGAAATTTGCGTATTAGAGCTAAATGTTATGTATTAGAGCATTCACCAAGTAGTTCCATGATGGCAGATGGGAAGAGGAAACACCCATCTTCTCTGTTTCATATGGTAACTGAACTGTAGTCAATGAAACATATTTTTCCCACAAAATTCATGATGCTATAAAGGTAGAGAAAATGCTAAAGGCATCTAGATAAAGGCTGGATGATACTACAACTTGAATTTAGGAAGTATGCTACAATAAACTTGTTCTACGTATTGTTTAAACTTTTCTAAGCTTGCGGGAGCATTTAATTCTGCCTAACACTTGCTTCAAATAAAATTTGACAGAGAGCTCTGCTGTGGCCCTCTTTTATGTAGTATGCTGGTATCATGCCAAGGTTTTTAATAAGGAGAGAAAATAAGAACTCTTAAAAGTTTAAAGCCCAATAATCTAGGAACTAAAATCTGATTAAGTAAAAAATAAACTTTCTACAATTAAATGATTCAGTGGCAGATAAAATGGAAGCAGAGCCCAAGAAGTAACTCTTACCAATTTAATTTTGCACACTTCAACAAATTGGGATGATGTTTCTCTGCTTAGCACAGATATTGAGGCAAAAATGGGCCCTCATTTCTTTCAGCCAGAATTAATTCCACTGAAAAAGGTCAAAGACTTGCCTTTCTTACTGGAGGCAATGCAAAAGGTCTTTGTTTAGGACCACTGTCCATAGCTCATTTCTATATAACATACTTGTTTTATGAAGAAAGAAGTGATTTATAGACCACTGATATATTTTCATATATCTAACCTATCATATCTCTAGTTTCTGCTCAGTTTTCCTAACTTTAGAAACAGACAAAATAAAAGCCTTATTTAGCCAGGAGACTTAGGTAGCCTACGATTTTCTCTCTGCTGGTATTTCTTGCAAGGTTCCTCATGTCTCAGACATAAGCATCTGCCGGCTTAGAAAAACAGTCTGGCAGGAAAATGGAACATCTAATACTAGAGATGAGGAAAGCTGTCACATTTTCAGGCATTTATTTTTAAATTCCAAATTAAAATGATGAAAGTGTGTTCCAGTCAAACTCTTACCTTGGCACCCTTATCCTCTTTTTTCTCATACATGTCTCTCATATATTATTATTTTATGACAAGAGCATAATTTGCTAGCTACTAATTTTTATAACCTGAAATTATTCTGGGATTATATGAAAAAGAAGTTACTTTTTTAACTTCATTGAGGTGCAAGGTACTACTTGAGTGAATATTAATAAAAACATTAATTATTTTCCTGATAATACTGATGAATAAAACTGACATTTATAAATCATGTTCTTGCCGAAAGAAATCACACCTTCATAAGCATCTTACATAGACCACTGTATTTCTCTGAATTTATGAACCCACCTAAGTCTCTTTCTATCAAATAATAGTTTTCTTGGTCAACTTCAGTTGACTTAAACAATGAAATTGTCAATAGCTGTGATCTCCTTTTCCTTTTCATTCTTTCCCCCTCCTCATATTGTGGTAAAAACAATAATAAATATTTTATTATGACTGTGAACTCTAGCATAAGACAATTACCATAAGATAGATGCTTAAACTTGGAGATAAACGATAAAATCTACAGTCTTAGCCAATTATTAGATTCAGGACACTCTACCAACCACTCTTAATCTATCTCTGACTCACCTTATATTGATTCACCTAATACTGATTCACCTAATAGGCTACACAGTAGCACCATACACAGGAGTTTACAGAAAGTAAGTACAATCTCTACCACTGAATATTTCACAGCTAAAATATATTAAGATATAATCTAAGCATTGAGTCAAACAGTGTGTATATTTCTGAAGCACAAGCTAGACATTTCTCCAAAGAAGACATACAGATGGCTAAGAAACACATGAAAAGATGCTCAACATAACTCATTATCAGAGAAATGCAAATCAAAACCACAATGAGGTACCATTTCACGTCAGTCAAAATGGCTGCTATCCAAAAGTTTATAAGCAATAAATGCTGGAGAGGGTGTGGAGAAAAGAGAACCCTCTTATATTGTTGGTGGGAATGCAAACTAGTACAGCCACTATGGAGAACAGTGTGGAGATTCCTTAAAAAACTGGAAATAGAACTGCCGTATGACCCAGCAATCCCACTGCTGGGCGTACACACCAAGGAAACCAGAATTGAAAGAGACGCGTGTACCCCAATGTTCATCGCAGCACTGTTTATAATAGCCAGAACATGGAAGCGACCTAGATGTCCATCAGCAGATGAATGGATAAGAATGCTGTGATACATATACACAATGGAGTATTACTCAGCCATTAAAAAGAAAACATTTGAATCAGTTCTAATAAGATGGATGAAACTGGAGTCTATTATACAGAGCGAAGTAAGCCAAAAAGAAAAACACCAATACAGTATACTAACGCATATATATGGAATTTAGAAAGATGGTAATGATAACCCTGTATGCGAGACAGCAAGAGGCACACAGATGTATAGAACAGTCTTTTGGACTCTGTGGGAGAGGGAGAGGGCGGGGTGATTTGAGAGAATGGCATTGAAACATGTTTAATATCATATATGAAATGAATTGCCAGTCCAGGTTCAATGCATGATATAGGATGCTTGGGGCTGATGCACTGGGATGACCCAGAGGAATGGTACAGGGAGGGAGGTGGGAGAGGGGTTCAGGATGGGGAACACATGTACACCCGTGGCAGATTCATATTGATGTATGGCAAAACCAATACAATATTGTAAAGTAATTAGCCTCCAATTAAAATAAATAAATTTATAAACAAATTTTTAAAAAGTTAAAAATATTATGGCTCAAATTTGGGAAGTTAAATAATTTCAGTACTGAATAATTTAGGATATTTTTATATTAAAAATCTGTTTTATATTAAAAATATGGTATGTTTTAGTGTAAGAAAAAGGCTCTTAATGAAATTCATTATCTAGAAGTGAGACAGAGACATTATTTTTATAAAGCTCCATCTATTATTTTGATGCACAATCTAATATAGAATATAAAATCCATATGAACATTTATGATCAAATGTAAAAATAAGAGATTAACCATTGATGGAGAGCTGAACATGATATTACACTGCCAGTAGAACTGTCCTGTTGGAGATGTTTGAGAATTTACTACTGAACACATTTCAAAATGCATCTACTAGTGTCCATTTAATCCAGTTAAATAAATTCCTCAAGATGGAACACTTAGGAAAACTGGTAGTTAAAAGAGTTCAGACCTAGGTTTAAATGTTTTTTTCTGATTTACTGGTTGAATAGCATTAATTAAATTATTAAGACTTTCTAAGCCTTAGCTTCCTTATCTTTAAAACTGGAATATATCGCCTACTTCAAAAAGCTGTAAATGATAATTGAATAAGATAGTGTTAAGTGGTCTGTTACTCTAAAATAGTTCAACATATACAGTGTGATAAAACGTTTTCTGTATCAGTATTAACCTGTATCTTAGGGGTTGTTAGATATCCTAATCAGGAGAACACATTTCAGTATATTTTGTTTAGAAAATATTTGATCAAAGGTTTCTGGAAGATTTTCATTCAACAGAGTGACCTTTTGATGAGGTTTTCTTTCCTTACTAACTTTTCCATAGTTTATGCCTGTCTACAGATGTGTTTAGCAACATAGAAGAGGTGACTTAGAAATAAAATTCCTGAATATGACCTTCAATGGGGTTAAATGAAAATCACAGAAGATCTAATTCCAAAATCAGCTAAATGGTAAATCATTAGATGCTGGAATAATATGGTTGGGATGAAAATAGCACAAATTGGACGTAAGGATTCTTACTCAGATTCAACACTTTTGCTTAATTGTGTTTCCCAAGCTTTCTTTAAATGAAATCAACCATGTGTTTTGGAAGTTTTACCATTTTGTTAATTGACATAAGACAATATGTATTTTAAAAGTTGTTTTTACTCTTAATATGTTTGTTTGTGTATATATAGCACATTCTTCTACATATGTGAGGTATAATGGACTCATATAACACAAATTTATCTAAGATCAAATAGTAGAAACATAGCCAAAAACTCCAAGCATCAGGAACTAAAAGCTTGTTTTCATTATATTGGTAATTTTATAATACTCAGAGCTATCTCAATGGGTCATCAAGAAAAAGAAGCAAAATATTTTTTCATGGCCATTAAATAGAGATTGTTTTCAAAGGATATACAACCATGAACTGCAAACATAGATTAAATCACTTTTATATATTTCTAATATTTTTCTCAAAATTCCCACCCATTAGTAAGATATGACATCCATCAGGAAACACAGAAAAAAGGGGGAAAAATACAAACACAGTCATCCCTCTTAATTTTATATTGTTCTGCTTCCAATAAAGGACAGAAATGGTATGGACCTAACAGAAGCAGAAGATATTAAGAAGAGGTGACAAGAATACACAAAAGAACTGTACAAAAAAGATCTTCACGACCTAGATAATCACGATAGTGTGATCACCCACCTAGAGCCAGACATCCTGGAATGTGAAGTCAAGTGGGCCTTAGGAAGCATCACGACAAACAAAGCTAGTGGAGGTGATGGAATTCCAGTGGAGCTGTTTCAAATCCTAAAAGATGATGCTGTGAAAGTGCTGTACTCAATATGCCAGAAAATTTGGATAACTCAGCAGTGGCCACAGGACTGGAAAAGGTCACTTTTCATTCCAATCCCAAAGAAAGGCAATGCCAAAGAATGCTCAAACTACCACACAATTGCACTCATCTCACATGCTAGTAAAGCTCAAAATTCTCCAAGCCAGGCATCAGCAATACATGAACCATGAACTTCCAGATGTTCAAGCTGGTTTTCAGAAAGGAAGAGGAACCAGAGATCAAATTGCCAACCTTCTCTTGATCATTGAAAAAGCAAGAGAGTTCCAGAAAAACATCTATTTCTGCTTTATTGATCTTTGCCAAAGCCTTTGACTCTGTGGATCACAAAAAACTGTGGAAAATTCTTCAAGAGATGGAATACCAAACCATCTGACCCGCCTCTTAAGAAACCTATAGGAAGGTTAGGAAGCAACAGTTGGAAAAGGAGTATGTCAAGGATGTATTTTGTCACCCTGCTTATTTAACTTCTATGCAGAGTACACCATGAGAAACGCTGGGCTGGAGGAAGCACAAGCTGGAATCAAGACTGCCAGGAAAAATATCAATAACCTCAGATACACAGATGACACCACCCTTATGGCAGAAAGTGAAGAAGAACCAAAGAACTTCTTGATGAAAGTGAAAGAGGAGAGTGAAAAAGTTGGCTTAAAGCTCAACATTCAGAAAACGAAGATCATGGCACCCAGTCCCATCACTTCATGGGAAATAGATGGGGAAACAGTGGAAACAGTGTCAGACTTTATTTTAGGGGGCTCCAAAATCACTGCAGAATGGTGACTGCAGCCATGAAATTAAAAGACGCCTACTCCTTGGAAAGAAGGTTATGATCAACCTAGACAGCATGTTAAAAAGCAGTGATATTATTTTGTCAGCAAAGGTCCATCTAGTCAAGGCTATCATTTTTACAGTGGTCATGTATAGATGTGAGAGTTGGACTATAAAGAAAGCTGAGCACCAAAGAATTGACGCTTTTGAACCATGGTGTCGGGAAGACTCTTGAGAGTCCCTTGGACTGCAAGGAGATCCAACCACTCCATCCTAAAGGAGAACAGTCCTGGGTGTTCATTGGAAGGACTGATGTTGAAGCTGAAATTCCAATACTTTGTCTACCTCATGCAAAGAGCTGACTCATTTGAAAAGACCCTGATGCTGGGAAAGATTGAGGGCAGGAGGAGAAGGGGACAACAGAGGATGAGATGGTTGAATGGCATCACCAACTCAATGGACATCGATTTGGGTAGACTCCGGCATTTGGTGATGGATAGGGAGCCCTGGTGTGGTGCAGTTTGGGGGTCGCAGAGTCAGACATGACTGAGCAACTGAATTGAACTGAACTGAACTGCCAAATATCACTTTGCTATCTATACCTGAAGACCCCAGGCAATCTCATATTAAAAAGGTCCAAAAAGAAAGTCCACTCTCTTATTCCTGCAGCCCTGAACCTAGGATTCATCTTAGACTCCTTTCTAAAACCTCTAAATCTTGTTCCATCTCGTATGTCTCACAGTCCCCAGGCCCTGTGGGGAAGGCAGTTTTACATCTCTGGCATTTTGTTGTTGTTGCTCTCTGCCTTACCCCACCTTGCCACTATTCTCTCAGACCCTGCCACTATTTTCTCAGACCTTGGTTGGATTATTATAAGTTTCCTAACTTACCTCTCTGCCTCAGTCCCAGCATCCATACTCCATTCTTTAACCTATTGCAAGAGGCCTTAAATCCTTTCATGTTACCCTGAGTTTGACTTCCTGTTAACAAAGAGAAGTATATCTGGCAGTCTCCAACTATAACAATTAAAGGTGTTATCAACAACTGTGGGATAACCTCATAACATAATACAATAAAACTACTGGCAGTTTCATTACCAAAAATATATAACTAAAATCTAATCAGGAAGAAACAATCTTTCAAGTTCAAAATAGGGTACCCACACACTTCCTAGGTGGTGCTAGTGGTAAAGAACCCACCTGCCAGTGTAGGAGACATAAGAGATGAGGGTCTAATCCCTGGGTAGGGAAGATCCCTTGGAGGAGGGCATGGCAACCCACTCCAGTATTCTTGCCTGGAGAATCCCATAGACAGAAGAGCCTAGCACGTTACAGCCCATAGGGTCGCAAAGAGTCAGACATGACTGAAGCAACTTGGCACGTACAGAAGAAAAGCAGCTTTTCTTTCTCCTCCAAAAATCAATATACTGAAATCTGGTTGTTTGCCAAGAAAAGGGGACATACAATTTGTTTCCCTTTTTTTTTATTCCTTAGTCTTCAAACAACTGAATGTGAATTTTATTTTGTGAAAGATATTGGGTTAAAAATGTTCAGAGATATGCTGAGTTTTTGGCATGCAGTCCTTGTTTGGAAGAAATGCATCACTGGTAGCTTCTCACGAGCAGAATGCACTGCAAACATTACCCACAATGAATGTTCTGTCACAGAGGGGACTGGGCAGGAGCATCTGTTAGAGTCTTTTATGACAGATCAGTATATAGGCAATGTTGCCAGCAAGGGTTTTTCTCCATTATAAAACAACAATCTTCAGCAGAATCAGAGTCCCTAAAAGCAAGAAAACAGCTTGCTTTATGAAAGATGCTACCTTTTCTGCAGCCAAGAAATCACCTATCTGATGTTAAGTTCCTGCTATTAGTCTTTCTTCGGCTGCACAGGTGGCAACCGTTCCATGTTCCAGTTCAGCTCCCCAAGGTTACAGCTGTGAAACTGGGTAATGGCTGTGTTTATTCTCTGCCAGCCTTAAAAGTCTTCGGGGTAATGCTTTTTTTTTCTGTTTTTGCTTTTTCTTGCTGCTCATTGAAGATCCCTTCTGGAGCAGATGTGCCTCTCCTCATCTATAGTTTCTGTGTTTTGGGTTAAGTTGAACATTTTGCTTTTGTTTGTGGCCTTATTTTTCAACTGCTAATGGCATAGCCAGTTTTGAAGTTTGTTTCTATATATCTGATGCTTCGCGTCTTGTCCCTAATAAAAAACATTCATAGTAATCTTGATGTCGAATAGCTGATGCCCCAAGCGTTCTAAACCATTGTTGTTGTTTACCTTGTAGTCTCTGCCTGCTACTGCCACAGCAGCCTGGGTTTTAAAACCTGGATTACAGGGGCTAAAATAACACTTACCTGTACTGCTTTGTATACTTTCTCGGTATGTATTTCAGGCCCCCCAGCTCCTGTGAAGCAGCCTTCTCTAACGTAGTCATTTCTGGGAGGCTCTAAGTGGTGTCTCATAGTTGCTTTTCTGTTAAGCCCTGTCATTATATGAGCGGCATCATTTCTTTTCTCTCTACTTTTGGTCTGCCTCAGGTACAACAGGCATCTTCATTTTTGGTACTACTCCTACCCTCTGAGAGTCTATGATCCCCACAGATCTCTAACTAATTACAATATATTCTCTGGAGTCCAAATGCACCAAAGCCAAGCTGTCGACATAAAGAATATTTCCCTCATTTACTCCTTTCTGCCTTCATTTCTACCTGCAATTACTAACCCATCACTACTACTAGAAGCTTAGCACTGTGCTAAGACTGGAGATAGAATAATTTACAAGAATGACACGGTCACGGCTTCATGCATTTGATCTACAACAAACTGTGTTATAGTTGAAGGATTATAACATGCATTTGATCTAAAACAAATTGTTTGGTAATTAAAAAGTTACAGGGTGTGATGAAAGCAAGTACATGGGCCCAAACCCAAGGGTCAATGGCCCAGAAAAGGCTTCCCTGAGGAAATGGAGAACACAGAGACCAATATAAGGTAGCTAGGTGAAGAGGGGAGAAGGCAATGGCACCCCACTCCAGTACTCCTGCCTGGGAAATCCCATGGGCGGAGGAGCCTGGTAGGCTGCAGTCCACGGGGTCGCGAAGAGTCGGACACGGCTGAGCGACTTCACTTTCACTTTTCACTTTCATGCATTGGAGAAGGAAATGGCAACCCACTCCAGTGTTCTTGCCTGGACAATCCCAGGGACGGGGGAGCCTGGTGGGCTACCATATATGGGGTCACACAGAGTAGGACACGACTGAAGTGACTTAGCAGCAGCAGCAGCAGCAGGTGAAGAGGAAAGGTAAAGTATTCCAAATAGAAAAAGGTATAAGGCCAACCTATCACTGCACCTGTGTGAAGTTTGTAACCAGCTTTTTAATGCAGTGAGGTACATGTGCCAATATTTCATAGATATTTTTTAGTAAATGCTTTATTAAATTTCTGTTTGCAATAAGGGAAAGAGTTATAAAATGAACCCCTACACGTATATTACCCTTTTGTCAGTCTGATGTATTAAATACTGAATATAGTACATTAAAATCTATACTCATAATGGTGGAAATATCTGTTTATTTTATAGTAATTCCCATGTTGCAAAACTATGTTACACGAATTCAAATTTGAATATTTATGTAATTCTAGTGAAATTAGTCCTGTGTTTATTCAGTAATGTTTTATTTTTATTTTTTTTTATTTTTTATTTTTTTTAAATTTTAAAATCTTTAATTCTTACATGCGTTCCCAAACATGAACCCCCCTCCCAGCTCCCTCCCCATAACATCTCTCTGGGTCATCCCCATGCACCAGCTCCAAGCATGCTGTATCCTGCATCAGACATAGACTGGCGATTCAATTCTTACATGATAGTATACATGTTAGAATGTCATTCTCCCACATCATCCCACCCTCTCCCTCTCCCTCTGAGTCCAAAAGTCCATTATACACATCTGTGTCTCTTTCCCTGTCTTGCATACAGGGTCGTCATTGCCATCTTCCTAAATTCCATATATACAAACAACTTCTGCAGCTCAATTCCAGAAAAATAAACGACCCAATCAAAAAATGGGCCAAAGAACTAAATAGACATTTCTCCAAAGACATACGGATGGCTAACAAACACATGAAAAGATGCTCAACATCACTCATTATTAGAGAAATGCAAATCAAAACCACAATGAGGTACCACTTCACACCAGTCAGAATGGCTGCAATCCAAAAATCTGCAAGCAATAAATGCTGGAGAGGGTGTGGAGAAAAGGGAACCCTCCTACACTGTTGGTGGGCATGCAAACTAGTACAGCCACTATGGAGAACAGTGTGGAGATTCCTTAAAAAATTGCAAATAGAGCTACCTTATGACCCAGCAATCCCACTGCTGGGCATACACACCGAGGAAACCAGAATTGAAAGAGACACATGTACCCCAATGTTCATCGCAGCACTGTTTATAGTAGCTAGGACATGGAAACAACCTAGATGTCCATCAGCAGATGAATGGCTAAGAAAGCTGTGGTACATATACACAATGGAGTATTACTCAGCCGTTAAAAAGAATTCATTTGAATAAGTTCTGATGAGATGGATGAAACTGGAGCCGATTATACAGAGTGAAGTAAGCCAGAAAGAAAAACACCAATTCAGTAATGTTTTAACCTAAATTCTCTCTTTCTAAACAAATATAGCTACATCAAATTTTAATTTTGACCTTTTGGAGTCTTTATATTTCAGATGCACCAAATGTAAAGAGTATATTGGCAAATCTTTCTTAAATTAGTCTGGAAAATAACTGTCTTTTCCAATGTAATGCTTAGTCTCATGATTATAACTGTTGATAGACTCATACAAATTTCTACTGTTCTGTTTTGGGGATTTTTCCTATGTCATCTTTTCTATATGTGTTTCATTTTTCCTTTGCTGCTTTTGTTTGAATCTTTTCACATTTTTTCTTCTATTTTGTTTTCTATTGTCACTTTTGGTAGTACCTTCTCTATTCTACTTATTTGGTGTTAACCTTAGAAAACTTATTATACACACTTAATTCAATAAAAAAAAACATATATCTCTTTTCTATTCGATACCCTTAAAATTGCAAGAATGTTATCCTGCATCCCATTTAATGACATTGTTAAGAATTTTAATTTTTATTTATATATAATTAAATTATAATAATGAAAATATATTATTATTGTGATCTTACATGGTAAAAGTTTTTTACCAACATATTAATTTTTTTCTTAACTATTTCTCTTTGCAATTTAGAATTTCAATCTGAGAATCATTTTTGTTCTGCCTTAAGCTTATTTTTCAAAATTTGTTACCAAGAATCTATTAGAAGCCAGAAGTTTTTATATTCTAAAAAAAGTTTTAATTATGCCTTCATTTTTAAAAGGCATTTTATGAGGTATATAATTCTAAAGTTGAAAATGAGTTTTCCTCAATACACTTAGAGTATTTTATTAGGTTAGAAAGAAATTAACTATCAATATAACTTTTCTATTATGTAGACTCTTCTTTTCTCTTTAGTTGGCTTTGTAGCCTTTCTATTTTGATTTGTCTAAATATGGATTTCTTTTTATTTGCTATGATGCTAATATACTAGGTTTTCTGGACTGAAGGTTAGTGTCTTGCCACAATACTGCAAAAATCACAGGCATTATCTTATTAAATTTTGTTTCAATTCCACTTTCTCTATCATCCTGTTTTATAAGATAAGTGTTCACCTAGTTCACTCCATGGTGTAGGTATTTTAATTTTTCCTTCATAATTTTCTTCTTTTTTTCTTTGGATATATTCTGGATAATTGCCTCAGATCCCAACTCTAGTTTGCTAATGTTCTTTTCAACTTTGAATACTCTGCCATTTAATATATCCTTTGATTTTTAATCTATGTATGTTCTCATGTCTATATTTTCATTTGGTCAGATATATTGGTCATATTTATAGCATGTTAGTTCATGCTCTTTTATCTTACTTTATTCCAAAGATTTTTAAAAATTTTATTCCAAATAATATAAAATGAATGTGCTTTATAATCTAAATTTTATCATAATCCCAAATACATTTATTTTATATTTTTTGGATAATCTCAGTGCAAGGAGCATTTTGCATGTCTGATTCTGCTCTTTGTTTTCCTGTTGGCTCGGGTTTATAAGGTTTTGCTTCCTTTTATAATCCAGTAAGTGATGATTCTCATCATTCATGGATCCTTAAATGTGAATATGTCTACTGAATAATCGATTTTATCCAGTAAATAAATCTGTAACCCTAAATTCAATCCTCATGGCACTTTCATGGTCATAGGTGGACACGCACAGCGGGGCAAAAATTTTGAGTCGCCTGACGAGCATATTCCCAGCTGAGGTCCAACAAGTTGATTCTCTGCCTTCTTATTTCAGCTGTCCTACTAAAAACAAGTGACCAGTTTGTAGTCTGTTTAGTGCCAAGCTCTTTTCCATTTTTGTTCTTGTGTCTGTGTATGTGTTTTCACACTTTGAGATGGCCCTCAAACACAGTATTAAAGTGTTTAGTATGTTTAAATACAAGAAGACTTTGGTGTGCCAATAAAAATAATTACATATATTAGATTGCTTTCATTCAGCCTTGAATGACAGTCCTGTTGGTCATGAGTTTAAGGTCAATGAATTAACTATATATAAAATACAGTGTCTTTAAACAGAAACTTACATGACAAAAAATAATGTATTGATTGGTTAATGAAACATTGTGACTAGAGTCTCACAGAAATCAAACCCCTCCCATTATTTCCCCTAGAAGCAATAGGTCATAATTTGCTAATTCAGTGTTCACGGGTAACTTTATAGACCAAAAAGTGCCATAAATAATGAGAATCTATTTTATTTATCTATTTATATTTTTCTGTGACTTCACATTTGTTGGGCTTTATCTGCTGAATTGTTCCATGGAAAAGTTATATTCCTCCAGAAATGGTTTGTATTTTCTTCTGCTAGTTGCCTGGTAGCAATACAATCCCAGCATGACTTTAAATAAAGCTATCTGCTTGAGATATTATTACTAAACATTTTAAACGAATTCAGGCTATACAACTTTGCAAATAGCTATTTATGTTTACAAATTCTCAAGAGATTTTTTGTTTTACCTTTTACTATGGATCATGTTGGAGAATTCATCTTTCCTTTTATTAACGTTTGCTCAGAAGGTGTAGAACATTGGAGGTTTCAGATTTTTGTAGCAGCTTACTTCCTGGTTTAGCCAACAGATTTATCATCTTCCACAATCTGCATAACTGCATGACTATTGAAATTAAATCTCAAACTTATCAACTTTGGCAGAATCCCTTCAGAAACATTCTGACTTGGTAGTTGTTTCTATCTCAGGATTCTCATTGCTTCTTTTTTTCTTTCTAGATGTGCTACTCACTATAATGTTAGGGACTGCTGTTAAAAATATACAATTTTTTAGCTTTTGTATTTATTTTTCTCAGGAGACGCACTCAATATGGTAGAAACACAGTTCCTCTTCTCTGGAAAGTTCATAATTCCAAGTTAGGGCCAAAATTTTAGATTCAAAAGAACTGTCAGCATAGAACCTATCTCCCAGCAAATCCTTTTCCTAATGCTGTCTTGCTGTATGACTTAAGGCAATTTCTAAATTCATTTATTTGCTTTATCTATTTATTCACAATGGTAAGGTAGGGATCAGCATACTCTGTGAGCTGTAATGGGCCATCAAATGAGATAATTCGTGTGAAAATATATACCATCATGCTCCTATATGCTTGCATATTAATTGAAGGAGGGGGTGTGATCCAATAAATTCCTGAGATTTAAACAAAGAAATACCTGATTTTTTTTTATCATCTTGTAAAACAACAAAGAATAAGGTGAGTGTCATTTGCTTATTTCAAAAAAGATAAAAATCTCACTTCTTTGAAAGACATATACAATCAAACACTTTATACCTAATTTGTTTGTAAAGTAAGGAGAACCAAATCATGAATATTTTCTGCTCACCTTGTATGAATGCTGCTAATTCAATACTTGAATACCTTTCTGTTGGCTGTGATGGTGACTCAAGTTTTTGTTAGGTTAACAGTAGCAGTAATTGTTATAGTAAATCTTATGCTTACTAAAATAATGATAGTGAATGTCACTGCCGAGTTCACATTCATTATTCAATTTTTTATAGTTGAATACAAAATAATAAATGTTACACTTTTTAACTAAAGTAGGCTAGGCTATAGTATATTTAGAACCAGGTGCGTAAAATGACTTGAGGTATATCATAAACATATTACCATCCAGTGTGAGTTTCCCCACTTGGAAGACTTTCCTCCATATTGTGATTCAAGGAAACAGACCCTTTCTATCTTGTGGTTTCAACAGCTTTCAGAGACTTGATATGCAGATCAGTAAAGAAGACTGTAGTCAGTAGGCATACCTTCTTAAATCTTCTAAACTGTTTTTACTCACAACATTTCTGACTCTAAATGTGTACCATTATCCCCACCACCAGAAAATTCTCAAATCCATCGGTCACCATCAAAATGTACAATTAAATTCAATTCTATCAATATTGGGAGTTAGTGTGGATCCTACAGGTTAATGGTTCAGCCCTGCAGGACTCTGCAACTTTAGATGACCACTGCAAGTCCAAGGTTGTCATCTACACTTCTGATCAACAATCCATAAATCAGGGGTTCCCATAATCCTCTCATCAGGTTTGATAATTTGCCAGAATGGTTTGCAAGTATATATTTTCCATTACTGGTTAATCACAAAGGACACAACTCAGAAAAAGCCAGATGAAAGAGATGCTTAGGGCAAAGTATGGGGAAATGACACAGAGCTTCCATGCAGTCTCCAGCACCTTGATATGTTCGCCAATCAGGAGTCTCACCATATCCCATCACTTATATGCTTTATGGAGATTTCATTAAGAAGGCAAGTTTGTTTAAATCACTGATCACTGGTGATTCACCGAATCCCCAGCCACTCTCAGGCTGGGGGCTCAAAGTTCAGGGATCAGGGGTTGGAACAGAAAGATCCAGTCCTCTAACATGGCATGGTCTTTCTGGTAACCAGTTCCATCCTCAAGCTAAGCACCCTGTAAGAGTTAACTCACCAGAACAAAAGATTCTCTTAGTATCCTACCACTTAGAAAATTCCAAGTGATTTAGGAACTCCATTAAGAGCTGAGGACACAAACCAAATACAGGTATCCTCCACTACACTCAGCATCTCATCAAGCCACCAAAGCTTTGAACTGTGCCAGTGAGAATCTGCATTTATCTCTATCCCTTAGATGTGTCTTTAGGTATAGTCTTTGCTTTACACCACTTATGTCTTACAAACAGCTTCACAGAACTGCTCTATTTTTGGATAGTGGGGGATGCTTATATCTATTTTTTATTGTAACACAAAGTCCTTGAACCAAAAATGGTGCTTGTAATGTCTACTCATATTTTTGGTTAGAACCCAGCGATATGGCCAAACTAAAACACCAAAGAGTTTGGTAATTTTACTCTATCTGTGTATCTCAGAAGAAAAGAAATCATATCTTTTGGATCAGCTAGTTTCTGCCAAACCAATGACAGGTAATAGTAATTAGAGTTAGCAAAGTATCTTTTTGCTACAATATCTGAAATAGCACTAAACCACTTCTCTATATAATCCAAAGTTGAAATTAATGTATAATATATACTGATTATTAGAAAAATATATTACAGTAAAAAGTATTCTTTATGGTACTTAAATTTCTGCTTTAAGTAGCATGTGAATAGTAAGTTTAGTTTATATAATTTATATATTATAGCCTTGATTTTGAATAATCTTAATACTTCTATAAGTGATTATAACTTCTTAAAGAAAAACTGCTTCATTGATCCTGGATGTATGTGAATAAAACACTTGAAATGGTTCTAATGCTTGATAGCAGAAATTGAAATAAAATTCCATTTAAATCAAATGCCCAGCACCATACTTGGGCACAAACAGATAGTATAAGCCACTAAAGGAAGATGTTTTAACAATAGCATGTCATTTTGTCAGGGATGTCTTTGTAATCACTACGAAGCAGGTTAACAGGTGATTAGACAGAAGGCTAAATATGACAAAAGTACAAAGCACTTTCCTAGTGTCATTCCTGAGATATGTGGGTGGCAAATACTATCTCTGTTTGGTAGACTGAAAAATGAAATAGTTTGTGTATTCAGAAACATTTTATCAGTATTCTAAAACTCATTTTTGGCCCCTTTGTAATTGGAACCCAAACTGGTACCTGATTTTTTACCATCTGAATTTTTCAGCTATTGATAATTGCAAAAATACTCAAATCTATCATTTTTACTTATTATAATAGAATAGAAAATGGAAAACACATTATTTAAAGTTACATGTTAGTACTACATACTTCTGCATAAAATTAATGGAATTCAAAGAGCTTTACCAACCTAAAACCACAGTGCTCAAAAATCAAGTTTCTGTAAGTAACACATTCTAATAGCAAGGATTGTCTTTCTGTCAAGTGATGGGCTGAGGTTTGGGGATCCTACTAGTCTCATTTCTGATCACTGTAATTTCCTTCTGGACCCCTCTTAAGGCTGTACTCTTCTACATTTTGTCACCTAACCTAATTATTTTACTCTGTATCTAAAATTTATGAATATTAGTAACAATCTCCTGAGTTGGGAAGAGAGCTAGAATACATTTTTATAAGTGCTATATGATATGTATATTTACTATTCTAATTGGGGCTTTATTCTGTACTCTGCTTCTGTGATTTGCTGAAGGTTTACCAAATTTCTGTGAAACCCAAACAAATTTATATGAGTAGCCAAAATGTCACTTGCTTTTATCAGCACCTCTAGGAAAATAGAAAGGAATTTTATCAAAAGTGATTATTTCACTCTCACTTTTAGGAATCAAGTATATGACTACAAAAGTATAACAACAAAAAAAGAAGTGTGCTAATAGCAACTTATATAAGGCGATTTTAAAATGAATTTAATTAATTAAAACCAAATTATATTATCTTTGCTAGCCTTCATATCCCTTCTGAAACAATCAGTAATCATCCATCTTTACTTAAGAAATAATGCAATTTGGGTTTATAATAGTTTCTGTCAAATGTGTTTATCAATATGCAGTTTGTAAATCTGACATAATTTTAATAATAATAAACTATACATTGCTTTGTATAGAATGGAAATTGTCAAAATGAAAACTTGTCATATGTGTGATAAATATTCAGTCTTCAATATTAGTTTCATCTGCATAAAGCTATTAATTATCAATTATACTATTTTCATAAGCAAATGAATCTTTAATATACATAGCCTTCTGGATTCCATAACTACTTTCTTCCAAGCAATATTTATTTCCTTCCTTTGTCGATTGTCATTAACTTTAATGATTTGAAGATTTTGTTATTGCAAACTTTGGATGATCTCTCTCCTTGGATTGCATTAGCAACATTTGTGTCTCAGATATTTGTCCTAATTTTATAATTTGTGTTGGAATTCTCTGTCAGTTACACATGAAAAACTAGCCAGTTATCATTAACTGGTTAATGCCCATATGTCAAGAACGATTCAAAACTAATTTTAAGTGGATTTATGTCTTGTTTACCTTTTGTTCTTTTCCATCATCATCACAGGGGTTGACTGTCACAGATTCCGTGCAGAATTTGAGGTAAATGCCCCCCTAAAAATAAAAGAGAGATACAATTTGATTTTGTATTTCTATGTTTTATCTTCATTTCTCTCCTTGATTAAATCTCTAAACTCATTACCACAACCCACTTAATCTAGATTTGCCAACCAGCTTCTTGCCCTCTTTATCCAGAATGAGCACAGTCACTCTTCTTTCTAACTACAGCTGGAGATACTGCTAAACTGGATAAGAGCATAGAATAGTTGATTTGCAAACTTCATAGCTCAGTCACAAAAGAGGACTAACAGTTAATAAATGGAGGGTAGGAAGAGAAACATCATCTCAGTGAGAGGTAGAGACACCTTTAGCGTTTCCTTTAGGGTAGATTAAGTATTGATGAACTTTTAGTTTTGGCTTGCTCGAGAATTTTTGTAATCTCTCCTTTTCTAAATGACAGTCTGGCTGGTTAGAATATACTAGATTGCTTTTTCTCTTTCAGCACTTTGAATATGTTCTTCTTCTTTCAATTTTTCAACCCTTAAGTATGTTTTAAAATATTATATATATATATATAATAAGAAATTTGTTTTTGAAGAATTAATTTGTGATGTAGAAATCATATAATTACCCTTTAGCATACTCCTCTCAGGTATTTGATTGTCAAAATTATCTTTTCTTTGATTAATTTAAAAGGAAGTCAACATATCTATGGCTGCCTTAAATGATATATAGTAACAATAAGAAAGGTTATGATTATGACCAAATGTCTAAAAATTGTAAATGCTTGTCTTCAGGAAAAGTAAAACTTGACTGCTTTGCAAGCAGATATTGAAGTTTATAGCACAGAAGCTCTGTAATGCAGAAATTGGTTAGTTATAAATATTTTATTATTGTAGGGCAAAG